>NC_067489.1:67464570-67824570 GCF_947179515.1 Apodemus sylvaticus
AACTAATCGTGTGAGTCTGACCATCCATGGAGGGTGTGCCCAGGCCTGCCTGGGCTGCTTGTTGGCAGTTTAGCAGGGCCAAATGTGGAATGGCAGCCCAGAGCAAATGATCCCATGTCCTGTCTGTACTTAAGCAATGAAACCATGAATGCAGACACAGAAAGTTTTAGATTGTACTTTGGCTTTTGTTTTGGTTTTACACTGCATGCTAGATTGAAGACCACACAGAGAAAAGGAAATGTTTTATTGGTTGGTTAAACTTTCTACCAGAGTGCAAATTCCACAAAGCAAGGCTTTTGTGCAGAGTTGGCTCTGCAGTTCAGATGGATTTCTCATGGACAAAATACTGAGAAATGTGTCACTAAATGGCAGTGACTGTCACCCAACTGCTTTTCCAGTCATTGTATGTGAAGGAAATTATTTTGCTCAAACAAGAAAATGTGGAAAGACTATTTTGTAGCTTGCCTGAAAACAGATCTTAGGCACTGCTTTTATGCCTCAGGAGCATGTGTCCTGTATCCAGGTGATCAGACAAAAACGTGCTTTTAGTTAAAATTTTAAAAGCTCAGGAAATACAGTAAGGGTGAGAACAGGCATATGGCACTGTTTTGGCAGCCTGAGAATATTTTTGTGAGGTATGAATTAGGTTTTGTGTTTGCCTATTAATCATTGGTGTTTAACTTTACTAAATGATGGCAAGGTTGAAATATTAAACAATTAGATAAAATAAGGTTTTTGTGTTCAGATCTTTGAGTCTTATATAACCATTACATGGTCATACATTGTATGCTACTTGATCCCTGTAAGGTGCCTCTGCCTTTGGTAGATGAGTTCTGTATGTACATGAGTTTAGTAACTGTCCAGACAGCTCTCCAGGCAGTGTTGGTATTGTCTTTCAACATAGTGGAGTGCAGGAGAACTAACTGTATCTATAGCTCATGTGTGTCGCAGCACCCTGAGCCTGTTCACCTGTCTTAAGTTAGCATCTACGACTGTGTAAGCTGTAATGACATCTAATTTAATGTTTTTGTCATTGTCACATGTAGAGGGATGTTCCATGTCCTGGCATTTCTCCAGGTAACAGAAGGCCCTGAAATGTTTGGTTGCTCATCACAGAACTTTCTCTAACTAGCATTGTTTCCAAATGACTGAAGTGTTTCTAGATTTATCAGCCATATTTCTGAAAGAGGTCCCAACATTTGTCTAATGAAAAAGCAAGGTGGAAAACAGTTCCTATCTGAAAAGGACACCTGAGCTCCAGAGCCATGGGATTGGCTGCTCCCTTCAAGGCCCTCCCCAACTCCCCATGTCATGGTGGTGATCCCAGTGTCCCTTATTGCTTGAGAAGTTCTTCATTTGATTTTTTCACTTTGTTGAACCTTTTAATAATTTTAGTAATAAAAATGTAAATGTTAACTACTTTTGTTTTATATAACAGGCTTTGTCTTATTTAAAAGATTATGGGTAATGTAACTTTTTTCTTTTAATCATGTGAAATTTTCTTGCTTCTCAGACAAAGAAAAGATTTCAATTTCAGTAGTTGTGATACTGCAAAGTTGTACCTACTGCAGGCTCCTCTCTCTGACCCTGTTTTTCTCCCGGAGGTTTTATTCTTTCAGACACCAGCCATGCTTTACCACTCTCATTGCTTTTTTATATTCCTAGGTAAAAAAGAAAAAATGGGGGAAAAAACAACTAATTTTAGGTTCGATAAGAGTGTCCAGCAAGTTGGCAGAAAACCTTCTGTCTTTGAAAATAAGCCAATTAAAGTAAATGAGTGGAATGTATTTGATTAAGTTTTATATAGCATACTATTGTCTCCATAGCATACCATAGCATAAGGAATATGCTGTTTCATATTTTAGCATAAATTTTCCTACTTACATATAAACTCATCAGATCCACATTTTCCACGATAGAAAAAAAAAACAGACTATTTGACTTGTCATGGTGATTTTATTTAGGTTCTTGATTTTATACTTTAACTTATATTTGTTCAATTTATGAGAACATTAGAAACACATTATTACTTGTTTTACATACACATCTTTCTGTAAACATTGAATATTTACTATGAAACATGGAAATTATTTCCAGATGGTTATGGAGATAAACACACTGACTGGTATGAGGTGGAATCTCCAGGGTTTTTTTTTTATTTGCATTTCACTCCTGAATAAAGGTGTTTAACATTTCTTTAGGTGCTTCTCGGCCACTCAGTATTTCTCGGTTGACAATTTTTTGTTTAGCTCTGTACTCTATTTTTAATAAGCTTATTTGTTTCGCTAGAGTAGAACTTATTGAGTTTCTTGTATATATTGTATATTAGTCCTTTTTCAGATGTAGGATTGGTAAAGATCTTTTTCCAATCTTTCAGTCGCCTTTTTGTCGTATTGACATTTTTCTTTGCCTTCCAGAAGCTTAACAATTTTATAAGGTCCTAGTTGTCAATTTTCGATCTTACAGCATCAGCTATTGGTATTTTGTTCAGGAAAATTTCCCCTGTGCCCAAATGCTTGAGGCTCTTCCCCACTTTCTTTTCTATTACTTTCACTGTATCTGGTTTCATGTGGAGGTCCCTGATCCAGTTGGACTTGAGCTTTGTACAGGGGATAAGAATGGATCAAATTGCAATTTTCAACATGCTAACTGCCAGTTGAACCAGCACGTTTTGAAAATATTCTGTCTTTTCTCCACTGGATGGTTTTAGCTTCTTTATAAAAGATCAAGTGGCCATAGTAGTTTTGATTTGTTTCTGGATTTTCAATTCAATTGCATTGATCTACCTGCCTGTCCCTGTACCAATTCAATGCAGTTTTTATTACTACTGCTCTGTAGTAGAGGTTGAGGTCAGGGATGGTGATTCTGCCTGAAGTTCTTTTATTGTGGAGAAATTTTTGCTACCCTGAGATTTTTTTAATTCCTGATGAATTTGCAAATTGTTCTTTCTAGTTCTATGAAGAACTGAGTTGGAATTTTGAAGGGGATTGCATTGAATCTCTAGATGCTTTCTGAAAGATGGCCATTTTTACTATATTAATCCTGCCAATCAATAAATTTAGGTGATATTTCGAGCTTTTTCATCATCTAATGAAATGTTTAAGCTGGGCAGTGGTGGTGCACACCTTTAATCCCAGCACTTGGGAGGCAGAGGCAGGCGGATTTCTGAGTTTTAGGCCAGATTGGTCTACAGAGTGAGACCAGGGCAGCCACGAATACACAGAGGATACCCTGTCTCAAAAACAAACAAACAAAAGCAAATGAAGTGTTTATGTGGTTTTATTTCTTTGAATTTATTTATGTAGTATATTATGTTGGTGGATTTTCATATATTGATCCATACCTGTATCTGTGGGATGAAGCCTACTTGATCAAGGTAAATGATCATGATAATTTTCTTGGATTTGGTTGGCAAGAATTTTATTGAATATTTTTGCACCAATGATCATAAGGGAAATGGGTCTGAGGTAGTCTTTCTTTGTTTGGTCTTTGTGTGGTTTTGGTACCAGCATTAGTGTAGCTTCATAGATCAAATTGGCTAGTGTTCCAAACTATCCCTTCTATGTTGTGGAATAGTTTGGAGAGTATTGGTATTAGGACTTCTTTGAATGTCTGATAGAATTCTCCACTAAACCTGTTTGGTCCAGGGCTTTTTTTTAGTTGGTAGACTATAAATGATTGTTTCTATTTCCCTAGGAGTTGTAGGACAGGTTAGATGGTTTATCTGATCCTCTTTGAACTTTGGCACCTGGTGTGTGTCTAGAAAATTGTCCATTTCTTCCAGATTTTCCAATTCTGTTGGGTATAAGCTATTGTAGTAGCATCTGATGACTTTGAAATTTCTGTTTTTATGTTTCTGTGGTGATCTTTTGGGTTTGTTGAAAGAAGATTACTGTCTTACTTTTTCTAAGGTGTAGTTTCTATCCTTGTGTTTTGTCCTTTTAATCTATTATCCTTTGTAGGTCTGGATTTAGAAAGATATTGTGCAAATTTCACTTTTTCAAGGAATATCTTGATTTCTCCAAATAAGGTGATTGAGAGATTTGTTGGATATAGTATTCTGGGCTGGTATTTGTGTTCTCTTAGGGGCTGTATGAGATCTGCCCAGGATCTTTTAGCTTTCATGGTCTCTGATGAGAAATCTGTCATAATTCTGATAGGTCTGCCTTTATATGTTACTTGAATTTTTTCTCTACTGCTTTTAATATTCTTTCTTAGTTTACAGCATTTGGCGCTTTGATTATTATGTGATGGGAGGAATTCCTTTTCTTATCCTGTCTATTTGGAGTTCTGTAGGGTTCTTTTATGTTCATGGGCATTTCTTTCTTTAGGTTAGGAAAGTTTTTTTCTATAATTTTGCTGAAGATATTTACTAGATCTGTATGTTTGGGGAATCTCTCTCTTCTATACCTATTATCCTTAGTTTTGAATTTCTCATTGTGTCCTGTATTTCCTAGAGGTTCTGGGTTATGAGCTTTTTACATTTTGCATTTTTATTGTTGTTTCAATGTTTTCTATGGTATCTTCTGCATCTGAGATTCTCTCTTCTATCCCGTTTCGTCTGTTGGTGATGCTGGCATCTTTGCCTCCTGATCTATTTTCTATGTGTTCTAACTCCCAGGTTGTCTCCGTTTGGGGTTTCTTTATTGTTTCTATTTCCATTTTAAGGTCATGGATGGTTTTGCTCATTTTCTTTGTTTGATTGCATTTCCTGTAATTATTTAAGGCAGTTTTGTGTTTCCTCTTAAAGGGTTTCTACCTGTTTACCTATGTCCTTTTGTATTTCTTTAAAGGAGTTATTTATGTCTTTCTCAAAGTCCTCTATCGTCATCATAAGAAGTGATTTTAGATCTGTATCTTGCTTTTTTGGTGTGATGATGTATCCAGGACTTGCTATGATGGGAGAATTGGGTACTGATGATGCGAAGTAACATTGGTTTCTTTTGCTTATGTTCTTATGCTTGTCCCTGGCCACCTGACTATCTTTAGTGCTACTTGCTGATACTTTGTCTGACTGGATCCTGTCCTTGCTGTGATCCTGGATTTGTCAGAATTCCTCAGAGTTCAGATGTCTCTGTGATCCTGAGATCCTGAGTATGTCATAGCACCTGGGAACTGCCTTTGGGACCAAGATATCCTGGTCTGACCAAGCTCCTGGGATTCTGTGATTCTCTGATCCTGTGATCCTGCAATCCTGGGTATGTTAGAGAACCTGGGAATGGAGCTTCCTCTGTGTGGTGTGATACTGTCTGCCATGTCTGCAGTCAAGGTCTCCTCAGAGTACTAGCCCAGACCTGAAGGAACTTGTGCCACTGGTCAGGAGGAGTTCCTGGGTGCGTGGGTCCCACTTGTCCCAGGTACTTCTTGTGTTGGGGCAGATGTATCCTCCCCACCTCTGATTCTATAAGCCTGGGCTTGTTAGTGCCCCTGGGAGTGGAGCTTCCTCTGTGTGTTGTGGGACTGGCTTTGGAATTCAATGCCCATGCTCAGGGCTCTGGTCCATTCTGGAAGGGGATCGTACACTTTCACATTTGAATATATTTCCCTCACATATGAGACACCGTATGTAAAAACACTGTGACGGAGTTATACCTAGAAAAATAAGTAAGGTTTATATGTTCTTTCATAACTCATGTCTATAACCTTTGATAAGATCTTCCTTGTGATCTAAAATTTAGACTTTCTTGTGCTCTTTCAACATGTTAATTGTACTAACATGTACATATGTTCACATATGTACAGGTATTATTGTCCAAGTTCTGCAAATGAGAGATCAAGTCTCTCTCTCTCTCTCTCTCTCTCTCTCTCTCTCTCTCTCTCTCTCTCTTTATAGGATTGTGTGATTTCACTTAATATTATATATTCTAATATCTTCCTATCTTCTGAAAATTTTATGATTACATTTTCTTTAGAGGTGCATAAAGATCCAACATACATATCCACTTTTGTGTTAGAGTAGAGAAATGTGGGTGTATTATATTTGATTTTCTTCATTTTTTCTCGGTATTCTTTCACTATATTAATAATTTTACTTTGTGCGTGAACTCTGCTGTGTTAAATCTTATGTTGATTGATGAACTTCATGGATATCTCATATATGGTAGAAATGGTCACAGATACAACTGGTTGATAAAGCTCCTCTTCTCAGTGCAGGAATATGATCACAGAAGTAGTTCCCAGATTGTATGGTAAGTACTCATGGTGGTTCAGTTATGCTTATAATCTGATGAAAATTTCCCATAATCTATGGAAAACAGAGAATAAAGAATTGGACAGTATTCTACAGCTATTCCTCATGCACAATGGTTCTATACAACTTCCAAATCAGAACACAAAAGTATCCATAATAAAATTATCTAACTACTGTAAGTGTTGTATTGAGGCTGACTGCATGATATAAAGGAAGGTAAATCGCCTTGCTGGGGTATATTGCTGGGGTAAATGTCGACATTTAGAAAAAATGTCTAAAGTTATTATTTTTAAAGTATTTATCTCCAAAAAGGGATGTGGGGGAAAAGAGGCTCAAAATGTTAATAAAATTATTTTTATTCATTTTATTGAAAATAACTTATTTTAATGTATATATTGATAGTCAATAATTAAAGTTGCTAAAATTTTAGAGTCTCAATCACAGTGAAATGAACAAATGAAACATCTTAGGAAGAAACCTTATTTATAAAACTTTCTCAAGTGGCCATTCTTGTGCACTTAGAGTTAAAATGACAAGCCTGCCTGCCCTGCCCTCTAGCCCACTGTCCTTTGCCCTCTCTTCCTTCATTTTCTTGCCTTTTTGTTTTTCCTGGGTATTTCCTTGATGAAATACATCAATATGGCCCCAATTTGCTTGCATAATTCTACCAGAGCTAGCGTATGGCTGGGATCAATTTGTGGATCCAACCAACAGATTAGGGAACGACAACACTAAGGTAAATACCATCACTATCCCTTGACTTCTTCCATATTTTATCATTTATTATATTGGGCACTTGAATTCTGTCAAAGTGACAATAAACTAACCATTTATTATCTGATCTCCAGAAACTGAGTAAATTATATTTCATAGCTAAACGTCTTTGAGTTTCAAGGACAATTAAAATTGAGGATGTTATTATAGATAGATAAAATGGTATGAATAGAATTATTTCTATCCTTGAAAACAGCTATGTCAGTCCTCAAAATGTGTTGCTCAGAGGTAAATGATAGTTCCTGTTAAATAAAATAGAAGCTTTTCTAAACAAGGAGACTGGGTAAGTTATAGTGTGAAACACCTGGACACCTAGTATTCAGTAATGCATACTCAGAGTCACAGTGCTGCTGCAGCAATCTGTGGAGGAAAATGTCTATCCTAGAATGAACTCACTTATTTTCCCACGATATCTCTACACTCTTTGCCATTGCATAAAACAATAGAACTTGACACAAATGAGAATATAGTATATCATTTAACATGTGATGTTTGACAACCAGGACATGATAAAGTATTTTAATGTAGAACAGATTACCTGCAGCTCACTCAGCCAAAGTAAGCTGTACAATCTACAAAACTGCTCAAGTCTAAATCAATATCTATAAAAAAAACACAGCAACCATACACACAGAGAAGCACACATGCACATACCCACCCCCAAACACACATATTCTACCATACAGACATCCAAATACACTCACACATCTGACATTCACAAGGAGACAACACAGAACAAGTGCAATATTTTGAAAACATCAGTGATTTAGCATGTGCAGTCTATTGGTCTCGTCATTAAGCATAGCACAAAAGGAAATAATGAATAGTTCTTGAAAGGTGGATTAGAAATGAATAATCCAAATATTTTCTTCATTTCTTAAGTTTTGGGAGGGGAGGAAAGAGTTTATTTAACTTTACACATCCTCACTATAGCCCGTATTGAATGCAACCAGGACATGAACTCATTGCAGAAACCTAGAAGCAGGAACTGATGCAGAGCCTGGTGAAAGATGCTGTTTATGGTTTCCTCATCAGGGTATGCACATCCGGCTTTCTTTTTCAAAAGAAAAAAACACATTTATTTATTTTATATCCCAATATCAGCCCTTACTCTCTTCCATAGTACACCTTCATTCAAGTCCTCTGCCCAGTCGACCTCTGTGTGTTACCCCCAACTAGAAGTTTCCAAGGAACAACGCCCTGCCCTTCAAATCACTGAGGGACTGGGCACATATTCTTACACTGAGGCCAGAAAAGGTGGTCCATTTAGGAGCATGGCATCCAGAGGCAGACAGGCAACAGGCTCAGGGAAAGACTCAACTCAAGTTGTTGGAGTCCTGAATGAAGACCAAGCTGCTCATCTGCTACGTATATGTATGGTGCCTAGGGCCAGCTCATGTTCTCCCATTGGTGGGTGGTTCACTCCTTGCCAGACACCAAAGATCTAAGATACTTAACACTGTTGGTCTTCCATTGGAATCCCTGTCCTTGTTGGATCCCTCAATCCTTCTCCTAGCTTTACAATAAGACTCTCCAAATTCTGTCTAATATTTGGGAGTGAGTCTGTTTCTGTTTCCATTGGGTAATAAGTGGAACCCCTCAGAGGACAGTTACAGTTACTTCCTCTCTGTAAGCATAAGAGAGTATCATTAATACTTTGAGGAACTGGTTCTTGCCCATGAGCAGGGTCCCAATTTGTGCCAATCATTGGTTGGCAATTCCCTCAGTCGCTATTATTGTCCCTGTACATTTTGTAGGCAGGACATATGGTATATTCACAGTTTCTGGCTATTATAATTAAAGTTGCTATGAACATAGTTGTGCAAGTGTTCTTGTGGGATGGTGGAGAATCTCTTGGGTGTGTGCTGTCTGTATGCTTTGTTTGCTCAGTTTACCGTGATATAGCTGTTTGGGTAAACTTCAGTGTCCAAGAAACTGATATTCTATAAAGTTGCACCGTATAAAGTATCAAGACTATTTCCCAGGCTCCCTATGCAGTATATTTATGGTTAAACATTTTATTTTGATGCCAAAAGATCTTCAGTTTAAATCCTCAACTCAAAATTGTAAGGCTCAAATTTAACAGGAATAGAACTGTCAACTCCTACTCTTATGAATGCCACTAATTTGAAAAGAGTTACTGCATTCCCATGGATGACAAAGCTTATTTAGCTCCTTGTTAATCCTAAAACTAATAACTAAAACCAAGGAAAGTTTATTTAAAATCAGGCTTACTTAATAAATGATCCTCAAACTATTCAGTGATTTAATTGACATATGGGCATGATAAACACTGCAACTGGATCGTGGTTAACACTAGACAGAACTGTGCCCATGCCTCTCCCTCCAGCAGGGCTCTGTTCAGGCTGTGGACACTCTGACTTGTCAAATAAGGTCAGTTTTCCCAAGTACATTTTCTACAGGAACATCTCTCAAACCTTCTGCTTCTGGCTGCTGAAAGCCCATGCTATCTTGGGCAGCAACAGAAGACTTAATGCTTTCCTGTAGGACAGCCAAAGACTGGCCAAGGAAGCCATCTTGTTGACCATGGAAGCCAGGACAAATATCTAGGTAGCCTGCAAGTCTTTGCAATTTTAGTAGAAACAAAGACAATTTGGTTTATACTTCTGCTACAAGTTATTCTTTTCAGAGTTTTGAGGATGTGGATTTACTAACTGTAGCTTTAACAGGGAAGACACCTAAGTTTATCTACGAAGACAATAGCTGCCTTTCTAATTCATTTAACTGGGGCCCCAGGCTACAGTTTTCTAAAACTTGTAGGCTTCTTGCTGAGAAAGAGAAACACAGTGTACCTTGTTGACCTACTTCCCTCTTAAAGAGACAAACTCACAAAACAAGTTCTATGTAAACTTTTTAGTCTTAATTTATTTAAAAATACTGCTTTGCAATCACTACTCTCAGTTAACCAACATCTGGGATTCCTGGTAAATGAATTGAAATTGTTTCAAGCTAAAGTAAATTGTAAGGGTCTAGAAACCAGCTTAAGACCTGCAAGTACAATTCCTTAGAATTTCTAAGGAAATAAAAGCTTAAATAATTAGTGTTCTAAACATTGATTTACGATTTGTAAACAAAAGTTATAAAAGTGTAAGAAAGCAACTAAAGGAAATAATGTTTCAGATTTCCTCTCCTATGCTATTGTTAGATGAAAACTTCTAAAGTTCACAATTTTGACAGGAATGAATAGAGTTCTAATAGGCTATTAATGTAGACCTGGTTCTTCAGGCTTTTAAAATATTGATGCTAGTGGCTTGGATTAGTGGTAGATACTTTTAATCCTGGAACTGGAGGCAGAGTCAGGCAAATCACTTAGATGGAGGCCAGCCTGATCTACAGAGTGAATTAATATGTAGGGCTACATAGCAATTAATATACAAGCATACATATATACACATTTATAAATACATATTATTACTGCCAAAATTTCTAAGTTTTAAATTTTTAAGGATGTCTTCTAAATATAAACTTGAAGATTATTCTACTAAATACTTCATTTATACTTGAGGGAGTTGACATGTATCCACCACGTTAGATCAAATGGACTCCAGATAACTATTCTTGTCAATAGTTTAAATAATATGTTAATAATAATAAGTATAAATAATAAACTATGTTTCCCTGCCTGCATCCTGTTCCAGAGTGTAGAATTCCTACTTCCTCCTCTCTCTCTTCCACTCCCTCCCTGTTTTATAGCCTGGAAGTTGTGTCTGAAAAAGCCTATATTGTGTTACTGAAAGTCTGTTAATACAAAGTTGTTCCCCTCTTTATGGGCATGACTAATTTCATTCAATTTGCTCCCTAAATGTGGAATATGTGGGGGGCAGGGCAGCGAGCAGGGTGGGGCAGCCGCGGAGGAGGAGAACTTGGCTGCCTTGGAGAGCAGCTGAAATGCCTGTTCTTCAGGCAGGGCAAGCTGGAGACTGACGCCATTCACCTGGTCCTGTCCTCAGATGCAGCAGAATGTCTTCCAGTATCTGGGATCAGGACTGGTTCCCCAAGGCGAGGCCAGCTTCATCATGATCCTGAGCCCTGGGGCCTCCATGGTGCAGATGCCCGGCACCCCTCCAGCAAAGCTCTCTGCTCCAACAAACCCCGCCCACTTCTGGGTACCAGTCACCAGACATGAAGGCCTGGCAGCAAGGAGCAATGGGAAACAACAATGTGTTCAGTCAAGCTGTCCCGAGCCAGCCTTCACCTGCACAATCAGCAGTTTACAACAACATGAGCTTCACCGTGTCCATGGCAGGTGAAAACGCGAACCTTCAGAACATGAATCTAATGATGGTCCAGATGCAAATGAGCTCTCTGCAGATGCCGGGGATGGATGCTGTGTGCTCTGAGCAGATGAATGATCCAGCACTGAGACACACAGGCCTCTACTGCAACCAGCTCTCATCCACTGACATTCTTACAACAGACGCAGATGGAAACCAGGACAAGAGGACAGAAGAGTTCTTCTGTGGTGACTATGGCCTAGAGGAGCTCTACAGGTGCAGCAGGTTCAGGTGTTTGCTGACGTCCAGTGTACAGTGAATTTGGTAGGCAGGGACCCTCACCTGAACCAGCCTGGTCCACTGGGAACTCAAAAGCCCACATCAGGACTACAGAACCCCCAGGCCCAGCAGAAGAGCCTCCTGCAGCAGCTACTGACTGAATAAGCACTTTTAAAGGAATGTGAAATTTAAATAAGAGACATGCAGAGTTATATGAATATATTATATAGTTCTCTGGGATTTTTGATATCTCAATCTGCAGCCATTCTTCCGGTTAAGGCATATGGAGAAAAAAAAGAAAGAAAGAAAGAAAAAAGTTCACTTTTGGTGGGAGATTGAGAAGTGGTTTTTGTTTCCTTCTTTGTAAAGTCCTTAGGTATTGAAAAGAATAACAAGGCAAAACAGTTGGACAATCTTACTTATTGAGCCAAAAGTTAATTATACTTATTTATATAATCAGTCATTAGCTTCTGATCTAGATGAAGGATTTTGGAGGCCCAAAATAACAGGTTGGGAGGTAATGAGGAACACCACCGCTCAGGCCCATCCCTGCCCTGGAAGAAGAGCCTGTGGGCCTTGCCTGTCTGTCCACCAAAGGCTGTCCCACTCCTCCCACCACAGCCGCCTCCCCTGACCCAGGCAGCTCGTGTGTACGGTCAGCTTCTTCAAGCAACTCTGTATCTGTTGGCATCAAGAGGATATTTTGCCTCTGCATATGCACCCCTTCTCCTTTTTATAAAGATGGATGTAAACCAAGGAAACCACCCTCCAGGAAAGAGGATGAGAGGAGTATATTCATCAAGGAATCCAAAATGCAGTTTGGGGGAAAATGCAATAATTTTTGATGAGATGGGAGAAGGACAAGAACCGAGTTCCATCAATATTGTAGATATGATTTTCTGATTACGTCTGCAGGGAAGGCAGCCTGTTCTTTCTGCTTTTACTCTGTTAACAGCAAGGTAGCTAAAGCTATTTAAAATAAAATTAAGTCCATGATCTGAGTAGCTTTTTTCCCTTAAATCTCACTGTAACTATACTTTTATTTTTTGTAGAAATTAATTTTGTTCTGATTAATTTTACACTTTTTTTTCATCCTTTTGGTTTTTCTAAATTTGTGTGTGAAATATAAGGTTGATGGAATTGCAATTACATTTGGCTGGTGATTTCATTATGAAGCCATGTTCACTGTGAAGCCATGCTAGGATTTACTCTGGGGCTCATCAAAGTGGCACCGCTGGAAAAGAGCTATTGTAGCTGAGCTCGAGGAGACCACCCCAGAGCGTCCAGGCTCAGCTGATCAACGTGCACAGGCCGCATGTATGAAGGGAAGTCAGTGCTCAAAGAAAAGCTCCTCTTTTTTTGTCTCAGAATAACTTTGGGAGTTTGAACTTCCATCAGGGCAAATGTGTTTCTCTCTTCTGCTCCGAGGCCAACTGGTACCATTTTACCCCGTCTTGTTACTCTTCCACATCCTGTCTCATCCTGGCCCTGAGAAAGGAGCCAGTGGACTGACTCTAGTGCTAGCAGTTGTGCTCCAGGCCGGGCAAGCCTGAGTAAGGCGTGGCCAGAGCGGCCAAGGGAGACTGAGGCACTAAACTTGCCCAGCACCCTGGGCCTGTGGCTGGCAACACTGACCTTTGGCACCGGCTACCTCTGCTCACACCGCAGAGAAACAGCCATAACAACCAATGCGGATGAGGAGCGTGGACCCAAGACTTCAAGGAAGAAGCCATTTCCCCAGATCCTTCCTTCGGCATCTCACCAGCCTTCCTACAAACAACTCCACTGAACAGCATTGACTCAGAAACGACAGGAGTTTGAAAATGGTGGAAGGGCTCATGTGGTAGCAGCTATGAAACAGAAATAGGACCTTCAGCTACAGACATTATCTTTTTAAGTTTTTCAGAAAGTGCATCCCTGTTCCCATTCATTTCCAGCTTGAAAGCCCAGCCATGCTACTCTGGATCCTTCCAAACTGCTCTAGGAGGCCGTTTCCATTCTCTCTGTGATAACGAATGTGCAGCCTTCAGGAAGTTCACCTTTGATTTCAGCATTCCAGATGAAGTCTCCTGACTCGGCGCTTTTGCCTAAAGACCTAGAAAAGAACAGCAGTAAGGAAAGTTGGAGATGCTTATGTCCTCCCCATCCCCACTGCACATTAATGTATGCATGTCACCTGCACGGTTTTATAATTGCACTGTTTGTTTTATGAATGTACAGATTAAAATTATTGCTACATTTGAGGAGAATGAAATTGCTTGCTTCTATGTAATTCCTGTCAATCCACAGGAAACTGACTTTTTCAGGTACTGAAAAGAATTTGTTTAAGAACCTCAAAAAAAAAAGTGGAATACATGCTATGTTAATATGCTCCCAACAGTCTCAGCCCTAAAATCAATCTCTCTAATCATAAGCAAGATATAGTGCTTATGAAGTACTTGCTTCCTTATTGGCAGCTGATATTCTGGATCCTACACTTAGTCAAGATAGTTACGTTTTCTTACATTAGAAAAACCATAAATTGTGGCATCAAGGGAAGGAAATTGTTGCATTCATCATTTTGGAGCCAAGAATAATTTGATGATAATGGTATCCTGAAACCATTTTCTGATTCATAATAAATATCTTTTAAACACAACTTAATGTGTTATTATTTCTGTTTCTCCAAATCAGCAAAAATTAGCAAATCTTTATGGAGTGAACAATTCACTAAAATCTGTCAGTGATATATAACACAGACTAAAAAGAGGAACCACAGTATAGCTGAAGTTCATATTCTCCTAAAGATGTTATCATGACTTCTCATTTTAAGCAACCGAGATACCCATTTTTTAAATCTGTAAGGTCCAATGCAAGAAAGAACAGATATTCTGTTTAAATGAAAATATGATGTCTTATGCCTCAAGTATCTTTCAGTTGATACAGAAAGAAAATAGTGTCAGGTTGGGAGCTTGGCTCAGTGATTAAGAGCATTGTTTGTTTGTCTAGAGGACCTAGGTTTGGTCTCCAGCTCTCATAGGATGGCCCACAACTGCCTCTAACTTCCTGCATTTCCAAGGGTCTTAGAAATGACCTTCTGACTTCTATAGCTGATAGACATACATGGTGCACACACACATTCATACAAAACACTTATGCTCAAAAAGCAAAAATGCTAAAAATATTTTCAAAATCCTGACTGCAAAATATGCTACTGCAATGGTGACACAAAAGATGTGGGAGTAAACAAACCATCTGAGTTCAGGCCATGTCATATGTGATGGGATGCTCTATACATGTTACAGCAAGGATAGAAAAGTACCCTGGCAATCGGAAGACAAGGCTGCCCTGTAGGTCAGTTAGAGTGTTCTCTGCGTGGAAATTGGCAGTTGGAGGTGCTCAGGGGAGGAGTTTTGCCACTCCTGTGCCTCAATGGATTTGCATACATATCTGACACTGCTTGAGTGGCCAAGAACAGAAACTAGATATTCAAAATACTTAAATAATATCAATCCTACAGATCTAAAAATACATGTATAAATAAATAAATGTAACAATTTAGTTGGTCCTTGTGATATTCTGATATACTCATAAATCAGTGCCTTATTTAGCCATCAGAGGAGGTTTTTCATGTATCTTGTGGGAACAAATACAAACAATCAGACATTATGAGATAGAGAGCAGAGATACATACAGAAAGACCAACAGACAGACAGACACACACAGAGAAGAGAAGAGAGAGAGAGAGAGAGAGAGAGAGAGAGAGAGAGAGAGAGAGAGAGAGAAGCACACCACTCCATATGAGATACTTCCATTAAATACCTCTCCTCAGAGTTCACCAAATCCTGAAGTAGAAAAATAAGAATAAATAATATACTTTCCATAGGATAGACTAGACACAAGGAGAACAAATCCTTCTAAGTCAACTGATCAAAACTTATTTGTACACACAGACACTGAGGCAGCAAACATAGGGTGTACTGGGGTGTGCAAACAAGTCTTTCCCAAACTTGTCTTTTAGTTTAGTATTTTTATAGGACTCCTGAATGTGTAAAAATATGTCTCAGTTTCTTGTGTCTTCTCTTGAGCTCTTTCCTTCTGTCTGTTTGCTAAGTCTTACTTTGTTGAGCTTTTCTGTTTGGTAACCTAAGTTTCATTCTCAGATTAAATATACAGATCTAGAAGAGAACCCCCTTCCTGAAATTATCTGCTGGCCTCCAAACCTTTATCCCTTTAGTGATCCATATCAAACAAACAAACCAATAAATGCTAAGTATCTTAGATGAGAGTTAGAGAGATGCTTTAGTGATTAAGAGCATGTACTGCTCTTGCAGAAGATCCAACTTTAGTTTCTAGTACCTCATAATCTGGCTCACAACTATGAAAGTGGAAGGTAACATAAAGCAACATCTGAAATTGTCTTCTGACCTCCATATTTGCATTCTGTGTGCACATATTCACCCACTGTTCAGGTGACATTCCTTACTGTATATGAAGGTGCATCTCTGTACTTTCAATTGTTAAATCTGTAGTGACAAAGAGCTAAGTGATGGCAGGAGTTTGATGCTGTCATTTCTGAACCATCACTGTGTTTCAGATTTTAAATTTTGCTGATCTACAGCTGCTCAAAATATGAATGTCATTGCCTGGTGGCAATCCAATAGATATTCTGGCACTGCCTTACTGCTGATTGCTAATTACCAATATCTGACAGCCAATAGTCAGGTCAAAACTACTGGGGTTGACCAGGGCATGAGACAGACAGAGGGGACAAAAGCAGATGCAGGAGTATGAAAAGATACTGATGGAAGCAGAAGATAGGGAACAAAGCTGTAAACAGTGAAAACCAAATGGGTAGGTAGATTGTTGTACAACTTGAAGTAAGTTGAAATGAGCTATCCCATCAAAATGCCTACAGCTTTGACCTATCCAGAAATCTATGTTTTATTTATGCTGTAAGCTGCTCTGTGTAAAGTCCTGCTTTCACCTATGCTCACAACAATACACACCTGCAAAACAGTATGTGATGCAGCTTCTTGGGTGTATGGATGATTAAACTGATAGACAATTTCATGGTTTCCTAAATAGGGGAATCCAGAGAAACTTCCATCCCTCTTCCAAACACAATTGACCTTCCTGCCTGACAAGTGTAGCCCAGCCTTCCCACATCTTTCTCTTGCTCAAATACCCTTTGAGCCTTGGTAACAGGCTCTCAGGGCAGCAATAGAGTCCCTGAGAACAAAGTCTTTGATTTATTCCTTGTGCTGTATGCATAGAGGCAGAGAAGGCCCACACAGAACTAAGTACACATGTATGAATGCTCACATCTACAAGCATAATCTCTCACTCATGGAGACCCTCATCTCTGTACATACTCATGTATCACACACAATTGGAGAAACCTCCCGTGACAGAGAGGCACATGTAGACACACATACTGCAAAATGGTTGTTTACAATTGTATAGCCATTTTCTCTACTGTACTCTTGAGAAACTGCCCTGAGTCACCATGAAACCAGACTTGTGTGTTAGTTCATGATAAATATCTGTGGCATCCACTGCTTCCTCCTTTTCCTGGACTTCAAACAAAATGTGTGGGACCCTAACAGCTGTCCAATCATGTTCTCTCTTTCAGATATCTCTGGATAAAATGGCTCAGGGTCCTGGAATGCCAACTGCAGGACCAGTGTGGTGGCCAGTCTTTCAGCCTGGTACATCTGTCTAGAAAGCCATGTCACAGATGGAGGTAGATGCATAGTGCTCTCACAATGCAGAGGGGAGAGGCACTCAACAGTAAGTGACAGGCATGCCACTTCCCTCATTCATCTTAGAATCTCTGTCTCCTCAGGTGGCTCCAGTCAGTCTGTGGAGAACTTCATCCCGCTGCTCCCTCTGAATCTCTCTTGACCATTTAAAGGTAAGTCACCTAAGAAATCACAGCAACAGAGCTTGTGAGCAATGAGTCTTTCTTGTCACCTGTGCCTTTGTGTAACTATTTAGTATCTTTTAGCTTATGGCAGCTATATTGGTGATTTGTGGAGTTTGGTTCTCCAGAACTTGAGCATTGCTGTATCAGTAACTCTGGCCTAAATAGAACATCAACATCACTGTCACTCAAACCTCACTGAAGCTGAGGCAAAAAAATCCCGCTCCGCCAACGCGCCGCCCGGGCGGCTTTGAGCCTCTGCCCGCTGGCATCGCCAGCTTCCTTCCAGCAGGGGCGCCCTACAGCCGTCGCCCCAGCAGCTCCTCCATGGTCACCAGGCCAGCCTAGGCAGCGATGATGACTGGGACGATGAGTGGGACGACAGCTCCACGGTGGCCGACGAGCCAGGCGCGCTGGGCAGCGGTGTGTACCCAGACCTCGCCGACTAGGCAGCGGTGGGCAAGTATCTGGAGCCAAGAGCTTCCCATGGTGAGCCTCAAACTCAATCGCTTCTCCACCTCCGTCAGGTCGGGCCTGGGGGCCTTGGTGCTGAGTGAGGCATCAGGCTTCCTGAAGGATGGGGACAAGCTGTGCATGGTGCTGGGTCCCTACAGCCTGAGTGGCAGGAGAGCCCCTACCCTTTCCAGTGCATTATCTATGACCCCACCGAGCAGATCAAGTTCAAGGGCTGAAGAGTTGCATCTCTCACAAGCTGGTGCCCATGCATACCCAGGTGCCCGTGCACAGGTGCTATCAGCACTTGGACTGGCTGTATGCGCACCTGGCAGAGAAATTTCCCGTCATCTCAGTGCCCCATCTGCCCGAGAAGCAGGCCACCAGGCGCTTCGAGGAGGACTTCATCTCCAAGCGCAGGAAGGGTCTGATCTGCTGGATGAACCACATGGCCAGCCACCCTGTGCTGGTGCAGTGCCATGTCTTCCAGCATTTCCTGAGCTGTCCCAGCAGCACTGATGAGAAGACCTGGAAGCAGGGTAAGCAGAAGGCTGAGAAGGATGAGATGGTGGCTCCAACTTCTTCCTCACTCTGAGCACACCACCTGCCGCAGCCCTGGACCTGCAGGAGGTGGAGAGCAAGAAAGACTGCTTCAAATCCTTCCCCAAGATGGATGACGTCGCGCTGCAGCTCAACCACACTGCCAACGAGTTCGCGCGCGCAAGCAGGTGTCTGGCTTCAAGAAGAAGCATCAGAACATGGGCCAGTCCTTCCTGGGCCGCAGCTAAGCCTTTGAGCTGCATCAGCAGGCCTTCTCCACAGGTCTGAACCAGACCATTGCTTTCCCTGGAGACGCCTATGATGCCATCAGCCAACTCTTCGCTGAGCAGCCCAGGCAGGCCATGGACCTGGTCATGGACTGTTAGCGCTGTATCAGGGGCACCTGGCCAACTTCCCAGACATCATCCATGTTCAGAAAGGAGCTCTTACCAAAGGAAAGGAGAGTCGGCTACACGGGAAGAAGGGAAGATGGAGGTCAAAAAGCTGATGTCATTCCAGACCGCTGTAACACTATCTCCTTCACCACATTGGCCGAGATTCATCACTTCCATCAAATTAGAGTAAGAGACTTTAAATCACAGATGCAGCAGTTTTTACAATAACAAATAATATTTTCCCAAAAAGTGACCAAGAAGTGGGAAATCCATTTTGTGGAGGAATAAATAGATAACAATTCCTGATATGGTTAGCCTATTATGAGATTCAAATTAGATATAAAAATACCTTTTCTGTGGAGCCTGAAAGTGAGAATCTTTCAATAGAATTTAAATTTTATTTTGCCTTCTTCCTAGTAAACATCAAATTGGTGACTAAAGTTGGTAGACAAACTACTGAGGTCTGAGGCCCATTTAGTAGTCAGACTGATGGACAATTGTGATGTCAATTATCTAAGGCTCATGTCATTTGACACACTGACACATACATTACCTTTCCTTATACTTAGTGGCTTCAAAAATATTTTTTTGTAATTGTTTTAAAAATTGTAAGGAATAACATATTTTCACAAACAGATAGATAGATAGATAGATAGACAGATAACAACAATAATATATGTGCAACAATATGAGAACTATTTGTCTAAAATATTAGGATATATATACATCTCCAAAGGCTCTTAATTCCTAGTTTTTTAAACCTATTCAAAGTGAATGTGAAAAGGACAGCATGTAGACTTCATCAGCACTGTGAACCTTAGAGTCTAATAAATGCAAAAATCACAGGAATCTTTGAAGCCTATAGAAGAAGACACACACTTATTAGGATTCAATAAAGTTTATGTAGCTAATTTATATTGAGGTCAAGGGAATAACCAGGTTCTCCTAAAAATTAAATCTCAGTTTAATTAGTTCTCAGGGAGTCCATATATTCTAAAATCCCAAGATTTGCCCAGCTCAAGATAGATTACATATGGATTCCTGGTGGTTAGAATCAAACAAACAAAAAGATCAAAAACCAAAATTAGTATTTATAAAAAATTAATAAAAAGTAATCTTGTTCAGAGATTAGAGTCATTTCCCTTGCCTACAGGAAAAGAAAATGGCATTCCATTGACTAGTGACTCCTATCAGGATTGTTAATAGCCACACTAACCCTTACTTTTACCTGAACAGGAAGTAAAAGTAATTGTTATTCATTTTCCTTAGATTTCCATTCCTTCCCAAACATCTCCATCAGATTCTGCACTAAGATAACTCCCAAAATGTTATAGAAGCACCCTTTGCTTTATGAAGGCAGTGTTTCTCTCACTCCCCCAGGTATGTCCAATATTCTACCTTGATATTGTCTCTTCTCTCTCTTTTTTCTTTTTTTTCAGATGTATTTTTATTTTATTTGATATATTTTTTATTTACATTTCAAATGATTTCCCCTTTTCTGGTCCCCCACTCCCCGAAAGTCACATAAGCCCCCTTCCCTCCCCCTTTTCTTCCACCTACCCCTTCCCACTTCCCTGTTCTGGTTTTGCCCTATACTGCTACACTGAGTCTTTCCAGAACCAGGGGCCACTCCGTTCTTCTTGTACCTCCTTTGATGTGTGGATTATGTTTTGGGTATTCCAATTTTCCAGGCTAATATCCACTTATTAGTGAGTGCATACCATGATTGATCTTTTGAGACTGGGTTACCTCACTTAGTATGATGTTCTCCAGCTCCATCCATTTGCATAAGAATTTCATGAATTCATTGTTTCTAATGGCTAAATGGTACTCTATTCTGTATATATTTTTTGCATCCATTCTTCCGTTGAGGGACACCTGGGTTCTTTCCAGCTTCTGGCTATTATAAATAGGGCTGCTATGAACATAGTGGAACATGTATCCTTATTACATGCTGGGGAATCCTCTGGTTATATGCCCAGTAGTGGTATAGCAGGATCTTTTGGAAGTGACATGCCAAGTTTTCTGAGGAACTGCCAGACTGATTTCCAGAGTGGTTGTACCAATTTGCAACCCCACCAGCAGTGGAGGAGTGTTCCTCTTTCTCCACATCCTTGCCAACACCTGTTGTCTCCTGAGTTTTTAATCTTAGCCATTCTGACTGGTGTAAGGTGAAATCTAAGGGTTGTTTTGATTTGCATTTCCCTGATGACTAATGAAGTTGAGCATTTTTAAAGATGTTTCTCCACCATCTGAAGTTCTTCAGGTGAGAATTCTTTGTTTAACTCTGTACCCCATTTTTAGTAGGGTTATTTGGTTTGCTGGGGTCTAACTTCTTGAGTTCTTTGTATCTATTGGATATTAGCACTCTATCTGATGTAGGGTTGGTGAAGATCTTTTCCCAATTTGTTGGTTGCAGATTTGTCCCTTTGATGGTGTCCTTTGCCACTATAACCCTAACCCTAACCCTATAACCCTAACCCTAACCCTAATTATATTATATTATTATGCTCACTGTTATGGCTATTATTAACAAAGTTGCTATGAACGTGGTTGTGCATGTGTCCTTGTGGGATGGAAGAGCATCTTTTAAATATATGCCAAGGAATGATACAGCTGTGTTTGGAGGTGAGACTATTCCCAGTCCTATGATAAACTGACACATTGATTTCCAGTAAAATATATATACTGTATGTGAAACTTGGGTTCAACTCTTGTTCAAAAATCAGATTTACTAAAAAAAAAATAGATGTATTAAATAGCAAGCACATGGCTGACAGCAATCTTTACTAAGTTTAAATGGTTCAATCCATTTGATTTCATCCCCATTTTAAGATGACCCTATACTGTAAGCCAACTAAGGCAATCCGATTTTGAATATAGGAACAAAAGCAAGTATTGGAATTATAATGGAGGGTATTTTTGTATTATGATAAGTTCCTAAAGATATAAAGATGTACTCAGGATAACACAAACAGACTTAGGGATATTTTTTCAAAATGCTTATATCTTTGCTAATGATATTAAATATCAGACTTCTAAAATAATGTGGGGAACAATATGTATTTGATATGTAAGGTTCATAAATACCTAAGATCTACTTGGTTAGAATTATTTGACTTCATTGTGTATATATACCACATTTTTTGCATCCATTCTTCTGTTGAGGGACATCATACTAAGTGAGGAAACCCAATCTCAAAAGATCAATCATGGTATACACTCACTAATAAGTGGATGTTAGCCTGGAAAACTGGAATACACAGAACATAATCCATACATCAAATGAGATACAAGAAGAACGGAGGGGTGGCCCCTAGTTCTGGAAAGACGCAGTGTAGCGGTATAAGGCAAAACCAGAACAGGGAAGTGGGAAGAGGTGGGTGGGAGAACAGGGGGAAGGAAGGGGGCTTATGTGACTTTCGGGGAGTGGGGGACCAGAAAAGAAGAAATCATTTGAAATGTAAAGAAAAAATATATCGAATAAAATAAAAAAAAATTTTTAAAAAAAGAAGTATTTGACTTAAAGATAGATATCTGTATGATTTGTTTGCTAACTTTACTGAGCTTTAGCTGATTGGGTAAACTGAGTTATACAAGAAATTATGATATTCTATAATGTTGCACTGTAGAAAGGATCAAGAAAAATTTCCAGGCCCTCTATGCAGCATATCTATAGTTAAACATTATATTTTAATGGCAAAAGATCTCAAGTTTAAATCTTCAACTCAAAATTATAAAGCTCAAGTTGAACAGGGATAAAATTATCAACTCTTACTCTTATGAATGCCACTAATTTGTAAACTGTTACGTCATTCCTATGAATGACAAACTTTATTTAGCTTCCTGTATGTGTCTTCAAGGTTAATCCTAAAACTAGTAATTAAAACAAGTAAAGTTTATTTAAAATGGGGGTTACTTAATACATGATCCTCCATCTCTTCAGAGATGTAATTGACAAATGGGCATGATAACAGTGCACCTGGATGGTGGTAACCACTAGACTGAGCTGTGCATGAGCCTCTCTCTCCAGCAGGGTTTGTCAAGACTGTAGACACTTGTTGACTCTGCCTTTTCAAATAAGTTCAGTTTTCCCTAGTGTGTTCTCTCTACAGGAAACTCTCTTAGATCTTTTGGTTCTGGGAGCTGAAAGTCCATGCTGCCTTGAGCAGGAACAGAAGACTAAATGCTTTCCTGTAGGACAGCCAAAGACTGGCCAAGGAGGCCATCTTGTTGACCATGGAAACCAGGACAAATATCTAGGTAGCCTGCACATCTTTGTTATTTTTGTGGAAACAGAGACCATTTGGATTATACTTCCTGCTATTCTTTTCAGAATTTTGAGCATATGGACTTATGAACTGTAGCTTTAACAGGGCAAACACATAAGCTTATTTACCAAGACACTAGCTGCCTTGTTAAGTCGTATAACTGGGGCTTCTACCTACAGTTTTCTGGGAAATTGTAGGCTTCTTGCTGAGAAAGGCAAACACAGCCTACCTTGCTGAACTAGTTCCCTCTTAAAGAGACAAACTCACAAAATAAGTTTCAAAGTAATTATTTTATTATTTCTTTATTTAAAGTTGTTGCTTCCTGGCAAATAATTGGATGAAAAGGGTTCAAGCTCAAGTCAGTTGTGAGGGTCTAAAAAGTAGCTTAAGATGTGTAAATACAAATTGTACATTTCTAAGGAAGTAAAAGTTTAAATGATTAGTGATGATCTAAAACGTTTTCTAAAGATGTATACATGAAAGGTATAAAAGTGTAGGAAAGTGACTGAAGGTAATATTGTTTCAGAATTCCTCTCCTATCCATGCAATTTTCAGATGAAAACCTCTAAAATGAACAATTTTATTTTCAATGAATGGAGTTCTAATAAACTATTAATGAAGCCCTGGTAAAGAATTCTTCAGGCTTTTAAAATATTGATGCTCTTGTCCTGGAGTACTGGTAGATACTTTTAATCCTGGAAGTGAAGGCAGAGGCAGGCAAATTACTTAGATGGAGTCCAGCCTGATCTACATGTGAGTTACTGTATAGGGCTACAATGTGAGATTCACACACACACACACACACACACACACACACACACACGGATTATTATTATTAGCATCAACATGTTGTAACTTTTAAAACTTTTAGGATGTCTTCTAAATATAGGCTTAGACATTATTTTATTAAAACTTATTGAAAACTTCAGAGATTTGACATTAATCCATCTAAGATCAATGGATTCCATATAACTATTCTTGTATATTAATAAAATATCTTTCCCTGCCTACTGCCTGTTCCAGAGGGTAGAATTCCATCGTCCTCTTCCTCTCTGTCCCCCGCCTTGCTGTTTTATATCCTGGAAGTTCTTTCTGAAGAAGCCTGTATTATAATTGTTATTGAGAGTCTTTGAACAAAATGTTTCCCTCTTTGTGGACATGGATTATGTCATTCATTTAGCACCATGACAATGGAATGCATCCTATGTAATTGTTCACCAAGCAGTCTCAGCTCTGCAAACAATCACTCTCAATTATAACCAGGGAAAAGTGCTTATGAAGTGGTTGCTTCGTGATTGGCAGCTGATAGTCTAGATCCTACACTTAGTTAAAATAGTTATCTTTCTTACATTAGGAAAATCATAAACTGTGAAATCAAGGGAAGGAAACATCTACAGTCATCATTTTGGAGCCAAGTATAACTTGATTATAATGGCATCCTGAAACCATTTTCCAATTTGTAGTAAATACCTCTGAAATACATCTAAATGTGTTATTATTTCTCTTTTTCCTGAACAGTAAAAATTAGCAAATATTCATGGAGTGAATAATTCACTAAAATTAGTCAGAGATATACACCAAAGTGTAAACAGAGCAAATATAATATATCTAAACATCATTTTTCTTTTATGCATGTTATCTTGGTTCCTCATTTTAGGTAACCTGTATGATCATGTTTTTCTATCTGTAAGGTCCAAAATAAAAAAGCAGAGATAATCTATTTTATTTTAATATTATTTCTTATGCCTCAAGTATCTTTCAGTTGATTCAGAAAGAAAACAAGAGACAGATTGGGAGGTTGGCTTAGTGATTAATAGCATTGGCTATTTGTCTGGAAGACCTTGGTTTGGGCTCCAGCTCTGATAGGATGGCTCAGAATTGCCTCTAACTTCCGGTATTTTCAAGGGACTTGGAAACAATTTTCTGACCTCTGTAGCCAATAGATATGATGCACTGCACACACACACACACACACACACACACACACAGACACACAAACATTCATGCAAAATACTTACGCTTATATAACCAAGAAATGTAAAAATATTTTTAATATCTTGACTGAAAATATGCTACAACAATAGTGGCACAAAAGATGTGGGAGTAACCAAACAATCTGTGTTCAGGCCATGTCATACGAGATGGAACCCCCTGTACATGTTACAGCAGGGATAGAAACGTAACCTGGCAATCAGAAGGCAAGGAATTCTACAGAGTCACACAGCCCAAAAATCTCACAGAAAAATTTTATTGGGAAGGAAACACCCAGAGGGCTGTGTGTAGAGAATATCTTCTATCTGTATGGATGAGGCACCTGTCAATTAAAGTCTGATGGCCTATAGCTTAGGCACAATGTAGGAGGCGGGGCATGCAGGAGGTGGAAAGGATTATGGGAGAGTGCCGGGTGGAAGATTCGCCTGGGAAAATGAGACAAAAAAGGCCTATGTTATCTGAGCAAAGGTAAACAGACACACAGCCAAATATCAATTAGACTAACTCGCTTAATTTTTGATATGAATAAGTGAGAAATGAGCCTAACTATATGACGATTGTATTTATAAATATATTTTGAGTTCGAGTCTTCTTCCTGGGGAATGGTGCTGGGAGGAAGAACCAAACGTAACTTCCTCTGGTGATGCTGCCTCTGCTCAAATGCAAAGCAGCAAAGAACTTAATCCAAGACAGGGATAGAAACCTGTTCATGGGGTTGGGCACAGAGCTTTCCAGGGTAGGGATGGCTGCGATTTCGACTTGTGTGCTTGGGCTACCCTCTAAGGATGGAGTGAGGATGGGGAGACTGAGGCCTGCCTGTAGGGTGGTTAGAGTGTTCTCTCTGTAGAACCTGGAAGTTGGAGGTGCTCAGGGGAGGGGCTTAGCTACTCCTGAGCCTCAAGGGATTTACACACATCAGACACTGCTTAAGTGGCCAAGGAAAGGAAACTAGATATTCAGAATACTTAATATCAATCCTACAGATCTAAAAATAAATACACAAATGAATACAGTGAACAAAATAATTCCCTTTTAGGATATTCTGCTATACTCATAGGTCAGTGCCTTATTCAGCCATCAGAGAAGGTTTCTCCTGCATCTGATGTCAACAAATGCAAAAACCCACAGTCAGACATTATGCAGGCAGAGAGATAGTGAAACAGACAGAGAGAAACACAGAGAGCGGGGGAGAGCAGGAGAAGGAGGAGGAGGAGGAGGAGGAGGAGGAGGAGGAGGAGGGAGAGAGAAAGAGAGCAGCACACAATCCACATGAGATGTCTCCATTAAACACCCCTCATTGGAGGAGCTCAGGGAACCCTGAAGTAGAAAAATAAGTAGAAATAGTACAATTGCCAGAGGAGACACTAGAAACATGAAGACTAAAACCTAAGTCAACTGATCAAAGCTTATTTGTACAAACCGAGACTGAAGCAGCAACCATAGGGTCTAAACGGTTCTACAAAGTCTTCCCCAAACACAGCTTTCAATGCAGTATATTTAGGTGACTCTTAAATATGTAAAAATATGTTTCAGAATCTTCTGTCTTCTCCTAAGCTCTCTTCTTCTTTTGATTTGCTATGTCGTACTTTCTTGTGATTTTCTGTTTGTCAGCCAAAGTTTCATTCCCAAATTCAATATAAAGATTAAAGAATAGAACACCCGTCCCAATATTGTCTGCTAATGTGCACACTTCATACCATTAATGCTCCATATCAAACAAACATACACACAAACAAATGTTAAATATCTTAGATGATGGTTAGAGAGATGCTTTAGTGATTAATAGCATGCCCTGCTCTTGCAGAAGACCCGACATTAATTTCTAGCACCTCATCAGGTGGCTCACAACTGTAAAAGTAGAGCAATCTGGAAGTGGGGGGCCAGAAAAGGGGAAATCATTTAAAATGTAAATTAAAAAATATATCTAATAAAACAAAGAGCAAAGTGAAGGCAGGATTTTGATACTGTCATTTCTATGACCCATCGCTGGGTTTCAGATTTGTAAATTTTGTCCTTTCCAACCTGTTCAAAACAAAGAAACAAATGTTAAGTATCTTAGATGAGGGTTAGAGAGACACTTTAGTGATTAAGAGCATGCACTTCTCTTTCAAAAGAACTGAATTTAATTGCTAGTACCTCATCAGCTGGCTCACAACTGTAAAAGTAGAGCCATCCCAAAAGGAACACCCTAGATTGTCTTCTGTCCTCCATATTGGCATGCTGTGAGCCCATCCACCTATTGTGGTGGCCTTACTTACTTTGTATGAAGGTGTGTGTTCATTTTCATTTGTGAATTCTGTACTGACAAAGAGCAAAATGAGGGTAGGATTTTTTTTTTCTTCGAGACAGGGTTTCTCTGTATAGCCCTGGCTGTCCTAGAACTCACTCTGTAGACCAGGCTGGCCTTGAACACAGAAATCCACCTGCCTCTGCCCCCCAAAGTGCTGGGATTACAGGCATGTGCCACCCCAGCCCAGCAAAGGCAGGAGTTTGATACTGCCATTTCTATGACCCATCACTGGGTTTCAGACTTGCAAATTTTGTCCTTTCGCACCTGCCATCGCCTGATGGCAACCCAGAAGATGTTCTGGCACTGTCTTACTGTTGAGTGCTAATAATAAATATCTGACAGCCAATAGTTGGGTCAGAAATTACTGGGGTTGACCAGGGGAGGAGAGAGACAAAAGGGACAAAAGCAGATGCAGGAGTATCAAAAGATACTGATGAAGACAGAAGATAGGAAAAAGAGCTGTAAATAGTCAGTGAGAACCACGTGGGTAGGTAGATTGTTGAACAACTTGAAGTAAGTTTAATTGAGATAGCTGAGAGTCTGTCCCATCAAAATGCCTGCAGCTTTGAACTATACAGAAATCTGTGTTCTTTATATTGTACGTTTGTCTGTGAAAGCCCTGCTTTTCCCCATGCACTCAACAATGCATATCTCCAAAACAGCATGGGTTGCAGCTTCTTGGGTGTATGGAGGAGTAAGCTGAGAAATAGACACTTTTAGGATTTTTCCACAGAGAATCCAGAGAAGCCTCCATCCCTCTTCTGAAGACCATGGGCCCTCTAGGCTTTCAAGTTCATCCCAGCCTTCCCACATCTTTCTCTTGCTTGGATGCCCTTTGAGCTGTGGTAAAAGGATCCCAGGGCAGCAGTAGAATCCCTGACAACAAGTTCTTTGCTTTATCCTTATAGGCTATATGCTTAGAGGCAGGGAGAGCACACACAGACCAAAGAACACATGAATGAATGTTAACATCTACAAGTATATGCTCACACTCATGAAGACCCTCACTTGTATACATACTCATATATTGCACATAAGTGGAGAAACCTCCTGTGATGTAAAGGCACATGTATGCACACATACTTCAACTGGTATTTTTATAATTGTATCACCATTTTCTTTCCTGTGCACATGAGAAACTGCCCCTTGTCTCCATGAAATCAGGCTTAGGTGTTAGTTCATGAAAACTGTGGCATCCACTGCTTCCTCCTTTTCCTGGTCTTCCATCATAATGTGTGGGATTCCAACCACTGTACAATCGTGTTCTCTCTTTCTGATACTGCTGAATGAAATTGCTAAGAGTCCTGGAATGCCAAATGGACAACCAGTGTGGTGGCCAGTGTTACAGCCATCTATCCAGAAAGTCAGGGGGGGGAGAGGCACTCAATCGTAATTGACAGGCATTCCACTTCCTCATTCAGCTTAGAATCTCTGTCTCCTCAGGTGGCTCCAGTCAGTCTGTGGAGAACTTCATTCTTCTGCTCCCACTAAATCTCTATTGACTATAGAAAGGTAAGTGGCCAGAGAGAGCAGGGCATTGACCTATGTTGTGTGCAATAAGCTTTTGTTTATTGTCACCTGTGTCTTTGCCTACCTATGTATAATCTTTTAGCTTCTAGCAGCTACATTAATGATTTGTGGATTTTGGTGCTCCAGAACTTGAGCATGCTATATCACTAACTCTGGCCTAAATATAACATCAACATCATTGTGACCCAAAGCTCTGTGAAGCTGATGCAAGAAAATCATGTTGCTAGCCTGCTTTAAATAGATATCCTACCTCAAAAAGAAAAACAACACATGATTTTTATTCAGATATGTCATTATACCTGGCATCTCATAGACTACAAATCCCAGTTATTATGATAACAGGAAAATGTCAGCAGCAGGGAGGAGAACCAGCTCTATTAAGTGTGTCAGTGAAAGCACTTGAGAGGTTCTATGCTTGTTGATGGAGAAGTACCAACATTCCTCCTCTCCTATCTAGAACTTCCTTTAGTGGGACCAGGTCTCACTATATAATCAAAACAGAATAAAAGTCATGGTATATTTCTGCTTCTATCCAAAGTATGAAGACTTCAGATATAAGCCAGCATGACCAAAACACTTTTGCATTTTTCTTCAGGACGACTTACTTAATTACCTTGAGCCTTAGTGAAAAGGAAAGATATTAGCAACCTTCTACCTAAAACCTCACCAAGACCAGGACATTTATTCCTTCCTCATTGCTCAATTTCCTCATCCCATGTTCCTTCAGACACTGTTTAAATTTCGCATTTAACTCAGCCAAGAACATATGTACATAAAGTTTATCCCAGTCAGACTAAACTCCCAGAGCACATACTGAGGGGCCTGTGCTCAGGACAATAAACTATAGGAAGATTGGCAAGGTTTCCTATCTTCTATTTTCTCCTTCAGGTCCTCACTTGCAGCCCCAAGATTTCTCTAGAAAACTCATTCAGTGCCCACAACATGAATGCTATTATGCTTTCTCTGGTGCAAATCAGGGAGAGCTAATGGCTGAGGAGAAAGTCCATATGCACCTGGTTAAAATGTTCCATGTTCTCCATCTCTTGGTGTCTTGGGGTTTTCAGTCACAATAAACTTCCACTAGAACTCTAAAGTCTCTGCTTCCCCATGTTTCTCTGTCCAGATCCTCAGCTTACATTCCCTTGAGGGACCTGCCTCAAGTCTGAGCAAACCTAGGGTATCTCATGAGCAGGTACATGGTTATAGACTCCCATGTTTATATATTTCTATTTTTCTTGCTTGTATAGAAGATTTTCTGTGTGAATATTTCATCAACATGTAGGTATATGCATTCCTGGTGAGAGCCGAGGTTACCACAGGGTATTACAACTAGAGTACAAAGACTTGTGAGCCAATATATGGGTGCTGAGATCAATTATGATCCACAGATTTAGTGCTGTTCTTTTTACCACTGAATCTTGTTTGCAGCTCCATTTACCATCTTTAAAGTAAGTGGTGCTCTGGAGAGCATTGGAGATCAGAATGCTTCGTTTACTCCTCATCTTTTCATCTAGGAACATTTAAAAGTGATGATCTGGACTCTTAGCCTGGTCTTTTACTGATATTACCACCTCACTTAAAACTCTGTACTGGTCTGCAACAATTTGGGCTCAGGGTTGAGTTGTATTCGTGTCTACGGGACCATCTGTGATATGAAAAAACATACTGTCTGTCCTTTTATACACCAACAACAAGAAGGATAGGAGAGCATACAAGGGAAGTATATAATAGAAGTGAAAAACAGAGCTTGTCTAGGACACATGTGGAATGGAATGTGAGCATTGCAGGAAGGACACAGATGCACTTCCTGTACTCATCTCCCCAGAGACACCCAAGAAGCCAGTGGTAAGAAAGCCTTGCTCTGTAGGGATGGAACAGCCATCAGTGTGGCTTCCATGTATTATCCATTTGCTGACTGTTGATTTGTGGAAATAATTGAGAACTCATTATTATCAGATAGCAATGGTTAGTGAGCCCTGGCTGCTCTTGGGGATCCAGTAGCAACCATTATGAACACATGATATTCATTCCTGTCATGCTAAATTCACACACTTCTAGGCAACCTTGAAATAACCAGCTCCGTTCATAAATAACAATTCACTATTGCTTTTAGCTTTACACCATCCTAGGCCGGGTCCTAGGACCAAAGGGTCAACAGGTTAATTTAGGAGACTGGATGTCTGGGCAACTGAACTCTTACATTGCATGTAATCTGGGACTCTGAATAGACTTCAAAGCCCAAGCTGAAGACCATAAATCTTAAGGAAAAGGGAGGATCCACTGGAGAGAATACAGCAAGGTTCTATTAGCTACTATGGGTTATGATCAAAGAAATTCAGTCTCAGGTGTGAGAAATCCACTATGTACTTTTATTTGGGGAAGCCTAAAGCTACATAAACAATATAAGCTAGTACTAATTCTCTTGGTTACAGACCAGAAGTAGATGGTAAGACCCTACTGTTTAAGACATCACAGACCTCAACAAATATAAAAAGATAGAACTAATCCCATGCCTCCTATCTGATCACTATGGAATAAAAGTGGTCTTCAATAGCAACAGAAACAACAGAAAACCCACATACACGTGGAAATTGAACAATACTCTACTCAATGACACCTTGGTCAAGGAAGAAATAAAGAAAGAAATTAAAGACTTTTTAGAACACAATGAAAATGAAAACACAACATACCCAAATCTATGGGACACAATGAAAGCAGTGCTAAGAGGAAAACTCATAGCCCTGAGTGCCTCCAAAAAGAAAATGGAGAGAGCATACATTACCAACTTAATGACACACCTGAAAGCCCTAGAACAAAAAGAAGCTATTTCACCCAGGAGGAGCAATCCCACTGAAATCAGGGACCAGACAAGGCTGCCCCCTTTCTCCTTATCTTTTCAATATTGTACTTGAGGTACTAGCTCGGGCAATTCGACAACATAAGGAGGTCAAAGGGATACAAATTGGAAAGGAGGAAGTCAAACTATCATTATTTGCAGACGACATGATCGTCTACCTAAGTGACCCAAAGAACTCCACTAGAGAGCTCCTACAGCTGATAAACAACTTCAGCAAAGTGGCAGGTTACAAAATCAACTCAAGCAAATCAGTGGCCTTCCTATACTCAAAGGATAAGCAGGCTGAGAAAGAAATTAGGGAAATGACCCCCTTCACAATAGCCACAAACAGTATAAAGTATCTTGGGGTGACTCTTACCAAACATGCGAAAGATCTGTATGGCAAGAACTTCAAGACTCTGAAGAAGGAAATGGAAGAAGATCTCAAAAAATGGGAAAACCTCCCATGCTCATGGATCGGTAGAATCAATATAGTTAAAATGGCCATTTTGCCTAAAGCACTATACAGATTCAATGCAATACCCATCAAAATCCCAACTCAATTCTTCACAGAGTTAGAAAGAGCAATTATCAAATTCATCTGGAACAACAAAAAACCCAGGATAGCTAAAACTATTCTCAGCAACAAAAGAAAATCTGGGGGAATCAGTATCCCTGACCTCAAGCAATACTACAGAGCAATAGTGTTAAAAACTGCATGGTGTTGGTACAGTGACAGGCAGGAGGATCAATGGAACAGGATTGAAGATCCAGAAATGAACCCACACACCTATGGCCACTTGATCCTCGACAAAGAAGCTGAAAACATCCAATGGAAAAAAGATAGCCTTTTCAACAAATGGTGCTGGTTCAACTGGAGGTCAGCATGCAGAAGAATGCGAATTGATCCATCCTTGTCTCCTTGTACTAAGCTCAAATCCAAATGGATCAAGGACCTCCACATAAAGCCAGACACTCTGAAGCTAATAGAAAAGAAACTGGGGAAGACCCTTGAGGACATCGGTACAGGGAGAAAGTTTCTGAACAGAACACCAATAGCGTATGCTCTAAGAGCAAGAATCGACAAATGGGACCTCATAAGGTTACAGAGTTTCTGTAAGGCAAAGGACACCATCAAGAGGACAGATCGGCAACCAACAAATTGGGAAAAGATCTTCACCAATCCTACATCAGATAGAGGGCTAATATCCAATATATATAAAGAACTCAAGAAGTTAGACTCCAGAAAACCGAACAACCCTATTAAAAAATGGGGTACAGAGTTAAACAAAGAATTCTCACCTGAAGAACTTCGGATGGCGGAGAAGCATCTTAAAAAATGCTCCACTTCATTAGTCATTAGGGAAATGCAAATCAAAACATCCCTAAGATTTCATCTTACACCAGTCAGAATGGCTAAGATTAAAAATTCAGGAGACAGCAGGTGTTGGAGAGGGTGCGGAGAAAGAGGAACACTCCTCCACTGCTGGTGGGGTTGCAAATTGGTACAACCACTCTGGAAAGCAGTCTGGCGGTTCCTCCGAAAACTGGGCACCTCACTTCCAGAAGATCCTGCTATACCACTCCTGGGCATATACCCAGAGGATTCCCCACCATGTAATAAGGATACATGCTCTACTATGTTCATAGCAGCCCTATTTATAATTGCCAGATGCTGGAAAGAACCCAGGTATCCCTCAACAGAAGAGTGGATACAAAAAATGTGGTATATCTACACAATGGAGTACTATTCAGCCATTAGAAACAATGAATTCATGAAATTCTTAGGCAAATGGATGGAGCTAGAGAACATCATACTAAGTGAGGTAACCCAGACTCAAAAGGTGAATCATGGTATGCACTCACTAATAAGTGGTTATTAACCTAGAAAACTGGAATACCCAAAACATAATCCACACATCAAATGAGATACAAGAAGAAAGCAGGAGTGGTCCCTGGTTCTGGAAAGACTCAGTGAAACAGTATTTGGCAAAACCAGAACGGGGAACTGGGAAGGGGTGGGAGGGAGGACAGGGGAAGAGAAGGGGGCTTACGGGACTTTCGGGGAGTGGGGGGGGGCTAGAAAAGGGGAAATCATTTGAAATGTAAATAAATTATATCAAATAAAAAAAAGACAAAAAAAAAAAAAAGACATCACAGTTCAGTCTTGGCAGATAGAGAAATGATCTGAGACTGGCAAACTTCTTCCCTGCTGCCTAGCATTCTCTGTGCAGTATGGTGCTATGCGTAGTGTTGGGAGAAAAGTCATTTCTGACAAGCAGTGAATTCTTTTTGCTATAATGCTGACCTGATAGGAAGGATATGCCTATAGATGCAGTCATGGAACTTTTTGTATAATAATAACCAACAATTTCTGGTTGAATTTTTGGCCATTTTACAGGATGGAATCCATGCCTGAAGCTCTAAATCTCATCCTTTTCTTATTTTGAGCTTTAATACATTTTATTTTATTTTTTATTGAATATATTCCTTTATATTTCAAATGTTATATACCTTCCTGGTTTCCCCCTCCTGGAAAACCCCCAACCCATCCTCCCAACCCCTGCCTCCAAGAATATGCTCCTCCACCAAACCACTCCCACCACCCCCACTCGATTTCCCCACACTGGGGCCTCTATTGAGCTTTCAGAGGACCAAGGACCTCTCCTGCCACTGATGACCAACAAGGCATTCTTCTGCCACATTTTTGGCTGGAACCATGTGTACTCCTGGGTTTATGGCTTAGTCTCCGAGAGCCCTGAGGTGTGTGGTTGACCAAATCATCATTCTTCCCATGGGACTGCAACCCTACCCCACTTCCTCCAGTCCACCCTCCAACTCCTCCTTTGTGAACCTCATGCTCAGTCCAATGGATGGCTGCTAGTTTTCTCATCTGTATCTGTCAGGGCCCCTCTAGAGACAAGCATAACATGTTCTAAATCTCATCCTAATCCCATACATTGACCAAGAGGAAACAAACAAATGCTATTTTGGACATGTCAGTCTCCTTCCTGAATGTGGTTATGTCCATAGATTAGTGCTACTTTTCCCATTGGTCAGAGAAACTCCTTTTGCATCTGTTAACGTGTAGACTTATTTACTCCTTATATTGTAGAGACTAAATGTTGAGTGTTTGGTCCCAAATAAGTAATTTATAGAGCACAGATAAACGCCAGACCTCACCACTCAGAGGGCATGGTGTAACATAACCCAGAAACAGTATAATAGATGGAGGGTGGGGAGTATTGCTGTGTTAACCTCTGTTCTGGACAGGACAAGCCATTGTATTCATAAAAGCCCAGCAGCTGTGTTTACTTCCACTCCAGCTTTGAAAAGTAAAGGCTTTTCAGTATTCTATCATGCATATGAAAGAAGCTCCTGCTCTAGCCTTAGCAGACGAGCTATTAATAGCAACTGTTTGGGGGTATGAGGTGGGATTTTATAGGATGTCACAAGAAGATGTGCAAGACACCCTGATTAAACAAGGCAGGTTTTTTAAATGATACAGGCTCCCTTGGCTTCCAGGAAGACAGCCCTTGCAACCATGCCTGACAAGAAGAGTTTGATCTTGGGATCCCACATGATTGTAGGAAATACCTGATGACTGAAAGTGCTCCTTAACTCCAGAGCATAGGTGTTTCTCAGGATAGAAACACACAGTAAACACATATAGAGAAACAAACACTCATGTACAGAGAGGGGGAGAGTGAGGGAGGGAGGGAGGGAGGGAGGGAGGGAGGGAGAGAGAGAGAGAGAGAGATGTGCATTTCTTTTTTTATATTTTTTATTCTCTGTTTACATTCCAAATGATTTCCCCTTTCCCAGATCCCCCCTCCCCATATGTCCCATAAACCTTCTTCTCTCCACCCATTCTCCAATCACCTCCCTCCTTTTTCTCTGTCCTGATACTCCCCTCCAATGCTAGATCAATCCTTTCCAGGATCAGGGCCCTCTCCATACTTTTTCATGGGAGTCATTTGTTATGCTATTTGTGCCTTGGGTATTCAGAGCTTCTGGGCTAATTAATATCCACTTATCAGAGATTGCATTCCATGTGTATTCTTTTGTGATTGGGTTACCTCACTTAGGATCAAACCATAGTAGGAGAGACTTTCCTCTTTTTTTAATTGGGGAAGCATGCAAGAGGGCAGCAAGGACTAAATGTCATCAAGATACATTGTAGATCACTCTCACATGGAAATCTGTTAATGCATAGCCTTATTTACTCTCTGAGTGGTTGCAAACAAGTGCTGAGTCAATGTGAAAGGATAATTGTCAAAGTTTCGAGCCATAGTTCCTGGGAGGCAGGAACAGATGTTTTCTAAGTTCCCTGTCAGCCTGGACAACATAAGTACTATCGGGACTTCAGGACAGACATTGTTTCACACAGAAATCCAGTCACAAGGAAAAAGAAGGGAGAAGGAAAAGGTGGAAAGGAGAGAAAAGAGAAATAAATAACCAGGACAAGGTTGTCCACCATCACCTGCCAATCCTATTTCCTGACAGTCAGGCCTCTCATTTAACGTGCTTTTGGGAAACAGGAATAGGCACAAGACTCGAGAGTTTGAATCAAAGTTAACTTTTACTATAGAATTAAAATAATTTTTTAAAGAAACTAGGAATCTCTTTGAGCATTCACTTATGTAAATAAAAGAAGGGATTCTGTGAAATTTTAGGGAAACATCAATGTGTTCTGATTAGCTTCACTTGTGTACAGGGCCAAAGTCAGAGGCATTGAAGAGTCCACCCTCAGGTCATAGTGAGCTTCTTTCTGCCAGTCTGTCAGCAACAGTGAGTTTGTCGTGTCATCCCTTGTTCACAACAGTAACTTTGTGTTAGGTAGACACAAACTCTATCCTCAGTGGACAAGTCATTAACAATTCATGGAAATCTCATGCTGTAGGAAACATGTTCAGGCAAGGTCTTTACTGTCTCTAGGCCAGACAGATTTTCCTGGTATATTATGATGTGTTTTGTGGCTAGATTGGTCAGTCAGGAATATGACCATCAGGACAACTTGTTGCGGGACTGGACAAACTGGAGCAGGTGACATGGTGTATGAGGAGTGGAGAAAGTCTTCCTTTTCCTATTTATGTTATATAAATGTAACAACTTCTACAGGCTGTAGTCATCTCCTCTTGTCTTCCAGGGTTTGAGAGGTGGTCACTGTGTTATCAAAGTTCTTTTCATATCTATGATGAACTGCAAATTCAATATGCAGTGAAAATCAAAGTACAGCTGTCACTACTTTAATGGTATAAGCCTCAATTGGCATCGACAAAAGTGCTTCTGGGAGCCTAGCAGAAACACTAGCATCTTTTCCTGGAAATACATCTTTTTCAGTTTCCCATGATGGGGTACCAGACTATAATGAAGAGTGTCATGTAGAGAAACATCATGTTATGCAGTTTGTATTAGAAACTGAATATTGGTGTAGACTCATCTCAGATTAAAGTCAACCCAAAAGAAAGTAAGTTTCTCTTGAGTCAGAAAATTCTCTTAATTATTCAAAAATCAATTTGTTATTCAGGGTAACATTTTGAGTAGATGAAAAATATAGACCAATATCTGGGACCATTTAGATATGTCTCTTTGGCAGTAGGTTATTGTTGGAATTGCAATCTGTCCCATATTGACCCTGCATCAGGTAAGGCAGACTAGATTTGGGTGCACTGGAGCCTTACACGCATACTGGTGCATGGCCAAAAATTTTGTCTTAAGCTCTTAATAAATATGCTATATAAAATAATGAATTTCTAATTGCTATGAACTCGTCATATACCATTCTATCTTTAAATAAAACTTATGTAGACTATATATTTATAAAATTATATATATATGACTATATACACAACTATATATATAACTGTATATATAACTATATATAAGTATATATATAACTGTATAACATCTATATAACTATATAACTATATATATATAGTTATATATAGGAAATATATATATATTTCCTTCTGGGCACTGTATGTGATAATAGTATGCCTACCATTCACACCAGTGCTCATAAATGACATAGATACAATATGCATGACATAGAAACAACATGCATAACACCCATTGAACAGATATTTACACTACACTACATACATATATATATAATACATTCATATATATATAACACACAGAGACATATATAGGTGCATATGCAGACACACACAAACACATTTAAACTTTCACACACACACACTCCCACAACAGAAGGTAAGTGAGATTTGATTCATCTCAAATATGTGACAGTTACCTTGATGTTCCAGATGGTGACATGACTGCAGTCCTGCAATTGGAGAAAAGGAAATGTTGATAAGTCATGGAAAATTCCCATTTTGAAACAACTTATACATTTTATATTATACTAAAGGAGAGTCTCGTGTGATCTAGGCTACACCATATATCCTAGAGAGCACAGAAGGATCTTGGAATTATCCTCCTGACACCTGCTCTCCAGTGCTGTGTTAAAGGCAAGCAGCACCTTGGCAGATTCCAGAAGTGCTGGGAACTAGATCCAGGGCCTATAGCTTGAAAAACAAGGACTCTCCCTACTGAGCCCTGTCCCCAACCTCTAATATAAAAAGCTCACTGTAGGGCAATAGTTCTCAGCCTAGAGAGTGTGATTGCAGTGTTGGTGGCAGCTATGGGAAAGGGTCTAGGGACCAGTACTCCTACATAGTTCTCCTTATGGTCAGAGTCAGTGTGTCACGATCACGTACCTTGGCACATTTTATCCAGAGTCACTTGCAAAATATTGCTTTATTAAAAGGACCAGTAAGTGCAGTGTCATATTGGAGTCATGATATAAATCACATAGTAAAAGTTACCTAATAATTTTTGAGGTATGCTCAAATATGACATACAGAAACGCAAGGATTAATCAGTCTAACACAGTTTGTCTATGTAGGGTCAGATAGCTTCTTACTCATGATTCACCTGCTATAGCTGCCCTGCTGCTGGCATTACAGGTATGCTTTACATTGGCCAGAACTAGAAAGGGTCTTTACAACAGAGAACCTTTGGATTGGAGTTCTAGGCATTTTTATAATTGTGCAATCACTTTCAACATCCCTGTACCTAAACATTATTGTCTACCAAGATAGAGCTATGTAGTTTAGATCAGATCTGCTAGAAAAGCCTTTCTCACATTCAACTGAAAATCATTCTCTGCTTTTGATCCATGAGAGTACACAAAGGGAATCTGGGGAAATCTTACAGTGTGTAACAGTATCCACTGATCGTGCAGGGAAGCAGGCACTTCACAATAACCTGACTCCAGATCTACGGCATCTGCCAAACTCTTCTCACCACAACAGGTACTGAAACCACAGATAAAGGCATAAACTAAAAATAGTATCTGTTTTCACATGTCCACACAATGATGCTACAGAAGGAAGATAATATATGTGTCTTATAAAAGAAATCTTAAATTTTATTAGGTCTCAGTTTTTTTTGATAAGGAGAATAATGCAAAATGTATGCACATATACATTCATATGTATATAGAAACACAAACACACACACACACACACACACACACACACACACAGAGAGAGAGAGAGAGAGAGAGAGAGAGAGAGAGAGAGAGAGAGAGAGAGAGAGAGAGAGAGAGAGATTTCTGGTTCTTATCTATTTCATGGGACATGTTTTGGTCTTTTCACTATGTTGCTGCATCTCCTCTGAATCTATACTCAATGGAAGAGTCCTGGCTGATATGCAGTAAAGAGATAGAATCTTACTATCTGGGTCTGATCTGACACGCAGAGATCTGATCATACTAAGTGTGAGATCACAGACCTCAACATAGGAGAAGAAACCACCTCCCTAGATGATGAGAACCATATTCTTCTAGACAAAATTCCAGAGCAAGATTTGCATAATTTACCTTTTGTGCAAGTTTGTCCTTTGCATACAGAATCTCTGACTGAAAGTTTGTAACTGACATTGATAAAGAACAAAGAATCAGGGAATAAGCATTAAATAAGCTAATGAGTTTCATACTTTTTTCTTACTGGGGATGGAATTCAGAGCCTCAAGCATGCTGCTCTCACACTCTGACCCTGAGGTACACACACGTCCTATTTCCTTAATCTTCTCCTGAGAGTATTAGTATCCCCAGATATCAGGATTATGGGACAGAAAGGAATAGCATCTCAGAGACAGTGAATGATCAGATTTCAAATATGAGAAAACGTACATTCACTAATCCCAGAATCATAGATATTTGGTTACTATGGATTTCTAAGAAGGGGGTGATGAAGCTGAACTGCCAGGAGGGTAAGGAAAAAATGATAAAACCAATCAGCACTGTGTCCTGACTGAAAACACGGCCTTGATTACTTGCACAAAGATACATACACAGAAGAGAACTGTGTCCTGTCTGTGGGCATGGAGCCCACTCCGTAGACAATTGGACATTTATTTTAATCCAGTAGGTGTCAGTGTGAAAATTCCAATTCTGAAATGAGAAAAGACAGACTCACAGTTGCACACATTTGCCTCCAAGTCCAAGTTTCCTGTCTCTCATCTCCACCTTTCTATCCACCTTCCTCCTTTCATTCAATTTTCCATTCCTCATTCCTCTTCTTTCTCATATGTCTCTCCCCATCTCTCCCTTTTCTCTTTCCCTTCTTGCCTCTCTCTTTTCCTCCCAACTCTCATCTCATCTTCTCTGCACAATGTTGCCATTCTCTTTTAGAAACTGTGAACTTATCTTCCTTTTGCAATGCATCATTGTCATCTTTGTCCTCCTTCTAGACCTTGTCATCCCTGTCCAATCTTAATTGCCCTCTAGTTTCTTATTTTTGTCCTTTCTTTTCTTTGATTTCTTTCCCCTTCTCTTCCATCTACATTTTCTCTCTCTCTCTCTTTTCCTTCCTTCCTTGTTTTCTTTCTCTCAATATTCATTTTCCTTCTATTTTTCATACTCCTCCTCCTTCTCCTAATCTTCTCAATGTCCTCTCCTCTGTCCTCCTTTTTCCCCTGTGTGTATATAAATTCTCTGTCTCACTGTCTCTGGATCCCTTTCTTGCACAATGAATTCTTGCCCATTGATTGTGAGGAACAAGGGACAATAATATAAAGCTGGGGTTAGCTTGTTTCTTTAGGATATCAAGTGACAAAACATATTATAAAAGAAATCATATTCATTGCTTACCCAACACTACCTTGCCTGAAGAATTCAGAAGAATACAGCGTTGGGAAGGAAGAGACATGGAACTCCCATATAGTGTTTCCTGTTGAATTTCTTCAATCTCTGCCTCTTAAAGTTACCTCTTAAAAGGTTGTCTTAAAAAGCAGCAGTGGTGTCATCCTGTCTTTTAAGAGTGCTTGGTGATCATTAGAATATGCACATAAAAGGAAGGCTTTCATAGCAATCAGTCAAGACATTCTGTACAAAGAGAGTTTTTAAATAATTTTGAGACATTGGTAATTTTGTACTTGTAAATTCCAGACTTGAAAATCACATACTTACTGTTTATACTTGGGGGCACACACCACAGCAATGGATTCAGGGAGCACCATTTGATATCCAAAATAAGTGTGCATTTCTGCACTTGACCAGAAGGCTCTCTGGGTTGGATGGGTCTGAGAAGACAAAAGAAGCCAAGAATTCTAAGTTAGCCCAGCCAGCTATGCTTGATTCACCAAGGAAGGGAGGCACAAGGAGCATTAACAATCTGTTCTCTCCTGTGATTTCCAAAATCCTTGAATGTAGACTGCCATCTGTCATGTGCAGCAGTAATGTGGAACCATCTTCTTTGTCCTCCTAATTCATAATGTTCAAAATGTACTGCATTTTTCTCATTTAGTGCCTTAGTGTTTTCATTCTTGTGAATCAACATCATGGTCAATCCAACACTTATAAAGGACAACATTTAATTGGGGCTGGCTTACAGGTACTGAGATTCAGTCTGTTATCGTCATAGCAGAAAGTATGACAGCATTCAGGCAAACATGGTGCCTGGTGATCACAGAGTTCTACATCTTGTTTGAAAGGCAAAAAAGGAGAAAAATGACTCCTCCTCTCTCAAGGAGGACCTCAAAGTTCATGCGCAAAGCGACACTTCCTCCAACAATGCCAATGCTAGTCCATCAAGGTCATATCCCAAAATACCCTGCCTGGGACAGGAGTATTCCAACCACTACACTTACTTTTAGCTTGTCCCTCAGTTAGGACAAGGCCCTTTTGGTCATCCACGCTTAGTTAAACCTGATGTCTAGACAGTAACTATTCCAAGTTTTGTCTTCACTTCTAACCCATCTCTGCTTCCTTCCTGACAACAGCAGACTGATTGCTTCATCAATATTTCTGATGACTTCTTCAACAATCTCTTTCAGAATGCAGCTGTTTTTATTGTATCCTGCCCCTGAGACCCATAGGATTTCTCCCTATGTGACAAGGAGCTACTTCTGTCCTTCTGATGTGGTATAGTATTACTGTCATATGATCATACTATGTCTTTTTCCATTACTTTTCTTCTTCCTTCACTGGGTCTCCATATGTAAAAACCCACCAAACAATTGCTTGCATGAATGGTGATAAATCTTGCAGATGTTAAGCCCTGCAAGCCAGTTGTAAAAGTTACATCTCTACCCATTGCAATTGAATCACTGTTAGAATGGAAGCGGTGCACATGTAAAATGGAGGAAGACATGGTGAGAGCAAGAGGGGTTTCATTCTTCGAGGGAGAATGTGAGACATTTCGAGCAGGCTTCTAGCAGATTCTGGTTTCTTTCTCTAAGTTGTGTATGAACTTAGCTGCTTCCCACATGAGCCATTAAACAACTGTGTTTATGTATGTATACTCACACCTAAGCTATCATTTAAAACATCAAGCTTTTGGAAATCTAAAGTGAAATCAATGAAAAAGTAAAAAATTAAAAAAAAAAACAATAAACAAGAAGAAACCATGTCCAAACTATTTCACAGCTCCTACATGACAGTAATCTGCTAACCCATTCCTAAAGAGCAGCCTCCTCTTCAAATTCCCCTAGATTCTAGGGCCTAGATGCCAGCTTTAGTATGACAGTTATAACAGAATCCACAATGGCCAATTTCTCATCAAGTGACTTTTGTTTTGAGGCACAATATTACTGTTCACTCAACGTGGCACCAAATTCACCAACTTGCACTCTATCCTCCTGAATGCTGGGAGGTCCAGGAGAGTGACAGTATAACCAGATTTTATGACATTACTGGACATTTCAGTATCTGTCTACCATGGTTTAAAATACATTGTCAATATCCCCAGAACTCCAGCAGGTTCCATCCTGAATTCCTGCTTCCTGTGTCCCCATCCTATGGCTTCTGTGAACCTCATATCCAGTGCCCTTTCAGCCTTGTTGTTCCTTCATCCCCACTGTGTTCCCTGATTTCCTCATTAGACATTCACCTAAGCTGCTAGGAATTGTTTCTCTTGCAGCCAGTTCTCCATATTTACCGAGTTCATGATCCGCCTGCATGTTTAAGTGCCTCAGGTCCCTCTCTAGCCTTCTCACTTCATTCTCCCAATGTTGATGTAGTTGTAATATCTCACATGTGCCTTCAATTGCACACTTCATAACTACATCAATTTCAAGTTCTGTTCTCTTATACAAATCCTACTTGTTTATGAGATGAACACTGCCCTCACCATGATCCTAACTGGAATCCTGCCCCGTCTCAGACTCCTCAAACTTTATCCCTATTACCTGGATATCTGAATTCCCCTGATCACTCCTCCACACACACACAAGACTATCACCCCCTTATCATCATTCCATGGTATCAGCTCCCAAACCTCACCTGACTTTCCCTAACCAAGCAGCGTTGCATCTCCTTCATTTTAACTTCTAGAGTATGGCTTTGATCACACCATAATTTTGCTCAGAATAGTCCACAACGTTTTCCCTCTACTCAAAATCACCACTACTTTTCCAGTATATCCAAGACAAGGGATGCCATGGTTCTGATGGCTGATATCAACACATATCAGGCATTATTTTCCAATACAAACCATAAATGCCAGCTAACAGAAATGTTCACTGATACAGGAGGTCAGTGTATCAATCTCCAATGCTATCCCCCTCCCCTATATACTGTTTTGGACTCCTCTTCCTAAGTTATCATAAGTTGCCTTACGTGTGGCAGTTCTTCCTCTGCAACCCACACTGGCCTATATTTTTCTCCGGCAGTATATTGTGCTTTTTGCCTCATGTGCCTTATTCATTTTCTCTGTAATCTCCCTTTTGAGTCCCAAGACACAAAAGGCCAAATTTCAATTGGGCATATTATATTATTGAAGTAGGCACAGCAGTAAGAATAGATGCAGTTGGATGGAAGAACACTAAGTCACAGGAGACTGCCTCACACATCAGCACTTCCCAAGGTCTGACTCCAAGATCTTACAAAACCTAAAAGCAAACCACCTCGTTGTGGCTTATATTTAGCAAGTTACATGAATTTCAATTGTTTTGTGAGCAGCAGTCTTTGAAAATGAGAGACTCATCCAAAGGACTCTTTAGGCAAATTAGTGTGTTCCTTTGAAAATCAAGAGATGTATGCTCTGCATGTGCAAATACTTGAAAACCTACCTTGTAGGATCTCTTTGGTTGGGCACAAAGGAAGTACTTCTTCATAAATACAAAACATAATCATTTGAAAGGACATTCTTGGCTTACTTAAGTTTCATTTTTACATCTTTTAGGTATGTGGTCTGTACAGACTGTTTTAATACATCCTGGCAAGCAACCATTCTCCATTCAGATTCGTATGAAGTTGAAACATTGAAGAATTACTCTGAGTAAGACATAAAATACAAGGAGCTGTAAAAGTACTAGGAAATGCTCCTTTAACTTGAACTGCTCACTATTGACTGTATATGGTCAGCGATGGAGATCTGGAAGGGACTGACTCTGTGCAGAGCACTATTTAGGCTGGTTCTTTCTAAGAGAGAGACAAGAGGTTCCCTCAGTTACCGAGTTCCATTTGCTTACATGAATCCAGCCTAATGTAAGAAGACCCAGTTCTTCTTCTATAAGGAACAGATACTCCTCATTTTGTGCATAGCAAAAATCTTGGGCTCCTTTCTGAAGAGGAATGATGATATGGGTAACATGATATTCCCCTTCAACCTGCCAGGAGAAAACAACTTGTAACAACTCTTGGAGGACTCAGACCCATTCTCTCACACACACATGACCCAGACCACACCAGTGCATGCATCTCATTGTTCCTACTCTCTTTGTTGTTTCAAAACCTTGGGTGCTATTGTGCTTTGTTGAGATACAGTAAAAAGGAAAATATGTTGAGTGAAACGGGAGATATTCATCCTGACACCTCCTGGTCCTAGGCTCTTTCTTGTAGCAGTCAGCAGGTCTGCTCAGGTGTCCTGAGGTGTCTTGATAATTTATACTCCAAAGCTTTCCAGAGTAGGTACTAAGTGAAGGACCCAAAAGCAATTCGTGTTTCCTTTTGTCTTTGCAACTAGGCACCATGTCTCTATTCCTGCTTTATGCCTCCCTGGCTGCCTTATGCTTTTGGGCTGCCTTCTTTATCCTTTAGGTAATATGGCACTCAGACTGTGGAGCTGATTTGAGTTTGTAGGAAGCCTTCAGCCTCATTTTGTGAGTGACTAGAATTACTGGCTCTAGCCCCCAACTACAATGAAAATTTCTAAGTATAGTGTTCTTTTCCATGGCCTCTGAAAAGCAACCAAATGCAGTCATCAAATTCAAGATGGCCAGTCCTTGTCACCCATAGTTCCCTCTGGAGGGTGATGTGTGTGGATATATAAACTAGATATGTTCCCTGGCAGTCATGTAAAATCAAGGGGAAAGAAATGGCCCCAGATCAGAAGTGTTCATATCTTTTCCAAGGCTCCACATAATACACCACATTTCCCGATTCTTTTCTTAGTGTTCTGCCTTCCTTGGGGGAGGAATTTCTCACATAAATCCTGAGGGAGGACCAGCAGGTGCAGGTCTCTTCTGAACTGTAATGAAAAATTTAGAAAAGTCTGAGGTGACAGGGCCTGGTATCTCTGAGCAGTACTCAGTCTGGCAGCCTGGGAGAGAAATTCAAAGTCATTGGGATTCTTTCCTTCATTCTGCTCCTCATCATGGGCATGAAGTATTACTCTGAGTTGTGGGTATTGGTGTCTGGGAGATGGGGCCTTGGACTTTACTGTCATCTTAAGCGGATAGAGCAATATTTTTGGTTGTGAATCTGGGCTGACTATAAAATATCTATGTGTGTGGAGGGATTCATTGGACAAAGTCTTCTGAGGTATGGACCATATGTCTCCAGGGATCTAAACTGTAAGAGAATAGGAAAACTTCTGCTGTGTTTCCCCAGGCAGAGATATGTCTTCTCTATTCTTAGTTCATATCTTCAGATTTTTTGGCCTCTGGATTCTAAGATCTGGACATGTATTTTCCTGTGTCCTGCTGGGATTTTCCTTAGGCACAGTCTCACACAAGTGACTTACAAGTCTGTAACTTCCAGACATAGAGTCAAACTGCAAGTATTTCATAGAGTCCTCCTTTAAGAAGCCAGCTGTGGGCATGCTCAGTCATATGGAGCATTTACACTAGAGCTGTGAGCCTATGAGAAACCCCATCAGGTATTAAGAGGTTGCACACAGCAGAAAGACAGTCTATTCTCAAGATCAGACCATCAGGGGATATCCACAATAGTACAGTATTGTAGGGAAAGAGAGACCCTTGTGGCCTCAGAACTGCAAGGCAAGCTCAGAATTTTTCTTTCTTACCATCAACTCACAGACACATCCAGAAGTATTGCTATGTCTGCACAAGCTGACAAGACAGATTGTCAGGACTGAAAAAGGCAACACTCATCACAGGAGGTTCTGTTACCAGAGGATACTAAGTTGATCCTTGATAGCAAAATATTGAACACATGGCTGGAGATTCAGTATTCTCTGTGGGTCCAGTGCTCCAGACTTGAGACACCTGTCCAGCATCTCTACCTTACCTTACTTATGAGCTTCCGTTGCACTCCTGTGTGACTGATCCAGAAGAAATTGGAACCACTTTTACACAAGGCGTGTCCAAGTCAGAAACCTGTGGTGACTCACCTGGCCTTTCCAAGGTGCATGTTTCTGCAGACTCTTTGGAAGCTGGTGATGTGGCTGGGGCTGCTTCTTCACAGGCTTCCTTTCCTGAAGACACCACTGGTGGGCTAAGGGTCCTTGTTGTTACTAAAGAAGGCTGAGCTTTCTTTGATGCTAATGGTGCTCCAGAGCCCACCTCCCCAAAGTTGTTTCCTTCAGAACCATACATTTTTCCAAATGGCTAGGAAGCCCATTTGAAAAATCCTGATGGATAAGAATGTTTCTTATCGCCTCCCAGAAGGCTGCTTTTTGGGCAAGTTCCTCTTTATTCTTCTTCTGTAGGAAGGGAAAATCATTTAGGCCACTGCTTCAAACCTTCGAAGCAAATTCTTGTCAGCCAAGATATTAAACAAATGTAGTTCTGTTGAAGTCTGACATCACAGTGTAGGGCCTGTATCCCTGGTGTGTTGAAAATCCATTCTTCTACTTTACTCATTTCCTGTTTTCAGTAAGCTAGGTCTACGTCTTCTCAGTATGCCACTCAATTGTGTGTGTGTGTGTTTTCTTCATATTCACATTGCATGTGGAGCACTTTTATTAAATAACACACTCCACTGAGACAGCACAAGAGAGTCCTGGGAACAGACTGAGTAGGTGACACAGAGTTCTCCTGTCTCCATGCTTCTCATACTGACTTTCTTTGCTAAGTAGCTTAGATATTCTTCAAAGTATTCCTTTAATAATTCCTTTTTCAGCTCCTCATCTCTCCTAAAAACTTGTTTTGTCCTCTGCAATACCAAACCAAAATGGATAATTAGAACAGTTCTAATGTCAGCAAAAAGACAAAGAAAATAAGTTGGCAGGGGCATCAGTATCTCAGGCATGACTTGAACCCCATTCCCTGCCACCCCGTCCTCTGTACTGAAATCCTGAAGGAATATTTCCTTCATTCAATCTAGTGTATTCATCTGTGGCTTTTCTGTGAGTAGCCTTGTACTACTCTGTAGATTTTTGGTCCCCCACCTTGAGAATGAAAACGTACCTTGAAGATATTTGATCTTCTAAAATTCTCTAAAATCTCTTGGTACTTTATTTCTGCGGGGATCTTTTCGACGTAGAGTCTTAGCAGAATAGATCAGAGAGAAAGCTGTGCAGATAAAATTATATGTCTAAATGAGGACCTAAGGAAATCTGGCCTCTGTATACATGGTTTCACATGTTTCTCATATTTAAAAAGGCACACGCTGACATCCCACATCCATTTCCATGCCTTGGCCTGGAAAGAGAATATCCACAGTCTTCCATTAAAATGGCACATTCAGCAAACATTCAACTGTCAATGGGCATTGCTAAAGTGGCATAGTGCCACTCTCACCTCAGCACTCAAGAGGAACCAGTTGGACTCACAGAAATTTGAGGAAACTGGTTGTCCTCATAAATTTGAAACTAGAAAATAAAGACAGTGTTCACAGTCTTCCATTTTCAATCACAATATGAATCTTTGTCCACATAGAAGTTTTGTATATTGCTTACCATGAGTGCACAACCTCATCAGATGTCATTAGGTAATGACACTAGATACCGAGGGTGATTAGTTCCTGGAAGTGCTGTGCTGTTAGCACCTAGTCAGATGCTACACCGAAAGATGCTGGTGAACTGCTTCCACCCTCAGGTCTGTCCAAGATTCAAAACAGATTCACAACCCTGCCAGAAACTCTGCTTAAGAAGAGGATATGCCCATAAACTCAGTCTAGGAAACCTGATGTCTGGGAAATTATATGACTCCTTAGTAAGAGTGATTTATTTTTGGAAAAGAAAAGAAATAATGGGAGATTTACTATGATCTCAAGAGAATGCCTTTATTTTGCTGGAAAGCAACAGTGGAAACCCAAAAGAAACTTTGTTCTAGGAGTTATAAAACAAGGATAATGCAAACTGTGGAACCTGAGCTCATCTGTAAACTTGAGCTTTATCTTTGTAGATAGGAAGTGTTATATCTGCTCATCACACAGTCTTCAGAAGGTCAATGAAATCATATCCATAAAACACCTCCCCAGTGTCTGAGGCTCCTCAGCGTCACGTGTATCTCCTGATATTCTGTTTCACCATTCAGGGCCTGTTATGGTTCGTGAGACTTTTCTACCATCCCCTTACTATAGGTAAAGCACACTTGTCATTGAAGCTGTAATAGTTATTTCCTTTTTATTCTGCCTACCCAATATGATGACCATTTTGAAAAATGCCTAACTGTGCTTAACTACACTGACCCCAAGTAGTCCACAATCCCCTGGTGACTGTGGAGCTCTAGGAAGCCCTACTTCTCTCCCATGTAATTCACTGAGCTTGGCCACCCATCAGAGACAAGCCAGTGACTTCTTGAGAGGAGATTTGGAAATCAAAATACCTACCAGGTCAGATATACCCTGCTTTCTGGTCCCCTTTTTCTTCCACTATGATCTGGATCATGTGTGCACAGGTTCAAGAACTAAGTCTACTACCAATAATATTCCTTATTCATGATACCACCATCTTTGGTCCTCATGTCTTTGAATTGCAAGAAAAAGCCTGTGTGTGAGCTGCCAGAAATCTGATAAAGAGATTGTAGCCTCAAGTTCCATAGCTGTCAGCCAAGGAGAGAACCCTTAATAGAACAGCAGGTTGAACAAGGGAAGAGTTCCAGGAAAGGAGTAGAAACCGCGGGTTCTCATGTGAGGAATTTGTGATAGAGCACAAAGGTGGCTTCTTCTTGTCCACATTTATCCAGGTTGGCTGCCATTTAGAAGACGTTTTTCCTCAGGCTCATGTAAGAAGCCAACAAAGAATTGTTGTTGATTTCAATGCTCTGCTCTAGCGCACTTAAGATTTGGAATCTCTCTTGTGGAGGTAGCGTGACATCATGGTGTCTGAGGATGTTCTAAGACAGAAAAAGAAAGACAGGAAAGATCAAAATCATTGGTCGGGCCTGCTGCCATTCCAGATCTCTAGCGCACGTGCACATGCATGCACATAAACAGACACACACACACACACACACACACACACACACACACAGGACTGTGCATCTGTATTGCTGCATGTTTGTGTTGGAGTCACAGATCTCTTTTGCTAAAGAAATTAGAGTGAATAGAACCTCACATGTGGTGATTGAGTTTTATGAATTTGGTAAATAATCCGACCAAGTGGTAGGCTTGGGATTGGGATGTCTGTTCCCATTAAAAATGTAATGCACAAGAACTTTTAGGGAATGTTCAACTTTAGGAGCTCTCTTACAAATAGCCTGTTTATTGAAATGAGAAATAGAAAACTTCACATAGCTATGAGTGGATTTGTATACTTAGGAGGGTAATGCATTTTCATGACCATGAGGAAGGAAAACTCAGTTTCTGCTCTCTAATAAGTTCAGAGGAATGGATACGGAAAATGTGGTACATTTACACAATGGAGTACTGCTCAGCTATTAAAAACAATGAATTCATGAAATTCTTAGGCAAATGGTTGGAACTAGAAAATATCATCCTGAGTGAGGTAACCCAATCACAAAAGAAAACACACAGTAATCACTTGCTGATAAGTGGATATTAACCCAAAAGCTCCCAATACCCAATATACAACTCACAGACCACATGAAGTTCAAGAAGAAGTAATACCAAAGTGTGGGTACATTGATCCTTCTTGAAAGGTGGATCAACACACAATGGCTTACAACCAACCATTAGACCGAGCATAGGTTCCTCAAAGAAGCAGCTAGAGAAAGGACCCAAAGAGCTGAAGAGATTTTCAGCTCCACAGGAGAAACAAGTACCAACAAGTATCCCCAGAGCTTTCAAAGACTAAAACACCAAACAAAGAGAACCCATGGCTCCAGCTACTCATATAGCAGAGGATGGCCATTTCAGACATCAATGAGAGGAGAGGCCATTGCTGCTATGAAGGCTCGATGCCCCAGTGTAGGGGAATGCCAGGTCAGGAAAGTGTGGGGGGGACTGTTGGTAAATGGGGAGGGGATATGTGATAGGGGTTTTTTTGAGGGGAAACAAGGAAAGGGAATACCATTTGAAATATAAATAAAGGAAATAGCTAATAAAAATAAACAAAAAAAAATTTCAGAACCTAATCCTGAGAATCCTCAGTAGGCAATAAAGCCGTTGAGTGATCTGAGCACCTTGGACCTCAGCATTGTACATGACTTTCTTGGGTCAGTGTTTGAGCACAGAGTGCAATGCAGGCTAAAGGCTAACTGATAAGGGCATTGACCTGTGTTATCTAATCCCAGTGGCAATATAAAGAAAAAGTGATATCTGACCACTTGGGTGAAAACATTTGAGGATCATTAGTATAAACACAAAAATAACATTTACATTTAAATTTGTCTCTCATAATTCCATGTAAATTACCTTCATTTTTAACTGCATTGAGACATACCATATTTGTTGTTCCAGTAGAGAAAGATCCTTTCTTCCCTAGACTCCCTTGGTCTGAGTGCCTAGGTATCACTACGTTCCCACCTGTCACAAGATAAACAGGAAGCTAGGAAATTTATATTATTTAGGAAATAGTGTGTAAATTTATTTACTCATGATATTGTATCTCACTAATGTTTGTAATTGATAATTTTCATTTAAAATATTTTTTAAAAAATGAATATTCAAGTATGAGTACCAGAAATTCTAATTTTGTACTTTTGATACTATAAGGTGTACCAAGCAATAATTAAAGTGTAACTGAAATATTTTAAATAAATTCTGTTAGTAGATTGGCACATTTTATTATATGTATATTGGAACATTTCATGTTCTTCAGATAATTGTCAGCTCGACCCATTCTATTTCTTGTTTCGTTGAAGCATTGCAGCAATTAACATATATGTTCAAGTATTAGTGCGGAATTACTTTGCCTTTCAGCCAGGAATTGCAGCTAATGGGAATTTCTTCCTGGGATGATTAAATTCCCTGAGTACTCTCTTTGCAAACAAAGTTGAAGAAAGGTATATAATAATAAATAGACTGTTAAATGTTTTGATGGTTTATACACTTTCAAGTTGACTGAAATCATCTCGGAAATCATAGAAGCATATTTCTGGTTGTGTTAGAGATTTTCCAGGTGGGATTATCAAATGGCAGGTGTTCCACCCTGAATGTGGGAAGTGTGTGTCCTTTGACCTGGAAGCTGAGGTTGAATAAATAGTAGCAAAGGAGATGGCCACCAGAGGAGTGCACCCCTTCTTCTTTGTTGCCTTTCTGCAAGGCTAAAATGCTGTGCTCCAGCATACTCTACTCCCAGCCATGATGAACAGAATCTTCTGCAGCAATGAGCACTGTTTTTGCTGGCTGACTCCCAAGCTCATGCTTAGTTGCCCAGGACCTCCTTCCAAGGAATGGTGGGCAATGTCCACAGTTGCATGGGTCCTCCCTTATCAATTAACAACCCCTCACAGACATGCCTAAAGACCATTTTCATCTTGGTGATCCATAGTTGCTACACTCTTCTCAGGTGAGCCCAAGATATCACTCAAGGTTAACTGAGATATTTTAATAAGATTATTTAACATGTGCATATTTTATTTCAGTTTTCTTCATATGATGGTCAGCTATGCTCAAACTTCTACCTGACTCCTTGAAACATGGCATCAATAAACACATATGTGTAAGTATATTGGTGTATTGCTGACTTTCAGTATCATCTATACTGAGAAGTTGTATACCTGGAACAGATTTCATCTTTATTGCTAGTTTCTTCAATAACCACCATATGTGTCTCCAGTCTATATCTCTACTGATCATCAGCAGTCTACTGATATTTTCACAGATCTAGGGGGGAAATGTAAAATTCCAACTGAAGCTCAAAATACCCTGAAAGTTAAAGTAATTCGGGAAAAACATAGTAACTAGAAATGTGCAGCACTGAAAAATAAAAGGGAAGAATTATGAAGTTAGTGGAATCTCAGGCTCTTTTACACTCTTTAGTTCAGAGGAACTGCACACTCAGAAAGTTGTCCTTTTATTTTTATATGACTCATCAGAAAATTTTATATGATTGCACAAAATCACATTAAGTTATATTTTCCACTCACTTTGTGGCAAACGACACGATTTCTCCTATATACCCATGATTATATACCTATTCAATGATCCCAGGTCCTTGTCCCATGCTTTCTGCTGGATTTCCCATGGGGAGGGAGTGTGTAACTGAGTTTTCTGGGTTCACTTTCTACATAGTTCTCTTTTACACAGCCTCCAGAATTGTTCAGTTCATGTATTGACAACTCTTCTTGTCTCTTTCATACAATTGATTTTTTTACCTTTATTCCTTAATTGTTTTTAGTTATTTTATTTACATCACAATTGTTATCCTCTTTCCTAGTTTCCCCTCCAAAACTCCCTATCCCATCTTCTCTCCTCCTCCTCCCCAACCCCTCAACACCCGCTTCCCTGTCCTGCCATTCCCCTACACTGGAGCATCCAGACTTCACAGGACCAAGAGCCTCTCCTTTCACTGGTGTCCAACAAGGCCATCCTCTGCTACATATGGTACTGGAGCCATGGGTCCCGCCATGTGTATTAGATTGATGGTGGTTTGGCCCCTGAGAGTTCTGGGGTTACTGGGTGGTTCATATTGTTCCTCCTCTGAGGCTGCAAACACCTATAGCTTCTTGGGTTCTTTCTCTAGATCCTCCATTAGGGTCCCTGTGCTCAGTCCATTGGTTGGCGGTTAACATCCACTTCTGTATTTGTCAGGCACTAGCAGAGCCTCTCAGGGAGCAGCTGTATCAGACTCCTGTCAGCAAGCATTTGTTGGCATCCACAATAGTGTCTGGGTTTAGTAACTGTATGTGGGCTGGGCTCTAGGTGTGGCAGTCTCTGAATGGCCTTTCCCTTAGTCTCTGCTCCACAATTTGTCTCTGAATCCCCCCCCCCCCCATGGGCATTTTGATCCTCCTTCTAAGAGGATCAAACTATCCACTTTGGTGTTCTTCCTCTTGAGCTTCACACTGTCTGTGAATTGTACCTTAGGTATTCCAAGATTCTGGGTTAATATCCACTGATCAGGGAGTGCATACCATGTGTGTTCTCTTGTGATTGCATTACCTCACTCAGGAAGACATTTTCTAGTTCCATCCATTTGCTAACAATTTCATGAATCCATTGCTTTTAATAGCTGAGTAGTACTCCATTGTGTAATTGTACAATGTTTTCTGTTTCCATTCCTCTGTTGAGGGACATCTGGGTTCTTTGTTGCTTCTGGCTATTATGTATTTGGCTGCTATGAACATAGTGGAGCATGTGTCCTTATTACATGTTGGAGCATCTTCTAGGTATATGCCCAGGAGTGGTATATCTGGGTCCTCAGGTAGTGCTATGTTCAATTTTCTGAGGAACTGCCAAACTGAATTCTAGAGTGGTTTTACCAGATTGCAATCCCACCAACAATGGAGGAGTGTTCCTCTTTCTCCACATCCTCACCAGAGTCTGCTGTCACCTGAGTTTTCGATCTTACCCATTCAGACTGGTGTGAGGTTGAATCCCAGGGTTGTTTAGATTTTCATTTCGCTGATGATTAAGGATGTTGAACATCTCTCTAGGTGCTTCTCCGCCATTCAGTATTCTTCAGTATTCTTCAGTATTCGCCATTCAAATTATTCAGAGAATATTTTGTTTAGCTCTGTACCCAATTTTTATAGAGGAGACATGGAAAGGGGAAAACAGCAGAAATGTAAATAAAGAAAATATCAATAAAAAGAGGAACAAAATATTATTAAATCAAGCCTGGTGAAACATCTTCTGCATATAATAAAACTGTATGTTTGCTTTTTATATAAAATCTTAAGTTTACTGATGCCCCCCCAATATAAAATACAGCAGGTTTGAAATCTAGTTTATAGGTCCATTTATTCCTCAATGTTTATAAGCTTAAACATCAATTCCATAGTTCCTTTTCAAGTTGTAAGTGTCTCATCAAAGTAGACCAAGATTTACAAGGCTCTGTTACTGAGATGACAAAATATTTTCTTTCACTGTAAGTCCATAATATTCTTCATAGGAGGTATATAGTGAGGGCAACATCCAGGAGAGTGAATGTCTTAGCTTAGTGGTTTCCACAATAACATAAACTCCTTCCATACTCTACTCTACCACAGTAAAGAACTGTTAAACACTTTCCAATTAATGTGATTCTCTTATACTACCCTCAAGACACTATTAGAAATTATGAATTCAAAAAGCAAAAACTGGAAAAATGAGTTTACTAATTTCAACTAATTTTATCAAAGATAGTTAAATCAAGAGAGGAAATAAATCTATAAAAATTATTTTAGTTCAGCACAAAGACACATGAATAGATTTTTTAAATGTTTCTTGAGTTTTTCAGTAGTTTTAGTAATAAAAATGTAAATGTTCACTACTTTTGTTTTATATAACAGACTTTTTACTTATTTAAATGAATACGTATAATGTAACTTTTTTCCTTTGAATCATATGAAACTTTATTGGTTTGCATATAAAACCAAAAAAGTTTATGATTTCAATTTCATAATATTAATTGCAAACTATAATGTCCACACGTATAAATTAATGTAAAGTATAGCCAATTAAATGACAGTCATATTTATCTAGTGCAATGTTTAAGATGAACCTAAATGAAATACAATTTAATATTGTTTTCTCTTCATTGCCCTAGAAACAAAATTGATTTAGAAGTGATATGGTGACCACCAGTCACTGTGACGTTGTTTCAGCAATTAGGCTGTTTAGGCAATATGTTGTTGCACTTCATAAAAATGCTCTCTGGATTAAACACACATGTGTATCAAGATTAGAGACAAAGAAATATAATGTCTATTTGCAATAGACTAATAAATAGAAAACCTGTTTATTTTTTTCTATTGTTCTCTATGCTATATTATTTATAGAAAATAATGAAATAAACCTAGTCCTCCACAAACCATGAAGTGCACAATATACGATACAGGTAAACAGATGGAGCCTGGATAATTGAGTAGAAGGAACTAGCAACTTCCAGGAAAGTAGGTTAGAGAATAAGCTTGAAATAACAAACTGGGCTTCCTGTCCTGGCCGTGGTAGGAGAGCAGCAGCCATGGCCCTGCGCTACCCCATGGCCGTGGCCTCAACAAAGCCACAAGGTGAAGAAGAACATCAGGGAACCAAGACACAGCCGGCCTCGGGGCGCCTCACCAAGCGCACCAAGTTCTCGAGGGATGCGATCTGGGAGGTGCAGGGCTTCGCTCCCCAAGAGCAGAGCGCCTTGGAGTCGCTCAGTGTCCACAGACACGCGCACACTCTAGTTCATCAAGAAGAGGGTGGGCGCGCACATCCGGGCCACGAGTAAGCGGGAGGAGCTGGCAATGTCCTGGCAGCCATGAGGAAGGCATTCGCCAAGGAAGATTGATGAACCATCCCCCATAAAAGATAGTTCCAAAAAAAGAAAAAAAGAACAAAATGGCAGTCTTCAGAGTTTCAGCAGGTGCACATTTTATTTCCTTTCCTATCACTGCAGTTTACCTGTCTAGACAACTGTCATGGAGGTTTTTATCCTTCAAAAGAAGCAAATTCACTTGCCTGCATAGTGAATTTCTGAGGCAGGATAATTTGTTTATAAACATTAATATTTGACTTGCCATATGTTCATTTGCTTCTTCGGGCAGGAACCCCTGTAGCACAGGGTGACATAATAAGTTATATAAGATGATACAGGATTTCTGCTCAACTTTTCACAGGATCTGGATACTGAGATTGCAAAGATTCAGCACCAACAAGTTTTATGCAGTGCTGAGGACAAATATCAAAACTTTGTGTCTGTTAACCCAGTAATTTACCAACTGAGTTGTACTACGAATTCTGTGTATTTCATTTAATCAGAGCAAAATGCTTCTCATTATTTAAAAATGTGTGTCACAGCAGAACTGAAAAAAATTAGAGCACCATAGATGCAAAGTTGTGCTGACTCGTCTAGTTCAGGCCTGTGTTCAAAACTAAGAAAAGAGAGAGAAGAGAGATGAAGACACCAAGAGTGACAGAGTGAGTAGAATTTTATCTCAGAAATTAAAATAATCTGCACATGATTGGGATCTGGGATTATGCTGGTTAATATTTTGTCTAACAGAGTCAAACAGGGTGACATTACGTATATTATATTCATCTCACATAATGAAATCATGACCCCCAAACACATGTTCTTTACACTTGCAGTTCCTAAAATTTCAGGGACAATAATATCCAGTCTCAAGGCTGAGGTGAGAAATTGTGCTCATAATGATTGCTTCATGCTGGGGATTTGTGAGAACACATTCTCAGATACTGTAATAGGGCCTCACAAATGAAAAGAATAAGATTCTTTAACAATGAAAATAAATGTATTAGTAAGAAGCCTTTGAGATTCATATTGAATAACCCTACACTGACCTGAGCCTTCTGTTCTTTCTTTGAGCTATTTTCCAGAGCTCTGTAAAATGTAAAAAGGCCAGAGTCTGAGGCACTGATCCAGAAAGCTTTGCCCTGTAGCAAAGAGGAACTACACCTGTGACAGGGCAGATTCTAAGGTAATCAGTAAGGTTGTGTGTAAGGAAGGTTGAATGTCTGTGAATTTGTAGCCCAGCAAGCCTGCCCCTGTATACCACAAATTCAACATTTTGTTCAGGTAGAATGTAATAGGCATTGGATTTCTGAAACCATACAGAAAACAGAATTGTAAACTACCACAGTAACTCTGCATATATGGTAATGAAAAGCAGTAACACAAAGTTGTCCATAATTCTTTCTTTGTTATTAAAGAGCCTGTTATAGTAGTGAGGTAATCTGATTTCTGATGTTACGTTTACTTAGCATTACTTGAGTTAACAAGTTTTGGATATACATGAGTTTAATAGTGTGGATGCTCATATGCACTGCACATGTGTTGGCACTCACTACACATGTGTACACTTGCTAATGTGTAGGGAAGCTGAGGTTGACAAGACTCTCTTCCTTGACTCTCTGTCTTATAAATTAAGCTTGCTGCATTGTCCAGATCAGCTAGCTGCTTGCTCCTAAGTTTCTGTCTGTGCCTCTGAGAGAGAATTACAGGCCAGCTTATATGCCTAAAACTCTGTTCATCTGCAGTACATTATTTACAAGAAAGAGTAATTATGCTGTGGTCTTAGTCACTTTCCATCACAGTGCACCCTTCACATTCATCTCCACACAGTTTTGTAGTAGTGATTGCCATCAATATGTACTTGGTATATTTTACAATAATATTCAGGAACAATAGTCATGATTTGAATTCAGTTATTTTCTTAAAGTTCTGTATTGAATCTCAAGATTACAAAGTCCTAAAAGGAAAACAATAAACAACCTTGAAATAATGTGTTCAGCTATTTCTTCTCATATGTGCTTGTAAGTTTTTTTCTTAGATCCACACATATCTTTTCCTCGGATTCTTTGAGTATTCTCTTTGAAAATAATTCAATTAAAGTAAATAAGTGAAATGTATTTGTTTAAGATTTATATTGCGGAGATCGGCGGCGGCGGCGGCAGCAGCAGCGGCAGCAGTGGCTGCTCCAGCTGAAGGGCCATCAGCAGTGGAACCAAGGCGTCACAGGGACCAGTTAGGCCCTGCGCCCACGACCACTGACCTTCGCTGACCAGCCGGACAGCAAGCAGCTGCAGTTGTGCGGCGCCTTTCCTGCACGGAGGCCACTTCAGAACTCGGCCTCCCACCAGTCAGGAGAGGAGGATCCATCTTGGTTCCGTACTCCAGGAATCGGACAGACTGAGGTACACAAACATAATCCGAGGCCAACACCGCGGTGGTCTGAGCCCGACGGGCGTTGGCCTGCACCCAGGCCCTGGGCGGGTCGGGGGGCCATCGGGGTGCCAACCCAACCAGGAGGTTTTTTGCCCAGGCCTGCGAGCGCGCCGCCGCCATTTTGCCTGCAGGACGACAGAGAGCTCAGGCGGGCAGACCTGTAACAGGCATAGCCTAAGGCTAACAAAGCGGGGGTCCAGGCCCCAAAAGGCACAGGACTGACCCCAAGAACTGGGCGGCTTGGTGGGCCATCTGTGAGTCAGCCCGCCCAGGTGATTGTTAGCAAAGCAGACTCTCCCGGCGCTTTCAGGGAGCGCGGGCGCACACGCCCGCCATTCTAGTCACCTGGCAAACCCAATTAACAGTCAAAGCCGTAGGGGAACTTTGCTCGGACCTTGGCCTCCCAGGCTTTTGCCTGGACTCAGGGACTGGGCGGCCAGGCTAACCTTGTGTGCGATAGCCCGGCTGGCAGATCGGCTGCCCAGCGGAGTGAGCGGAACTCAGGGGAGGTCACAGTAGCATACACCGTCGGCACTCCCAGGGAGTGCACACGGGCTCCATCTGCTCCACAGACACAATCTGGGGCAAGGCCTCAGGCAGAAGCCCTTAGCTCTACTCTCTCCGCTTCCGGATCCAGATCAGTCTGGGCGGCAGCATTACATCTCCAAGTCCTGCAAGTGGCTAGCTGGGCTTCCGGGCGGCCAGCTGGGAGAAGTCAGTGTGCTCCAGTGAATCCAGCGGGCCCCAGCGGGAGCCTTCGGGTGCCTGCTTTGGGATCTGAACAGCCTGGGCAGCAGCACACTGTCTACAAGCAGTGCAGGAGGTAAGCTGTGCACCAGAGGCCAACTGGGAAGGGGCAGCTTGCACTGGTGAGTCCAGCACTGACAAGATAAACTAACACCAGTGAGATCTAGATGGCAAAAGGCAAACGCAGGAACGTCACTAACAGAAATCAAGGCAATATGGCAACATCTGAACCCAATTCTCCTCTACCAACATGTCCTGGATACCCCATCACACCAGTAAAACAAGATTTGGATTTAAAATCACTGGTCATGATGCTGGTACAGGAACACATGAAGGTCATACATAAAGAAATTCAGGAGACAATGGATCAAAAGGTAGAAGCCCTTGCAAGGGAAACACAAAAATCATTGAAAGAAATCCAGGAGAATACAAAAGCCAACAAGGAGGAAATGCAAAAAACACTTAAAGAAATACAGGAGAACTTTGCTCAACAGGCTGAGGTCATGAAAGACGAAACACAAAAATCTCTTAAAGAAATACAGGAGAACTTTGGTCAACAGGCTGAGCTCATGAAAGAGAAAACACAAAAATCTCTTAAAGAATTACAGGAAAACACAAACATGCAAGTGAAGGAGCTAAGCAAAACCATCCAGGATCTAAAATCAGAAGTAGAAACAACTAAGAAAACTCAAAGGGAGACAACTTTGGAGATAGAAAGCCTTGGGAAGAAATCAGGGGACAGAGATACAAATATCAACAACAGAATACAAGAGATAGAAGAAAGAATCTCAGATGCTGAAGATTCCATAGAAACCATGGACTCAACAGTTAAAGAAAATGCAAAATGCAAAAAGCTTGTAACCCAAAATATCCAGGAAATCCAGGACACAATGAGAAGACCAAACCTAAGGATTATAGGCATAGAGGAGAGTGAAGATTTACAACTTAAAGGGCCAGCAAATATCTTCAATAAAATTATGGAAGAAAACTTCCCTAACCTAAAGAGAGAGATGCCCATGAATATACAAGAAGCCTACAGAACTCCAAACAGACTGGACCAGAACAGAAATACTTCCCGTCACATAATAATCAAAACACCAAATGTTCTAAACAAAGAAAGAATACTAAAGGCAGTAAGAGAAAAAGGCCAAGTAACATATAAAGGAAGACCTATCAGAATCACAGCAGACTTTTCACCTGAGACTATGAAGGCTAGAAGGTCCTGGGCAGATCTCATGCAGACTCTAAGAGAACACAAATGCCAACCAAAACTACTATATCCAGCAAAACTCTCAATCACCATAGATGGAGAAACTAAGATATTTCATGACAAAACCAAGTTTACCCAATATCTATCCACAAACCCGGCCCTAAAAAGGATAATAGGAGGACAACACCAATACAAGGAGGGAAACTTCACCCTGGAAAAAGCAAGATAGTAACCTTTCATCAAACCCAAAAGAAGTTAAGCATTCAAATTTAAAAAATAACGTCAAAAATGATAGGAAGTAACAATCACTATTCCTTAATATCTCTTAACATCAATGGACTTAATGCCCCAATAAAAAGACACAGACTAACTGACTGGATACGTAAACAGGACCCTACATTTTGCTGCTTACAGGAAACACACCTCAGGGTCAAAGACAAACACTACCTTAGAGTAAAAGGCTGGAAGACAATTTTACAAGCAAATGGTCTCAGGAAACAAGCTGGAGTAGCCATTTTAATATCAGATAAAATTGACTTTCAACCCAAAGTCATCAAAAGAGACCCTGAGGGACACTTCTTGCTGGTCAAAGGAAAAATACAAAAAGAAGAACTGACAATCCTGAACATCTATGCCCCAAATGTAAGGGCACCCTCTTTTGTAAAAGAAACTTTATTAAAACTAAAAGCACACATTGCACCTAACACAATAATTGTGGGTGACTTCAACACTGCACTTTCCTCAATGGACCGATCAGGAAAACAGAAACTAAACAGGGACACAATGAAACTAATTGAAGCTTTGGACCAATTAGATTTAACAGATATATATAGAACATTCTATCCTAAAACAAAAGAATATACCTTTTTCTCAGCACCTCATGGTACCTTCTCCAAAATCGACCATATAATTGGTCACAAGACAGACCTCAACAAATATAAGAAGATCGAACTAATCCCATGCCTCCTATCTGATCACTATGGAGTAAAAGTGGTCTTCAATAGCAACAGAAACAACAGAAAGCCCACATACACGTGGAAACTGAACAATACTCTACTCAATGATACCTTGGTCAAGGAAGAAATAAAGAAAGAAATTAAAGACTTTTTAGAACACAATGAAAATGAAAACACAACATACCCAAATCTATGGGACACAATGAAAGCAGTGCTAAGAGGAAAACTCATAGCCCTGAGTGCCTCCAAAAAGAAAATGGAGAGAGCATACATTACCAGCTTAATGACACACCTGAAAGCCCTGGAACAAAAAGAAGCTATTTCGCCCAGGAGGAGTAGAAGGCAGGAAATCATCAAACTCAGGGCCGAAATCAATCAAGTAGAAACAAAGAGAACCATACAAAAAATCAACAATACCAGGAGCTGGTTCTTTGAGAAAATCAACAAGATAGATAAACCCTTAGCCAGAATGACCAAAGGGCACAGAGAAAGTATCCAAATTAACAAACTTAGAAATGAAAAGGGAGATATAACAACGGAAACTGAGGAAATCCAAAAAATCATCAGATCCTACTACAAGAGCCTATACTCAACACAACTGGAGAATCTGGAGGAAATGGACAATTTCCTTGACAGATACCAAATACCAAAATTAAATCAGGACCAACTAGACCATCTAAACAGTCCCATAATGCCTAAAGAAATAGAAGGAGTCATAGAAAGTCTTCCAACCAAAAAAAGCACAGGACCAGATGGCTTCAGTGCAGAATTCTACCAGACCTTCAAAGAAGAGTTAACACCAATACTCTTCAAACTATTCCACAAAATAGAAACAGAAGGAACACTACCCAATTCCTTCTACGAAGCCACAATTACGCTGATACCAAAGCCACACAAAGATCCAACAAAGAAAGAGAACTTCAGACCAATTTCCCTTATGAACATCGATGCAAAAATACTCAATAAAATTCTTGCCAACCGAATCCAAGAACACATCAAAACGATCATCCACCATGATCAAGTAGGCTTTATCCCAGGAATGCAGGGTTGGTTCAATATACGGAAATCCATCAATACAATCCACTACATAAACAAACTCAAAGAACAAAACCACATGGTCATTTCATTGGATGCTGAAAAAGCATTTGACAAAATTCAGCATCCCTTCATGCTTAAAGTCTTGGAGAGAACAGGAATTCAAGGCCCATACCTAAACATAGTAAAAGCAATATACAGCAAACCAGTAGCCAGCATCAAACTAAATGGAGAGAAACTTGAAGCAATCCCACTGAAATCAGGGACCAGACAAGGCTGCCCCCTTTCTCCTTATCTTTTCAATATTGTACTTGAGGTACTAGCTCGGGCAATTCGACAACATAAGGAGGTCAAAGGGATACAAATTGGAAAGGAAGAAGTCAAACTATCATTATTTGCAGACGACATGATCGTCTACCTAAGTGACCCAAAGAACTCCACTAGAGAGCTCCTACAGCTGATAAACAACTTCAGCAAAGTGGCAGGTTATAAAGTCAACTCAAGCAAATCAGTGGCCTTCCTATACTCAAAGGATAAGCAGGCTGAGAAAGAAATTAGGGAAATGACCCCCTTCACAATAGCCACAAACAGTATAAAGTATCTTGGGGTGACTCTTACCAAACATGTGAAAGATCTGTATGACAAGAACTTCAAGACTCTGAAGAAGGAAATGGAAGAAGACCTCAAAAAATGGGAAAACCTCCCATGCTCATGGATCGGCAGAATCAATATAGTTAAAATGGCCATTTTGCCTAAAGCACTATACAGATTCAATGCAATACCCATCAAAATCCCAACTCAATTCTTCACAGAGCTAGAAAGAGCAATTATCAAATTCATCTGGAACAACAAAAAACCCAGGATAGCTAAAACTATTCTCAGCAACAAAAGGAAATCTGGGGGAATCAGTATCCCTGACCTCAAGCAATACTACAGAGCAATAGTGTTAAAAACTGCATGGTATTGGTACAGTGACAGACAGGAGGATCAATGGAACAGGATTGAAGATCCAGAAATGAACCCACACACCTATGGCCACTTGATCCTCGACAAAGAGGCTGAAAACATCCAATGGAAAAAAGATAGCCTTTTCAACAAATGGTGCTGGTTCAACTGGAGGTCAGCATGCAGAAGAATGCGAATTGATCCATCCTTGTCTCCTTGTACTAAGCTCAAATCCAAATGGATCAAGGACCTCCACATAAAGCCAGACACTCTGAAGCTAATAGAAAAAAAACTGGGGAAGACCCTTGAGGACATCGGTACAGGGAGAAAGTTTCTGAACAGAACACCAATAGCGTATGCTCTAAGAGCAAGAATTGACAAATGGGACCTCATAAAATTACAAAGTTTCTGTAAGGCAAAGGACACCATCAAGAGGACAAATCGGCAACCAACAAATTGGGAAAAGATCTTCACCAATCCTACATCAGATAGAGGGCTAATATCCAATATATATAAAGAACTCAAGAAGTTAGACTCCAGAAAACCAAACAACCCTATTAAAAAATGGGGAACAGAGTTAAACAAAGAATTCTCACCTGAAGAACTTCGGATGGCGGAGAAGCATCTTAAAAAATGCTCAACTTCATTAGTCATTAGGGAAATGCAAATCAAAACAACCCTAAGATTTCATCTTACACCAGTCAGAATGGCTAAGATTAAAAATTCAGGAGACAGCAGGTGTTGGAGAGGGTGTGGAGAAAGAGGAACACTCCTCCACTGCTGGTGGGGTTGCAAATTAGTACAACCACTCTGGAAATCAGTCTGGCGGTTCCTCCGAAAACTGGGCACCTTACTTCCAGAAGATCCTGCTATACCACTCCTGGGCATATACCCAGAAGACTCCCCACCATGTAATAAGGATACATGTTCTACTATGTTCATAGCAGCCCTATTTGTAATTGCCAGATGCTGGAAAGAACCCAGGTATCCCTCAACAGAAGAGTGGATGCAAAAAATGTGGTATATCTACACAATGGAGTACTATTCAGCCATTAGAAACAATGAATTCATGAAATTCTTAGGCAAATGGATGGAGCTAGAGAATATCATACTAAGTGAGGTAACCCAGACTCAAAAGGTGAATCATGGTATGCACTCACTAATAAGTGGATATTAACCTAGAAAACTGGAATACCCAAAACATAATCCACACATCAAATGAGGTACAAGAAGAAAGGAGGAGTGGCCCCTGGTTCTGGAAAGACTCAGTGAAACAGTATTCAGCAAAACCAGAACGGGGAAGTGGGAAGGGGTGGGTGGGAGGACAGGGGAAGAGAAGGGGGCTTGCGGGACTTTCGGGGAGTGGGGGGGCTAGAAAAGGGGAAATCATTTGAAATGTAAATAAATTATATCGAATAATAAAAAAAAAAAAGAAACCAAAAAAAAAAAAAAAAAAAAAAAAAAAAAAAGATTTATATTGCATACTATTTTTCTATAGCATACCATTGTATAAGCAATATGCTGTCTCATATTTTTAGCATAAATTTTCCTACAGAAAAAATATTCTATTTGATTTGGCATGATGAGATTAATGAGCTTACAGGTTTTTTTTTTTACTGTAACTTATGTCTGTTCTATTTATGACAACATTAGAAACATATATTAATTGCATCACACTCACAACTTTCTATAAACATCGATCATTTTCTATATGACATGGAAATGATGTCAAGATTGTTATAGAGATAAATACAGTTTCCTTCACATGTTGTTTATTTAAATATAATGGTTATTATGCAATGTAATACGTGTTCCCCTATAAATGAAATTATCTTTCCCTTTTTGCTCTTAGAGTTTGAAGATATGATTTTCAAATTCATCTTGAATTCCAGATCTTCTTGGCATAGCTGCGTAAGAGTTGGAATTAAAGGTATGTCCTATCCTGCCCATGTGGTGATCCTGTTAAAAATGCAGTGGATTAACTTATTGGGACACTTAGAACATTTAAACAATAAGTGTTGATTTTTGTCCACAGTTTAGACATCCAGGAGCAGGTCAGGTGTTCTGAGGCATAGAGATATTGAGGAGAAGATGGAAGTGATGACAGTTTGTTTGCATGCCTGCCATCATATTGAGGCATGATTGTAGCTGTAGAGTCTAAGCTCACTACAGGGCTTCTTGGGAGGCCTTGATTCTTAGAGGCTTGCAGCAGAGTTCTTCCCTACCTTCCCAGGCAGACATATTCCCATATTCTTTTCAACTACATGTTTCCTTTCCTACCATGAGGGTAAACTGAGGTACAGTGTCTTTCATAACCTAAAATCATCACTTTTGCCATATGCTGTCAGATACACAAGGCTGCAGTACAGTGCTGGAAGGGACTACATAATCAGTACTCAACATTCTGTCATCTGCTTCCACACTGTACAGTTTAGTTCATTATGACAAGAATCCATATCACTTTCCATACTGTGCCAGTGCCTAGGAGTCTGTCACTAACTGTGGCTTAGACCACAGCAGGAGAGTTTCATTTTGCTTAGAGTTTGAATTGACACAGCCCATCTTGGTTTAGGAGGTATGGGTCAGCTAGCCACGTTACATCTACTCATGAATCAGAGAGGGATGAAGGGCAGTGCTCAGCTTATTTTTTCCTTTTTAATCTGTCAAGGATCACAGCCCCTGAGAGCATGGACCCACATTCAGGGTGTGTTTTCTCTCCCCAGATAAGCTTTCCTGAAAACATACTGAAAGATATACCTAAAGGTATGTTTCCATGGTAATTTTAAATCCACTCAAGTTGATAGTTGATATTTACCATTGTAGAAGATATCGAATAGTTACTAGTCAGTGACAATTCTGAAATTATATTTAGCCACAATTAACTACTTCGAAGAGGCTGAAATTCCACCCTTACATCTTATTACTAAGGCCTTAGGCATACCTGTATAGAACTCTACTCTAGATGTTTCCAATATCATAAGAAAAGAAGCTACATATATTTAGCATTCATATAGCCTGCTATATTAATAAGTATGTTTGCTGTCCAAGTTATAGGAAAATGACGTCATCTCATAATTGTGCTTCCCATTATGACACTGGCTAGATTAACTGATTAGTCATATAATCAATTTTTGCTATTTTTGAGAAGGCATTACTCTTATCCATATAAATTTGAGCTACTTAAATAAAAATAATTTTCATTTTGTAAAACTTTGAAGTTTGTTAGAAAGAAAAATTCATAATCAAATATGAAAAAGAAGATAATGAAAAGAAATCCTGTATGCCGGAACATGATTTTAGTCCTGCTCTTGTAAGGCAGGAGCAGGGAGATCAACCCAGGTCTGAGACTGTCTTGACACAATAGTGAGACCATGTTGCAAAGCTAATGATATAAATTCCAAGGAAAGTGGTTAAAAAATGATTGCATATTGAAGCTCCATGTCCATAGAAAGATCTTGATGTCTTAGATGATGGCCATTCCATTGCAGATGGACACCATGAGATTATGGAAGGAAAAACAATATGATCCTTAACGCCTTTCCCATAAGCTACCAGTCAGCACACACTCCCTTTCCTCAACTTCAGCCATTGTTGCATCTTCATTTTAAATGCATGTACAATCATAACTGGTTGTTTCTCTCTCACATTTCCTTTTTAATTAGGTGTTTTCTTCATTTACATTTCAAATGTTATCTCCTTTACACATTTCACCTCCCCAAACGCCCTATTCTCTACCCCCTCACCCTGCTCACTAACCCGCCCACTCACATTACTCTTACTACATCACCTACACTGGGGCAATGATCCATTACAGGTCCAAGGGCCTCTCCTCTCATTGATATCCAACCTCTCCTTGTGTACTCTTTGGTTGGTGGTTAAATAGCTGAAAGCTCTGAGGGTACTTGTCCGTTAATATCATTGTTCCTCCTATGGGGATGCAAACCCCTACAGCTCCTTGGGACCTGTCTCTAGTTCCTCCATTGGACACCCTTTTTTCAGTTCAATGGTTGGTTGAGAGAATCCCCCACTGTATTGTAAGGTACTGGCAAGGCCTCTCACGAGACTGCTATATCAGGCTCCTGTCAGCTAGCACTGTTGTCATGCACAATAGTGTCTGTGTTTGGTAACTGTATATGGAATGGAGTCCTATTTGGGGGCAATCTCTGTAAGGTCATTCCTTCCTTCTCTGCTCAACACTTTGTTTCTAGTGTTTGATTGTTGCTTCCTGGTATTGTTGTTGTTAAAAGTGGAGTTATGTTTATGTGGCTACTGTCTTATTGGTCTGTTAATGGAAGATTACATTATTGCTTTTTCTAGTGTAGTTTCCATCATTCTGTTGGAGTTTTCTATGTATTATTCTTTGAAGGGCTGGATTTGTGGAACAATATTGTATAAATTTGGTTTTGTCATGGAATATCTTGATTTCTTCATTAAGGTAATTGAGAATTTGCTGGATATAGTAGTCTAGGCTTTATTTGTGTTCTCTTAGGGTCTGAATGAGATCTGTCCTGGAGCTTCTAGCTTTCATTGTGTCTGGTAAGAAGTCTGGTGTAATTCTGATAGGTCTGTATTTATTGTTTTTTTAGAATATACTTAATATTTTAATTGAGCATACATGATTAAATTACATAAAATTTGGTCTATTAACACCACAAACAAGAAAAGTAAAACAAAATATAATGTAAACAAATGCAAAACAGAACAAGGTAAACATGTAAGATATAAAAATAATGGTACTTATTAAAACTACATTACAAGGAATATTAAATGTGGTCACATTATTCTTTACAAACATAAAACTTTCCTGATCTATGAAAAAGAAAGTTCTCATAATACATTGTCTATAAGAAACATAGGCTAAAGGGGTCTGGAAGGATGTACCAAGTTGACAGTGAAAGACACAAAAATGAACTAGGGCAGCTACATCGGTTTCAGACAAAGTAGATGTCATTAATATAATAAATTGTCATTACTTAAATAGGGTTTGTAACATACATGCTTTTCTTACATTTTGAAGGTTTACAGTTCCATATGGAGTCACTGGAAGTGTTGAGTTCACGATCTCACTTATGCATGGCAGCTTCTTGCTGTCTTTCTACAACCATGAAACGAGCTCCTTGTCCCTCTCTGGACTGTTATTGGAGGGAAAGTGACCCAGAAGTGACATCACTGCTGGAATCCCAGCTCTCTCCTGGCAGGCTGTGCTCAGAGGGCAATAAAACCACCCAGCTCCAGGGTGCAGATGGTGAGTGGAAGGATCCTTTCCCAGATGCTCTACTCATCTTATGTCCTGTGACTCTCCCACAGTTCTTATTTTAGATTCGCTGTCTTTATCCATTTGTTACCCTATGTTCTAACAAGGAGTCTTGGAAAGGCTCCTATTCTCCCACCATTATAGTACTTTGAACTTTGAACCAGAAGTTATCTGTGACCCCAATATGAAATACCATTCTCAATATCCATTCACAAAATATTAGAGAGTAGTGTGGGCCAACTGCATTTCTAATCAGACAAGTATGAAGTTTTCATTGCCTGTTGACATTTCTGGGATCTGAAGTTTTTGTCACTACTTATAGTATTACCCTTGCACTCAAAATCAGCCTGCAACTACATGCGTTCCAGAAGCAGTCTGTTCTGAACAGCCGCTCTAAAAATCAGTCTATAAAAATCCAGCCTTGCTAAGGGTAATGGCAGCATTGGCATTTCTTTCCCAAGCTGAATGAGAGAACGGAGGCCTTCCGTGTCCAATTCTTTAAAGAAAGTAAATATACACATATTAGAAGCTCCAAATGCATCATTATTTATATTTTTACATTTTACATTTTTTACCATTTTAAAAGGTACAGTGAAGTCATTAATTGAATATATATTATGTTCAGGAACTTTCCCCCTGTGCCCATGTCCTCAAGGATCTTCCCCGGTTTCTCATGCATCTGATGGGAAAAAATGCAAAGATAGACAATCAGACATTATGTATGCAGAGGGACGGAGATACATACAGAATGTCCAACAGACAGACAGACACACACAGAGAAAAGAGATAGAGGCAGAAAGAGAGAGAAACAGAGACCGAAAGAGTCAGAGACAGAGAGGGAGAAAGAGCAGCACCCAACTCCATATGAGATTTCTCCATTAAATTCCCCTCCTCAGAGCTCAAGGAATCCTGAAGTAGAAAAATAAGAATAAATAATATACTTACCATAGGATAGACTAGACACAAGGAGAACAAAGCCTTCTAAGTCAACTGATCAAAACTTATTTGTACACATAGACGGTGAGGCAGCAGACATTGGGTGTATTGGTGTGTGCAAAGTCTTCCCAGTTTAGTATTTTATAGGACTCCTGAATGTGTAAAAATATGTCTCAGTTTCTTGAGCTCTTTTCTTCTGTTGGTTTGCCAAATCTTACTTTGTTGAGCAATTCTGTGTGGTAACCTAAGTTTCATTCTTAAATTCAATATACAGATCTAAAAGAAACCACCTTCCTGAAATTATCTGCTGACCTCCAACCATTTATCCCTTTATGATCAATATCAACACACAAACAAACAAATGTGAAGTATCTTAGGTGAGGGTTAGATAGATGCTTTAGTGATTAAGACCATGCACTACTCTTTCAGAAGACCCGACTGTAGTTTTTAGTACTTCATAAGCTGGCTCACAACCATGAAAGTGGAAGGTAACATAAAGCAACATCTGAAATTGTCTTGTGACCTCCACATTTGCATGCTGTGTGCACATATCCACCCATTGATCAGGTGACATTCCTTACTGTATATGAAGGTGCATCTCTGTATTTTCAATTGTTAAATCTGTACTGATAAAGAGCTAAGTGATGGCAGGAGTTTGATACTGTCATTTCTGAACCATCACTGTGCTTTAGATTTTAAATTTTGCTGATTTAAATTTTGCTGATTTAAATTTTGCTGACTTTGCTCAAAACATGAATGTCATTGCCTGATGGCAATCCAAGAGATATTCTGGCACTGTCTTACTGCTAATTGCTAATTATAAATATCTGACAGCCAATAGAAAGATCAAAACTACTGGGATTGACTAGGGCAGGGGACAGACTGGGGACAAAAGCAGATGTAGGAGTATGAAAAGATACTGATGGAAGCAGAAGATAGGGAACAAAGCTGTAAACAGTGAGAACCAAATGGGTAGGTAGATTGTTGTACAACTTGAAGTAAGTTGAAATGAGCTCTCCCATCAAAATGCCTACAGCTTTGACCTATACAGAAATCTGTTTTATTTATGCTGTAAGCTGCTCTGTGAAAAGCCCTGTTTTCACCTATGCTCACAACAATACACACCTGCAAAACAGTATGTGATGCAGCTTCTTGGGTGTAAGGATGATTAAACTGATAGACAATTTCATGGTTTCCTACATAGAGGAATCCAGAGAAGCTTCCATCCCTCTTCCAAACACAATTGACCGTCCTGCCTAACAAGTGTAGCCCAGCCTTCTCACATCTCTCTCTTGCTCACATACCATTTGAGCCTTGGTAACAGGCTCTCAGGGTAGCAATAGAGCCCCGGAGAACAAAGTCTTTGATTTATTGCTTGTGCTGTATGCATAGAGGCAGAGAAGGCCCACAAAGAACTAAGTACACATGTATGAAAACTCACATCTACAAGCATAATCTCTCACTCATGGAGACCCTCATCTCTGTACATGCTCATGTATCACACACAAATGGAGAAACCTCCCATGACAGAGAGGCACATGCAGACACACATACTGAAAAATGGTTGTTTACAATTGTATAGCCATTTAATCTACTGTACACTTGAGAAACTGCCCTGAGCCGCCAAGAAACGGGACTTGTGCATTACTTCATGATAACTGTGGCATCCACTGCTTCCTCCTTTTCCTGGACTTCCATTAACCACTGTCCAATCATGTTCTCTTTCAGATATCTCTGGATAAAATAGCTAAGGGTCCTGGAATGCAAACTCTATGACCAGTGTTGTGGCCAATCTTTCAGCCATGTACATCTATGAAGATAGCAGTGTCACAGATGGAGGTAGATGCATAGTGCTCTCACAAGGCAGAGAGGGGAGAGGCACTCAACAGAAAGCAACAGGCATGCCACTTACTTCATTCAGCTTAGAATCTCTGTCTCCTCAGTTGTCTCCAGTCAGTCTGTGGAGAACTTCATCCCTCTGCTCCTTCGGAATCTCTTTTGACCAATTAAAGGTAAGTTGTCTAAGAGACATGGCAACACAGCTTGTGAGCAATGAGTATTTCTTTATGGTCACCTGTCCCTTTGCCTAACTGTGAAGTATCTTTTAGCCTCTGGTTCCTATATTGATGATTTGTGAGGTTTGGTTCTCCAGAACTTGAGCATGCTATATTAGTAACTCAGGCCTAAATAGAACATCAACATCACTGTCACTCAAACCTCACTGAAGCTGAGGCAAGAAAATCTTGTGGCCAGCCTGCCTTATATGGAAATTCTACTGCAAAAAAGGCATGATTGTCATTCAGATATGTCACTGTACCTGACATCTCATAGACTACAAATGCCTCTTACTATGCTAACAGGAAAATGTCAGCAGCAAGGAGGATTAACTGCTCTTTAAGTGTGTTAATGAAATCACCTGAGAGGTTCTTTGCTTGTTGATGGAGAATCACCAAAATATCAACACATTCCTCCTCTCCTCTCTAGAATTGGCTTTACTTTCGATCAGGTCTAACTATGTAAACCAAACTACCTAGATGTCTTGGTATATTTCTGTCTCTATCCCAAGAAGCAGGACTTGAGATGTCTTCTGGGTGACTTACCTGATTAAACCATAGGAAAATTGGCAAGATTTCCTATCTTCCAATATCTCCAACAGGTCTTCAACTTGTCACCACAAGGTCTCCCCAGAAAACACATTCAGAGTCTACAACATAAATACTATTATTCTTTCTCCGGTTCAAATTAAGGAGAGCTAATGGCTGAGTAGGAAGTCCTTACCCAATGGGTTAAAATGCTCCATGTTCTTTTTCTCTTGCTGTCTTGGGTTTTTCAGGGACTTTAAACTTCCCCTAGAACTCCACACTCTCTACTTCCCCATGGGTTCTCTGCCTGATCCCCCATCCGACATCCAGGTACATGTATCAAGACTGAAGGAATCCAGGCAGGCTCTTGAGCAGGTAAATGCTTATAGAGTTCTACGTTTAAGGATTTCTATTTATTTTGTTTCTCAGAAGACTTTGCGCATGTGAATTTTTGGTCTATATGTAGGTATATGAATTCATTACTAGAGCCAAGGTTACCCAAGAAAATTAGGAATTGAGTAGAGAACTTATGAACAAATATATGAAAGATGAGCTCAAATAGGATCCATATTGAATGATATTTTTTTTTTGGAATGAGCCATGTCTGGAGCCTCATGCACTGTCCATAAATTAATTTGTACTCTGCAGAGCATTGGAGATCAGAATGCTTTATGTCCTCCTCATGTTTTGATCTAGGAACATTTACAAGTGATGACCTGGCCCCTCAGCCTAGTCCTGTACTTATACTACCACCTCACTTACAACTCTGCACTGGCTAGCAGCAAGTCAGTCTGGGGATTGGGTTGTGTCTATGTGTACAGGGCCAGCTGTGATATGAAAAGACCTAATCTGTGTCTTCACTTAGACCAACAAGCAAGGAGAGGTGAGAATAATAGGGAAGGATCTAATAGGAGAAATGAAGAAAAAGTGTGTGTCTGTGACAGATGTGGAATGGAATGTAAGCATTGCAAAAAGGACACTTAGAGATTCACTTTCTGTCCTCATCTAGGCACAGACATGCAAAGGGACCAGTGGTAAGAAAACCTCGTGCTGTAGTGATGGAACAGTTATCAGTGTGGCCTTTATATATGATGCATTTGCTGAGTGTGGACTTGTGGAAATAATTGAGAGTTCATTATTCTCAGATATCAATGGTTAGTGAGACCCTAGCTGCTCTTAAGGATCCAATAGGAATCACCCTGTCCACAGGCTTCAATATCCAAGCTGGAGACCATGAATCTTAAGTTAAAGGGAGGACCCTCGGCAGTGAACACTTGCAGCTTGTTTCAGCAACTGATGATTGTGATCAAAAAATTCAGTCCCAGGAGTGAGAAAGTCACCTTGTACTTTTATTCAGTGAACCCTGAAGCTACAGAAACAATATAAGCTAGTACTATTTCTCTTGGTTACATACCAGAAGTAGATGGTAAGAACCTACTGTTGAAGAAACCACAGTTCAGTCTTGGTACATAGAGAAATGAACTGAGTCTGGTAGACATCTGACTGCTGCTTTGCATTCTCTGTGAAGTGTGGTGCTATACATGGGAGAGAAGTCATGTTCTGACTACTAGTGGATTTTATCTGCTATTATTCTAACGTGCTTGGTAGGATATGCCTACAGATTCAATCATGACAGTCTTGCTATAACAGTAACCAAAATGGTCTGGTTAAAATTTTGGCAATTAGACAAGATGAAATCCATACCTAGATCTTTAATCTGGTCCTAAACCCACACTCTGATACATAACAGATCATGAAAAGACATACTGCTGTCTTTTTGGACATACTTTCAAACTGCTTCCTGAATGTGTTCATGTTCATAGATTAGTGCTACTTTTCCCAAAGGTCAGAGAAACAACTTTTGCAGGGGGATCTGTCAATGTATAGACTAATTTACTGTCATTGGTTTTTTTTATTATTATTACTTGTATTTTACTACTCTCTTTATCCTTATCATTACTATCATCATTATCATCATCATCATCATCATCATTATTATTATGATGATGATGATTATTTAGATGTATACCTATTTCCTTAATTACCTCCAGTTGCTGAGAGCAAATGTTAAGCATTTGACCCCAAATGAGACATTTAAATCACACAAATACACACCAGACCTAACTACTCAGAGGCCATGGTATAACATGACCTATAAACAGTATAAAAGGTGGAAGATGAGGAGGAGCGCTTTGAAAACGTCTGTTCTGGACAGGATAAGCCATTGCACTCATAAAAACCCAGCAACTGTGTTTACTTGCACTATACCTTTAAAAAGTGAAGCCCTTACAGCATGCTATCATACATATTAAAGAAGCTCCTAGAACAGTTTTATAAGAACAGCTAATAATATCAAGTGTTTTGGGTATAATGAGTCATTTTTCTTTAGGGGTAGAGAGAGAAGAATTTTTCCAGCATCCACGGGACACCACAGGGAAGACATGCAACACACCTGATTGAACACAGCAGGTTTTATGTTTTTTGTTTTTGTTTTTGTTTTTAAATGTTACATGTCCCTTGGCTTCCAGGGACAAGGACCTTAGCACCATGCCTGACAAGCAGAGTTTGATCATGGAATCTAACATAGTAGTAGAAAATACCTGATGCCTTCAAGTGCTCCTGAACTTGAGAGAACCTCTAGCATATGTTCTCTAGAAGCAAAACAATAAACACATATACAGAACACACACACACACACACACACACACACACACACACACACACACACACACACACACAGAGAGAGAGAGAGAGAGAGAGAGAGAGACAGAGACAGAGACAGAGACAGAGACAGAGACAGAGACAGAGAATAAATGTACATTTAAAGGAGACATGATAGTTGAAGAGATTTTTCTTTTTAAATTGGATTCTTTGCAATTTAAGGGAAAAATCAATGTGTTGTGATTAGCTTCACTTCTGAACAGGGCCAAAGTCAGAAGCATTGAATAGAATAGTTGACCACCCACAGGTCATAGTGAGCTTCTTTCTGCCAGCATGCCACCAGCAGCGAGTTTGTCCTGCCATCTCTTGTTGAGGACAGTATCTTTGTGTGAGGTGAATGCAAGTACTAGTCTCATTGATTAGGTCATTAAGCATTCAGGGAAATCACATGCTGTAGGAACCATGTTCAGGCAAGCACATTACTCTGTGTAGGCCAGACAGATTTCCCTGGTGTATTGTCTTGTGTTTTGTGTCAGGATTGTTGAATCAGTAGTATAGCCATCAGGACAACTTGGTTGTAGGACTGGATAAACTGGAGCAGGTGACATGGTTTATGAGGAGTGGAGAAAGTCTTCCTCATCTTATTTATGTTCTATAAATGTGATAAATTGCACAGGGCTGTAGTCATCTTCTCTTGTCTTCCAGGGTTTGAAAGGTGGTCACTTTGTTACCAAAGTTCTTTTCACATCTGTGATGAACTGAAGATTCAATATGAAGTGAACATCACAGAACAAAGTCAGCACTTTAATGGTATAAGCCTGAAACCGCATCCTCAAAGGTTCTTCAGGGAGCCTAGCAGAAACACACATCCCTAGGATATTTTCTGGAAAATACATCTTTTTCAGTTTTCCATGATGTTGCAGTACCAGACTATAGTAATCTCATGTAGGGAGACATCATATCATGCTGTTTGTACTAGAAACTGAATACCGGTGGTCGACTCATGTCAGATTAAAGTCAATCCAAAAGCAACGAAGTTTCTATTGAGTCAGAAAATTCTCTTTAGTCTTCATTAATCCATTTCTCTCAGAGCAACATTCTGAGTAGATGAAAAATGTAGGCTGATGTCTGGGACCTTTGAGGTGATTCCCTTCTGCAGTTGGTTAGTGAGTCTTGGAATTATAATCTGTCCCACATCTACCCTGTGACAGATGATGCAGAACAGTTTTGGGTGTACTGAATCCTTATATACAATGTATGCTCATGGTTCATGGCCAAAAATATTGTCTTAACCTCTTAATAAATATGTTTTATAACAAAATCAATTTCTAATTGTTATGAACTCCTAATACACTATCCTAACTTTAAATAAACCTCATATAGAGAAGATAGGTTTTCTTTTGGCTACCAAGTATAACCATCCAGCCTGGTACACATACATGATGTAGATTAAACATTCAAGAGATAGAAGCAACATGTATAACACATTGAACATAACAGATATGTATACCATCCTACATACATGCATATAACACATTCATGTGTATAAAACACTCAGAGAGAGAGAGAGACATACATGTGCACAAGTCCTCATGCATACACACATGTACACACACACACATACACACACACACACACACACACACACACACACACACACACACACACACTCACAACTGAAGGTGTTTGGGATTTGACTCATCTCAAATCTGTGACAGTCACCATGATGTTCCGGGTGGTGACATGACTGCAGTCCTGCAATTGGAGAAAAGGAAACGTGGATAAGTCATGGTAAGTTCCAATTTTGAAACAACTTATACTTTTTATATTATAGCAAAGGAAAGTCTCATGTGATCTAGTCTACACCATATATCCTAGAGAGCACAGAAGAATCTTGGTGTTAAACTCCTGACACCTGCTCTCCAGTGCTGTATTATAGGAAAGGAGCACTTTGGCAGATTCCAGAAGTGGAAATGCTGGGAACTGAATAGAGAGCCTAAAGTTTAAAACACAAGCAATCTCACTGCATAGCCCTGTCCCAATCCTCTAATGTAAAAAGCTAACTGTAGAGCAATAATTCTCATTTTAGAGGTGAGATTATCTTGTTGGTGGCAGCTATGGGAAAGGGGCTGGGACCCAGTACTCCTCCCTAGTTCTCCTCATGATCAGAGTCAGTGTGTCACCATATATCTTGGCACATATTTTCCAGAGTCACTTGCAAAATATTGCCTTATTAAAAGGATCAGTATGTCCAGTGTATTATTGGAGTCATTGTATAAATCAGATGATAAAAGTTATCTAATAGTCTTTGAGGGATGCTTAAATATGGCATACAAAAACATGAGGAGTAATCAGTATGACTCAGTTTGGCGACATAATGTCAGATAGCTTTAAACTCATGATTCACCTGCTATAGCTGTCCTGCTGCTGGCTTTGTCAGTATGCTTTACATTGGCCAGAAATAGAAAGTGTTGTTGCAACTTGGAACCTTGGCATTAGATTTCTAGGCATCTTTTTTTTATAATCATGCAATCTCTTTCAACTTTGCAATACTTAACATTGTTATATTACAAGACAGAGCTATGTAGTTTAGAATACATCTGTTCAGATCTTCTTCCTCCCATCTGACTGAAAAATATTCTCTGCTTTTGATCCATGAGAGTACTCAACTGGGAACAAGGGAGATGATAAAATGTGTAACAGAATCCACTGATCTTATACGGAAGCAGGCACTGCACAATCACCTGACTCCAGATCTAGGGCATCTGACAAACTCTTCTCAGCACTACAGATACTGAACCCACAGATAACAGGCTTAAACTGAAAATGGTATCTGCTTTCACAAGTCTACACAATGATGGTACAGAAAGAAACATAGAAATATACATGTTTTACAAAAAAATCTTAAATTTTATTAGGTCTTAATTGTTTGTTATAATCAAGAGTATAATCATGTATATATATATATGTATATATATATATATACATATATATATATACACATGTATTATGACACATATAAAGCACACATACACAGAGAGACAGAGATAGAAAGACAGACTGACTCTTGGAATTAGCAGTCTGATATAGGATCTTAGATTACTTTGGATCTCTGTGACTGAATTTCTGGTTCTTATATATTTTATGGGACAGGTTCTGGTCCTTTCACTATGTTGCTACATTTCCTTTGAATCTAAACTCAATGGAAGAGCCCTGGCTGATATGCAATAAAGTGAAAGAATCTTGCTATCTGGGGCTGATCTGACACACAAAGATCTGATCAAACTAAGTGTGTGACCAGAGAAAATAAAATGGGAGAAGAAACTACCTCCCTAGAGAGTTAGAACCATACTCTTCCAGACAAAATTACTGGTCAAAATTTGCATAATTAACATATCTTGCATATTTTTCATTTGCATTCAGATCACTGACTGCGAGTTAGTTAATGACATTGATAAAGCATTAAATAAGCAAATGGATTTAATACTTTGTTCTTTTCCTCATGTTACTGGGGATAGAATTCAGAGCCTCAAGCATGCTGCTCTCACACTCTGACCCTGAAGTACATTCAAGTTTTGCTTCCTTAATCTTATCTTGATGTTATTAGTTACCCCAGATACCAGGTTTGAGTGACAGAAAGGACTAGCATCTCAGAGACAGTCAATGACTAGATTTCAAATATGAGAAAACTTCTATCCACTGATACCTGAATCCTAGATATTTGGTTATTGTGAATTGTTAAGAAGAGGGTGGTGAAGATGAACTGCCAGGAGGGTAAGGAAAAAATGATGAACCCAATCAGCACTGTGTCCTGCTGAAAACACGCCCTTGATTACTTGTACAAAGATACATACACAGAAGAGAGCTGTGTCCTGTCTGTGAGCGTGAAACCCTCTCCGTGGACAATCGGATATTTCTTGTAGTCCAGTAGGTGTCAGTGTGAAAATTCCAATTCTGAAATGAGAAAAGGCAGACACAGTTGCACACATTTGCCTCCAAGTCCTAGTTTCCTCTGTCTCTCTTTTCTACCTTTCTCTCTACCATTTTCTTTTGTTTGTTTTCTTTTACTCATTTCTCTTTTTTTCTTAGATGTCTTTTTTCATAGATGTCTCTCCCTCTTTCTCTTTTACCGTCTCATTTCTCTCAAAACCTCCTATCTCTCTTCTCATCTTCTTTGCACAGTGTTTCCCTTCTATTTTAGTAACTGCAGAGTATGTCTGCCTATTGTAATTGATTATGGTCCACGCTGTCCTCCTCCTAGACCTTGACATCCATGTCCTAGTTTTAATTATCCACTAGTTTCTTATTGTTTCTCCTTTCTTTTTTTCTTTGATGTCTTTCCCCCTGATCTTCCATCTATACTTTCGTATTCATTCATTCATTCATTCATTCATTCATTTATTCACTTTCCTTCCTTTTGTCATATATAAGCATCTCTGTCTCTCTGTCTCTGGATCCCTTTCTTGCACGTTAATCTACGTGGGCAGAGGAAGTCAACAGTAGAAATATGTAGGAAGAACAATGTAGCAATGAGTTAGGTCTGTTTAAACCAATAAATTTGAGGGAGAAGGGACAAAATTCTAAAACCAGAGCAATCTTATTCCTGTAGCACATCAAGTGTACAAAAATATTATAAAAGAAAGCAGGATGACTCATTGCTTGCCCAATACTACCTCTCCTGAAGAATTCAGAATAACACAGAATTGGGAAATAAAAGACATAAAACTCTTATAAAGTGTTTTCTGTGGAATTTCTTCAATCTCTGCCTCTTGAGTAAATTACTTGAGAGGTTGTCTTAGAAAACCAGCAGTGGTGTCATCTTATCTTTTAAGAGTGGCTGGTGATCATTAGAATATGCACCTTAAAGGAAGGCTTTCATAGCAATCAATTAAGACATTCTGTACATAGACAATTTTTAAATAGTTTGGAGCCATTGACAATTTTGTAATTCTAAATTCCAGACTTGAATCTCACATACTTACTGTTTATACTTGGGAGCACACACCACAGCTATGGATTCAGGGAGCATCGTTTGGTATGCAAAATGTGTGTGTAGATCTACACTTGACAAAAAGGCTGTCTGGGTTGGATGGGTCTGAGAAGACAAAAGAAGTCAAGAATTGTAAGTTAGCCCAGTCAGCTATGCTTGATCCACCAGGGAAGGGAACAATCTGTTCTCTCCTGTGATTTCCAAAATCTCTCCATGCAAACCCACATCTGTCATGTGGAAAAGGAAAATTGAACCATCTGCCTTGTCCTGCAAATTATAAAATTCAAAATAAACTGAGGAAAGAGAAAATTATTTGCAATGTAAATAAGTAATATATCTAATGAAAAATACAGTAAAGGCGCTCTGGGCATGGCCAAGTGCCTGCTTAGCATGCATAATGAAACATCATAAACTAAAAAAAGTTTTCTCATTTACTGTCTCTTTGTTTTCAATTTTGTGAATGGGCACCATGACCAATGCAAGACTTATATAGAACACTATTTAATCAGGGCTCCCTTACAGGTCCAGAACTTCAGTCCATTATCATCATAGCAGATAGCATGGCATCATCCTGGCAAACATGGTGCCAGATGAGCAGAGAGTTCTACATCTTGTTTGAAAAGCAAACAGGAACATAAAATCTCATAGGAAGGAAGAAGGGTTTCAGAGTTCATGCCCAAAGTGACACACTTCCTCCAAGAATGAGACTCCTACTCCAACAAGGCCATATCCTCTAATAGTGTCACTTCCTTTTGATCATCCATGCCTACATAAACCTGATGTCTAGACAGTAACTATTTCAAGTTTTGTCCTTCACGTTTAACCCATCTCTGCTTCCTTCCTGCCAACAGCACACTGATTAATTCATCATTTTTTTCTGATGACTACTTCAACAATCTCTCTGGGAATGCAGCTGTTGACATTGAATCCTTCCTCTGAGACCCATGGGATTTCTCCCTATGTGAAGAGGAGCTACTACACTCCTTCTGATGTGGTACTGTACTACTCACACGATCATACTCTTTCCTTTACTTCCCTTCCATTCTCACTGGGTCACCAGATGTAACTACCCATCAGACAAATACATGCATGAGTCCCCACTTACAGATAGTAATCTTACAGAGAGTAATGGTTGCAACCCAGTTAAAAAAGTTACATTTCTGCCCAATGAAGGCGAAGTACTACTAGAATTGAGGAGGTTCATATATAAAATGGAGGAAGACATGGTGAGATCAAGAGAGGTTTCAATTTCAGAGGAAGGAAATGAGAAATTTGGAGCAGGCTTTTTGCAGATTTTCATTTTTAAGTTGTCTATGCATATAGATGCCTCCACCTTGAGCCATTTAACAACTCTATTTATGTATGTACACTCACAACTAAGCTATAACTTATTTTTTCCTTTTTTTATTCAATATATTTTTATTTACATTTCAAATGATTTTCCCTTTTCTGGACGCCCACTCCCCAGAAGTCCCATAAGCCCCTTTCACTCCCCCTGTTCTCCCACCCTCCCCTTCCCACTTCCCTGCTCTGGTTTTGCCCTGTACTGCTACATTGAGTCTTTCCAGAACCAGGGGCCACTCCTCCGTTCTTTTTGTACCTCATTTCATGTGGATTATGTTTTTGGTATTCCAGTTTTCTAGGTTAATATCCACTTCTTAGTGAGTGAATACCATGATTGATCTTTTGAGACTGGCTTACCTCACTTAGTGTATGATGTTCTCCAGCTCCATCCATTTGCCTAAGAATTTCATGAATTCATTGTTTCTAATGGCTGAATAGTACTCCATTGTGTATATACCACATTTTTTGCATCCATTCTTCTGCTGAGGAATACCTGGGTTCTTTCCAGTTTCTGGCTATTATAAATAGGGCTGCTATGAACATAGTGGAGCATGTATCTTTATTACATGCTGGGGAATCCTCTGGGTATATGCCCAGGAGAGGGTATAGCAGAATCTTCCGGAAGTGATGTGCCCAGTTTTCTGAGAAACTGCCCAACTGATTTCCAGAGTGGTTGTACCAATTTGCAACCCCAACTCTTTTTACATATGTATACTCACAGCTATGCTATAATTTAAAACATCAAGCCTTTGACAACTAAAGTGAAATCAAAGAAAAATTGAAGAAAACAACAAACAAGAAGATACCATGTCCAAACCATCTCTCAGGTCCTACATGTCAGTAATCTGCTAACCCATTTCCTAAGAGCAGCCTTCTCACTTCAAATTCCCCTAGATTCTAGGTCCTAGATGCCTGCTTCAGTATGAACGTTATGACAGACTCCACATTGACCAATTCCTAATCAAGTGACTTCTTGTTTTGAGGCACAATATTACAGTTCTCTCAAGTTGGCACCAAATTCCCTACCTACAAGTCTTATCGTCCCGAATGCTGGGAGTCCAGGAGTGTGACAGTACACCCAGATGACATTATTAAACATTATGACAATAATGTTTGACATTGGGGCTGGAGAGATGGCTCAGCGGTTAAGAGCACTGACTGCTCTCCCGAAGGTCCTGAGTTCAAATCCCAGCAACCACATGGTGGCTCACAACCATCCATAATGAGTTCTGACACCCTCTTCTGGAGTGTCTGAAGACAGCCACAGTGTATTTACATATAATAAATAAATAAATAAATCTAAAAAAAAATAATGTTTGACATTAATTTATGACATTATTAAACATTGCAATCTCTGTCCACCATGACTTAGAAAGCATTAAGTCAATATCCTCGGAACTCCAGCAGGTCAAATCCTGAAGTCATTCTTCCTGCATGCCTGTTATGCGGCTTCTGAGAACATCCTATCCAGTTCTCCTTCACCCTTGTTTCTTCTTCATCCCTATACACCCTGCTTTCCTCATTAGACATTCACCTAATCTGCCAGGGAATTGTTTCTCTTGCAGCCAGTTCTCCCTATTTACCAGGTTCATGAGCCACCTGCACGTGGCTCAGGTCCCTGTCTAGGCTTCTCACAACATCCTCCCAATGTTGATGCAGTTGGAATATCTAACATGTGCCTTCAATTCCAAACAGTATAACTGAACCCTGCTGTCAAGGTCTGTCCTCTTCTACAGCCCTATTCATGTTTATGAGAGGAGCACTTCTAACTCCATGAGCCCAATTGAAATCCTGCCCAGTCTGACTCCTCAGCCTCTACCCCTATTGCCTGGGTATCTGAGTTACCTTGATCCCTCCTACACACACAAACAAGACTATCACCTTCTTATCCTCATTCCATGGTATAAGCTCCCAAACCACACCTGACATTCCCTTCCCAAGGAGCCCTTCAACTCCTTAATTTTAACTTCTGGAGTATGGTGTTGGCTACATCATTCTTTTGCTCAGAATAGTCCAGAGTTTTCTCTTTACTCCAAATCACTCTCTATTTTTACATCCCATCCTAGACAAGGTATGCCAGGGTTCTCTTTGGTTATATATGTGAAGATCAGGCATCCATTTCCAAAACAAACCGCAAATCCTAGCCAACAGAAATGCTCATTGATATAGGATCTCAGTGTATCTCTCTCCAATGCTATCCCCTCTCTTATAAATATTTTGGGCTCCTCCTCCCAAGTCATCATGTCACTTTACATGTGACAGCTCTTCCTCTGCAACCCTCACTGTCCTATACTTCTCACCTGAAGTATATTGTGCACTTTGTCTCATGTGACATGGTGCTCATTTTATGTGTGATTTCCCTTTTGAGTCCCAAGCCACAAAAGGCCAATATCAGTTGGCCATAATATATTGTTGAATTTGGCACAGCAGGAAGAATTTATACAATTGGAATGAAGAGCATCAGCACTTCCCAAGGTCTGACTAGAAGTTTTTGATCTCACAAAAAACACAAGTAATGCTCCTTCTTGGGGCTTATATTCGTTGTTAGAATAAATTCAATAGTTTTGTGAACTTCAGTCTTTGAAAATAACAGAATCATCCAAGGGACTCTCTCGGCAAGTAAATGTGTTTTCTTGAGAGTCCAAACAAGTCCAAACATGTTCAAACACTTCAAAATCTTGCATGTAAGATCATTTCAGTGTACACAAAGGAAGTACTTCTTCATAAATAAAAACCACAATCATTAGAACAGACACTCTTGGCTTACTTAAGTTTCATTTCTACACCTTTTAGGTATATGGTCTATATACATTTTCTCATATATCCTGGCAAGCTACCATTCTCCACGCAGATTAACATGAATTTGAAAGTTTGAACAATTACTCCTAGTAAACATAAAATACAAAGAACTGTAAAAGTGCCAGGAAATGCTCCTTTGATTTGAACTGCACACTATTGATTATATATGCTAAGAGCCGATGATCTGGAATGAATTGACTCTGTGCACAGCAAGTTTTAGGTAGACTGTTTCGAAGAAACAGAAAAGGAACCCTCATTACCAGAGGTCCTTTTGCTTACATGTATCCATCCTAATGTAATAAGTCCCAGTCCTTCTTGAATAAAGAAGAGATCCTCCTCATGCTTTGCACAGCAATAATCTGGGCCTCCCTCCTGGACAGGAATGAGGATATGGCTGATGTGATACTCCTCCCCAACCTGCCAGGAGAAAACAACTTGTTACAACTCTTGGAGGTCTCAGACCCATTCTCTCTCACACACAATAGGCCCCAGACCAGAAAGTGCATGAATCTCATTTTTAATCTCATTTTTCTTTCTCCCTTTGTGGTTTCAAATTCTTGGCTACTCTTGTGCTTTGCTGAGATACAATTAAAAAGGAACAGATGTTGAGTAGAAATGTAGATGTCCAGCTTGACACCTCCTGGGCTTAGAGTCTTTCCAGTAGCAGCCAGTAGGATTGCTCAGGAGTCCAGAGATGCCTAGGAAACTAGTGCTCAAAAGCTTACCAGAGTAGATACTCAGACCAGGACCTAAAAGCCATTGATTTCTGGTTACAACTAGGCAACTTGTCTGTTTCCGGGACTTATGCCTGGCTACCTGCATTTCTGCTTTCTGTCTGCATTCTTTTACCTGTAGGTAATATAGAACTCTGATGCTGAGGCTCATTTGAACTTGTAAGAAGATTCCAGCCTCAGTTTGCCAGTACCTGGAATTTCTGGCACTAGCCCCCATGTAGAATGAACATTTCTATCTATAGCATTGAACCACGTTGTTCATTTCAAAAGACTCTCTAAAGCAACAAATACAAAGTCATCCAATACAAGATGGCCAGCCTTGTCACCCATAGTTCCTCCTGGAAGGTGATGTGTATGGATAGAGACCCTAGATATGTTCCCTGAGAGTCATGTAAAGTCAAGGGGAAAACAACAGCCTCAAATCAGAAGTGTTTATATCTTTACCAGGGCGCCACATAGAACACCACATGTCTCTATTTTTTTCTTGGTGTTCATTCCTGCTGCAGTGAGGAATTTATCGCACAAATCATGAGGGAGGGCCACCTGGCGCAGGCCTCGGCACTTCATAACTGTAATGGAAAAGAGAGAAAAGTATGAGGAGACAGGGCCTGGTATCCCTGAGGAGAACTCAAGCCTATCACCCTAGGAAAGTAATGCAAAGTCATTGAGATTCTTTTCTTCATCCCCCTCCTCATGATAGGCAGGGAGTTTTACTCCAAGCTCTGGTTACTGGTGTCTGGGAGAAGGGGCCATGGGCTTTACTGTCTGCTTAAGTGGATGGAGCAATATTTTTGGATGTGACTCTGAGCTGATATAAAATTTCTCTGTGAAAGTCTTCATTGGACAAAGTCATCTCCTTGGTTCTTCATTCATATCTCCAGATTTTTTGGCATTTAGGCTCTGAAGTCTAGACTTGTATTTTCCTGTGTCCACCTGAATGTTGCCTTAGACCTTGACTCACACAAATGACTTACAATCTGTGACATCCTGGCATGCATTGAGTCAAACTACACTTATTCTATAGAATCCATCTTGAAGAAGCCAGCTGTGGTTATGCTCAATCATATGGAGCATTTATGCTAGATCTGTGAGGCTGTGAATAAGTCCTTCAGGTCATAAGAGGATGCAGAGAGCACAAATATATACACAGTTTCTTATCTCAGGGTCAGACTACCACAATCTGTCCACAATCTTGCAATGTTTAAGGACAAGGGAGACCCATGTGGTCTCTGAACTGGAGGGAAAGCTCAGAAATTTTTTAACAACATCTGACAGATACATATGGAAATATTGCTCTGTCTCCACATGCTGACAAGACAGTCAGGTTGTCAAGACAGATAAAAGCAGCACTCATCTCATGAGGTTCTGTTACCACAGCATAGCCAGCAGATCTATGGAAGCAGAAGACTGTTCTGAGCACATGGCAGGAGATTCAGGATTCCGTGTGGGGCCCAGTGTTCCAGACTTGAGGCACCTGTCCAGCACCTCTGCCTTACCTTACTGGTGAGCTTCAGTCTCACTCCTGTTTTCCTGACCCAGATGCAATTTGAACAACTTCTACACAAGGCTTGTCCAAGTAAGAAAACGATGATGACTCACCTGGACATTCTAAGGTGCCAGTTTCTGCAGCCTCCTTGGCAGCTGGTGATGTTGTTTGAGCTGCTTCATCACAGGCTTCCTTTGCTATAGGCACCACTGTTGGGCTGAAAGTTCCAGTTGTTACTGAATAAGGCTGAGCTTCCTTTGATGAAATTGGTGCTCCAGCGCCCACCTCCCACCTTGCTTATTTTTATTGAGAACCATACCGTTTTAGAAAAGGAAAGGAAGCCCATTTTGAAATTCGTGTTCTGGTCTTCCTTTTTTCTTCCAAGAATGATGCCTTCTTGGACAGTTCTTCTTCTTCCTTCTTCTTCTGTAGGAAAGGAAAAGAATTTAGGCTACTACTTCAAATTTTGGAAGAAACGTCTTTTCAGTCCAGATATGAGCAAAGTGTAGTTCCGTTAAAGTCTGACATTTGAGCCTAGGGCCTGTATCCCTGGTGTTTTGGAAAATCCATTCTTCTACCTTACTCTTTTCCTGTTTTTAATAAAGTTAGGTCTCAGTCTTCTTAGTATGCCATGACATTGTGTGTGTATGTGTGTGTGTGTGTGTGTGTGTGTGTGCATGTTCATGTGTGTTGATTGGATAACAGAGGGAGCCCTGTCATTGACTCACACTTCAAAGACACTGAACTAGACAGTCCTGGGATCAGACTGTGTAGATGTCACACAGTCCTCCTATATCCATGCTTCTCCTCACACTGACCTTTTCTGTCAAGTAAACAAGATGTTCTTCAGTGTATTCATTAATCAGGTCTCTCTTCAGCTCCTCAGCCCTTACAAAAATCTGTTTTGTTGTCTGCAATACAAAACCAAAATGTATAATTAGAACAGTGCTAATGTCAGAAAAGAGAGAAAGAAAAGAAGATGGCAGGGGCAGCAGTATCTCGTGCATGTCTTGAACGCAATTCCCAGCCATCCCCTCTATACAGAATTCCTGAAACAGCATTGCCCCCCCTTCCTTCTAGTGTCATCATCTGTGTCTTTTTGGTGAGCAGCTGTGTTCTGCTTTGGAGATTTTTGGTCAGCCACATTGAGAATGAAAACCTACCTTGAGGATATTTGATTTTTTATAAATCTCCAGAATCTCTTTGTACTTTTTATCTGCCGGGAGCTTTTCCACATAGAGTCTAAAGGAATAGAGCAGAGAGACTAAGCTGTGCAGAGAAATTAAAATGTCTAAATGAGTCCCTAAGGAATCTTGGACTCTGTAGTCACTGCTTTAGAAGTTATTGGTATTTAATAAGGCACACCCTGAGATCCCACATCAATTTCCATTACTTAGACTGGAGAAAAACTATCAAAATTCTTCCATGATACTGGCACATTCAGCAAACATTAGTTGTCAATAAGCATAGTTAAAGTGATACAGTGTCAGTTGGTCATTTCAACACCCAGGAGGCACCAGATAGACCCACAATCCTTGAAGAAACAGGTTGTACTCCTGGACTTCATACTAGGAAATAAACACAGTGGTCTGAGTCTTTCATTCTCACTATTAATCTTTGCTGACATAGCACTTTTGTTTATTGCTTCCTGGGAGTGTACCACCTTACCTCAGACATCACTAGGTAATGAGAGGAGATACTGAGGGTGCTCAGTTCTAGGTGGTGATGTTCCCTGGGTACCTAGTCTCATGATGCACTGAAAGATGCTAGTAAACTGCTTCAACCCTTATGTCTGTCCAAGATTCAAGATTCACTGCCTTGTCAAAAACTCTTCTTGAGAAGAGGATATGACCAGAAACTCAGTCTGGGAAGCTGATGTATGGGAGAACTTGTGACTTTTTGGTAAGAGAGTTTTGTTATTGGAGAAGGGAAGAAATGAGAGTAGATTTTTTATGATCTCAAGAGAATGCCTTCATTTTACAGGAAACCACCAGTGGAAAACCAAGAGAAACCCTGTTGTAGTATTTGTACAACAAAGGGAATGCAAACTGTGGTACCTCAACTCATCTGTAAATCTAAGCTCTCTAGTTGTGGAACAGTAATTGATGTACCTACTAAACATTCAGTCTTCTGAAGATCAATGAAATCATGTCCAGAAAACCCCTCCCTATACTATATATATATAGCTTATTGAGTTCTATAGGAGAGAGGTAGGCATTCCTGTAGCTTCATAGTCACCAGAGGATTGTTGACTACCTAGCTTCAGTGTGGTTAACCATCCGTAGGGATTTCTTCAAACTATTCATTGTATTGCATAAGAAGAGTGAAAAATAGATTGTAAAGCTGTCACCATGAAATAGTTCTTACAGCCTCAGTGACAAGGGTGCTTTGACTTTAGTAAGGGGAAGATGGAAAAGTCTCACCAATCCTAGTTGGCCTTAAATTTTGTGAAACAGAATATAAGGAGATATAGTATATATATATATATTTTTTTTCCTTATTTATAACACCACCACCTTTGTTCCTTGTATCTTTGAATCACAAGAAAAAGTCTGTGTGGGCAGTTCCAGAAATCTGATGAAAAGATAACATCCTCACGTTCTATAGCTGTCAACAAAGAAGAAAACCCTGAATAAAACAGCAGAGTGAGCAAAAAAACGAGTTCCAGAAAAGGAGTAGAAACTGCAGGTTCTCACGTGAGGTACTTGTGGTAGAGCACAAAGGCTGCTTCCTTTTGTCCACATTGATCAAGGTCAGCTGCCATTTTATAGAAGTTTTTGCTCAGGCTCATATAAAATGCCAATGAAACATTCTTGTTTATTTCAATGTTCTGCCCAAGAGCACTTAACAGTTGGAACCGCTCTTGGGGAAGAAGAGTGACATTATTATGCCTGGCGATGTTCTAAGACAAAAAAGAAAAGACAGGAAACATCAAAACACTTTGTCTGGCATGCTGGCATTTCAGCTCTCTAGCACATTCATGCCTTTGCCCACACACACACACACACACACACACACACACACACATACACACATATATACACACACAATTGTGTATGTATATCTGTGTCAGATTCACAAACCTCTCTCCCTGAAGAAATTAGAGTGAATAGAACACCCCTTGTGTCAATTCAGTTTCATACATTTAGTGAATAATCCCACCTTGGGATTTCCTATTATGCTAGTAAAATGGTAGATTTGGGATTAGGGATGCCTGTTCCCATTGAAAAACATATTGCAAAGGAGCTCTGAGGGAATGTTCAACTTAAGAAGCCGGCTTACAAATAGGTTATTTATTGAAATCAGGACCAGAAGACTTCACATAGCTGTGAGTGGTTGTGTACACATAGGAGGGTTATGCATTTGCATGATCATGAGGAATGAAAACTAAATTCCTGATGGTTTTTTTTTTTTTTTGGAGATTTTTATTCTATAAGGAATTGTTTGCTATTTGTTTGCAAACATTTTTGGCGTGAATGGTTTTTTTTAAATTTATTGATATATTTATTTACATTTCAAATGATTTCCCCTTTTCTGGATCCCCACTCCCCAAAAGTCCCATCAGTCCCCTTCCCTCCCCCTGTTTTCCCACCCAACCCTTCCCACTTCCCTGTTCTTATTTTGCTCTATACTGCTTCACTGAGTCTTTTCAGAACAAGGGGCCACTCCTCCATTCTTCTTGTACCTCATTTGATGTGTGGATTATGTTTTGGGTATTCCAGTTTTCTAGGTTAATATCTACTTATTAGTGAGTGCATACCATGATTCATCTTTTGAGTCTGGGTTACCTCACTTATTATGATGTTCTCCAGCTCCATCCATTTGCCTAAGAATTTCATGAATTCATTGTTTCTAATGGCTGAATAGTACTCCATTGTGTAGATATACCACATTTTTTGCATCCACTCTTCTGTTGAGGGATACCTGGGTTCTTTCCAACTTCTGGCAATTATAAATAGGGCTGCTATGAACATAGTGGAACATGTATCCTTATTACATGCTGGAGTATCTTTTGGGTATATGCCCAGGAGTGGTATAGCAGGATCTTCTGGAAGTGAGGTGCCCAGTTTTCGGAGGAACCGCCAGACTGATTTCCAGAGTGGTTGTAGCAATTTGCAACCACACCAGCAGTGGAGGAGTGTTCCTCTTTCTCCACATCCTCCCCAACAACTGCTGTCCCCTGAACTTTTAATCTTAGCCATTCTGACTGGTGTAAGGTGCAATCTCAGGGTTGTTTTGATTTGCATTTCCCTAATGACTAATGAAGTTGAGCATTTTTTAAGATGTTTCTCTGCCATCCGAAGTTCTTCAGGTGAGAATTCTTTGTTTAACTCTGTACCCCATTTTTTAATAGGGTTGTTCGGTTTTCTGGAGTCTAACTTCTTGAGTTCTTTATATATATTGGATATTAGCCCTCTATCTAATGTAGGATTTGTGAAGATCTTTTCCCAATTTGTTGGTTGCCGATTTGTCCTTTTGATGGTGTCCTTTGCCTTACAGAAACTTTGTAATTTTATGAGGTCCCATTTGTCAGTTCTTGATCTTAGAGCATATGCTATTGGTGTTCTGTTCAGAAACTTTCTCCCTGTATGGATGTCCTCAAGGGTCTTCCCCAGTTTCTTTTCTATTAGCTTCAGAGTGTCTGGCTTTATGTGGAGGTCCTTGATCCATTTGGATTTGAGCTTAGTACAAGGAGACAAGGATGGATCAATTTGCATTCTTCTGAATGCTGACCTCTAGTTGAACCAGCACCATTTGTTGAAAAGGCTATCTTTTTTCCATTGGATGTTTTCAGCCCTTTTGTCGAGGATCAAGTGGCCATAGGTGTGTGGGTTCATTTCTGGATCTTCAATCCTGTTCCATTGATCTGCCTGCCTGTCACTGTACCAATATCATGCAGTTTTTAACACTATTGCTCTGTAGTATTGCTTGAGGTCAGGGATACTGATTCCCCCAGAATTTCTTTTGTTGCTGAGAATAGTTTTACCTATCCTGGCTTTTTTTGTTATTCCAGATGAATTTGATAATTGCTCTTTCTAACTCTGTGAAGAATTGAGTTGTGATTTTGATGGGTATTGCACTGAATCTGTATATTGCTTTTGGCAAAATGGCCATTTTAACTAAATTGATCCTGCCGATCCATGAGCATGGGAGGTTTTCCCATTTTTTGAGGTCTTCTTCCATTTCCTTCATCAGAGTCTTGAAGTTCTTGTCATACAGATCTTTCACATGTTTGGTAAGAGTCACCCCAAGATACTTTATACAGTTTGTGGCTATTGTGAAGGGGGTCATTTCCCTAATTTCTTTCTCAACCTGCTTATCCTTTGAGTATAGGAAGGCCACTGATTTGCTTGAGTTGATTTTATAACCTGCCACTTTGCTGAAGTTGTTTATCAAGGAGTTCTCTAGTGGAGTTTTTTGGGTCACTTAGGTAGACTATCTCAGACTCTTTTACACTCTCTAGTTCAGAGGAACTGCACACTCAGAAAGTTGTCCTTTTATTTTTATATGACTCATCAGAAATTGCACAAAATCACATTAAGTTATATTTTCCACTCACTTTGTGAGTGGCAAACGACATGATTTCTCCTATATACCCACGATTATATACCTATTCAATGATCCCAGTTCCTTGTCCCCTGCTTTCTGCTGGATTTCCCACAGGGAGGGAGTGTGTAACTGAGACTTCTGAGTTCACTTTCTACATAGTTCTCTTTCACACAACCTCCTGAACTGTTCAATTCATGTATTGCCAACTCTCCTTGTCTCTTTCATACAATTGATTTTTTTTACCTTTTTTCCTTAATTGTTTTTAGTTATTTTATTTACATTACAATTGTTATCCTCTTTCCTAGTTTCCCCTCCAAAACTCCCTATCCCATCTTCCCTCCTCCTGCTACCCAACCCTTCAACACCCACTTCCCTGTCCTGCCATTCCCCTACACTGGAGCATCCAGACATAGACTAACAGACTGGGTAAGGAAACAGGACCCTACATTTTGCTGCATACAGGAAACACACCTAAATGTCAAAGACAAAAACTACCTTAGAGTAAAAGGTTGGAAGACAATTTTACAAGCCAATGGTCCCGGGGAAACGAGCCAGAGTAGCCATTCTAATATCACATAAATTTGACTTTCAACCTAAAGTCATCAAAAGAGACACCGAGGGACACTTCTTGCTGGTCAAAGGAAAAATCCACCAAGAAGAACTTTCAATTCTGAACATCTATGCTCCAAATGCAAGGGCACCCTCATTCGTAAAAGAAACTTTACTAAAGCTCAAAGCACACATTGCACCTAACACAATAATTGTGGGGGACTTCAACACTCCACTCTCCTCAATGGACCGATCAGGAAAACAGAAACTAAACAGGGACACAGTAAAACTAATTGAAGCTTTGGACCAATTGGATTTGACTGATATTTATAGAACATTTCACCCTAAAGCAAGTTCCTGATGTTTAAGAGGCTCAGAAATTAAGATGAGAATCTTCAGTAGGCCATACAGGCTTTGGGAACTCTGATCACCTTGGATCATAGCATTGTACAAGGCTATCTTGGGTTAGAGTGTTTGAGAGCAGTATTCAATATAGTGTAATGACTAACTGGACAGAGCATTGACCTGTTTTCTCTGATCCCAGTGGCAATATAAAGAAAAATTGATATATGAGGAGTTGGGTGAAAACATTTGAGAATTACTAGTCAAAACACAGAAAAAAGACATTGAGATTTTAAATTTGCCTCAAAGAATTCCATGCAAATTACCTTTATTTGTAACTGTGTTGAGACCACACTTGTTGTTCCTGTACACGAAGATTCGTCATTGCCTAGACTCTGTTGGTCTGAGTGCCTAGGGTTCAGGAGGTTCCCACCTGTCACAAGATGAACAATAAGTTAGGAAAGGAGATACTTTGTTCTCTGTGAATTAATGTTATATTACATTAATATATGCATTGCTAAATAAACCACTGTGCCATAGTAAGTCAATCTCCATTGAAAATTCCTGGTAATCCCCTACAATGCTGCATAAAGCCATTCCAGGACCAGGGCTCTCTCCTTCCTCTCCTAGTTTCTTCTTGGGAATGATTTGATATGTGACAGGACAGAGAAGTGGGAGGGGGTTGATTGGGGAACAGTCAAATGCAAGAGGGCTTATGGGATTATGCTGAGGGGCAAACATGGAAAGGGAAAATCATATATAAAATAAACAAAGAATATAGAAAATAACAGAAGAGAAAATTCCTATAGATGATAAGTTTCAATTTATTTCAATTAAAATTGTAAGTGTATTATTCTGCACAATTTGGGTTGTGTCTACCATCCTGCTTCAATCACTTAATTGTAGGATTAAAAGCCTGTATCTCCATGGCTCCAAGTGCTCAGGTGGCATGTCTTCACAAGTTGTGCTGGCACTGGCACTTCTTTTAAAGATTTTGCCTGGAGGATTACAGCAGGTAATATAGTTTCTTTGTGTCCTAGACATGACACACAGTCACATTTTCTGTCCTGAAATTTCCATTCAAACCATAAAGATCTGGTCCATGAGGGTTATACTCTGAGTCCCCAGTAGGACACAGCTGCCAATCCTGGCAGGCCAGACAGGACAACCCTTTCCATAGAGGGTTGGCAGATGTGGCAGCCAGTTTCCCTCCCATCACAACACTGCTACTGAAGAGCACTGCAGTTCAAAGGTTAATGTGGAAACTGAGTGCAGGATGGCTACCACAATGAGAACACAGGGTGTTCCTGTGAACACCCCAGCTCTCTGTCTGCTTCTCTGGAAGACCTCTCATGAACTACCTGGGTGTGTTATCTACACTGTTCTCTCCTATGCACTCTACCTCTAGGTGGGCTCAGAGCCCAGCCTGTTAGTTTTGCTACTATGGAATGTGAAGATACTTATAGTGGAAGATGGAATGCTCTCTCCAAAATCATGAGCTCAGATACATCAGAGCCAAAACTAACACTAGGGCACCAGATTCTAGTTCAGTACATTCCCTATGCTTCCACACTTTCTGGACTTCTCAAAATATATGGGGATATCAGCTAAAGAAATGTGTAGATTTCTTTCCTTTCCAGACATTTTAAGGTTTGTAATATGAGCAAAGTTTGGGAATATAGGTTTGTCCTTATCATAAGGACCCCAAATTGATTCAGGTGTTGATTGGCTAGTAGGTAGAATAGTATCATGAAATTGGTAGTGATGTCCAAAATTATAAGAAGGGACAATTCATACTGCTCAAAGGAAAAGTCTTCCAAGATGAACTCTCAATTCTGAACATATATGCTCTGAACATAAGGGCACCCACATTCATAAAAGCAACTTTAATAAAGCTCAAAGCACACATTGTACCCCACACGATACTAGTGGGAGATTTCAGCACCCCACTGCAAAAAATGATCAAATCATGGAATCAGAAACTAAACAGAGATACTGTGAAACTAACTGAAGTTATAGACCAACTGGATCTAACAGATATTTATAGAACATTCCACCATAAAGCAAAAGAATATACCTTCTTCTCAGCACCTCATGGTACCTTATCCAAAATTGACCATATAATTGGTTACAAAGCAGGTCTCAACAGATACAGAAATATTGAAATTATTCCATGTATCTTATCAGATCACCCTGGCCTAAGGCTGGTCTTAAGCTCAAACAACAGCAATGGAAAACACACATATACATGGACTTTGAACAATGCTCTTCTCAATGATAGCTTGGTCAAGGAAGAAATAAAGAAATTAAAGACATTTTAGAATTCAATGAAAACGAAGACACATCATACCAAAATTTATGAGACACAATGAAAACAGTGCTAAGAGGAAAACTCATAGCTCTAAGTGCCTCCAAAAAGGGAATGGAGAGAGCTTACACTAACAGCTTGACAGCACACTTGAAGGCTCTAGAACAAAAGGAAGCAAATACCCCCAAGAGGAGTAGACTGCAGGAAATAATCAAACTTAGATCCAAAATCAACCAAGCAGAAGTAAAAAGAGCTATACAAAGAATCAACAAAACAAGGATCTGGTTCTTTGAGAAAATCAAGATAGATAAACCCTTAGCCAGACTAACCAGGGGGCATGGAGACAGTATCCAAATTAATAAAATCAGAAATGATTAGGGAGACATAACAACAGGAGCTGTGGAAATTCAAAAAATCATCAGATCCTAGTACGAGAGTTTATACTCAACAAAGTTTGAAAACCTCGATGAAATGGATAGCTTTCAAGATACATACCAGGTGTCAATGTCAAAACAGGATCAGATAAACCATATAAATAGTCCCATAAGCCCTGAAGAAATAGAAGCAGTCATGAATAGTTTCCCTTCAAAAAAAGGCCCAGGACCAGATGGGTTTAGTGGGGAATTCTATCAGATCTTCAAAGAAGAGTTAATTCTGATACTCTTCAAACGTTTTCACGAAATAGAAACTCAAGGAGCACTACTGAACTCATTCTATGAAGCCACAATCACACTTATACCTAAACCAAACCAAAAATACTGAACAACACCCTGACCAACCGAATCCAAGAATGCATCAGAAGTATATAATTCACCATGATCAGGTAGGCTTCATCCCAGTGAGGCAGGGATGGTTCAACATATAGAAATCCGTCGTTCTAATTTACTACATTAACAACCCAAAGGAAAAAAAAACAATGATTATTTCATTAGATGCTGAAAAGGCTTTTGACAAAATTCAGCATCCCTTCATGATAAAAGACTTGGAGAGATCGGGAATCCAAAGCCCATACCTAAACATAGTGAAAGCAATATACTGCATACGGAAGAATTGAAGACCCAGCAAAGAATCCACACACCTCTAGTCACTTGATATTTGACAAAGGAGCTAAAAACATCCAGTGGAAAAAAGACAGCATTTAAAAAAAATGGTACTGGATCAACTGGAGGCCTGCATGCAGAAAAATGCAAATTGACCCATTCTAACTAATCAACATCAAGCTAAATGGAGAGAAACTTAAAACAATCAGACTAAAATTGGGGACCAGACAAGGCTGCCCACTCTTTCCCTATCTATTCATCATAGTACTTGAGGTCCTAGCCAAAGCAATCAGGCAGCAAAAAGAGGTCAAAGGTATACAAATTGGAAAGGAAGAAGTCAAACTATCAATATTTGCTGATGATGTGATAGTATAATTAAGCAACTCCATGACTTCCACCAGAGAACTCCTAAAGCTGATAAACAACTTCAGCAAAGTGGCTGGATATAAAATTAACTCAAACAAATCAGTAGCCTTCCTCTACTCAAAGGATAAACAAGATGAGACAGAAATTAGGGAAATGATACCCTTCACAATAGTACCAAATAATATTTCACACCTAGGTGTGAACCTGACGAAGCAAGTGAAGTGTCTATATGAGAAGAACTTTAAGCCTCTGAAGAAAGAAATCGAAGAAAGTCTCAGAAGATGGAAAAATCTCCCATGTTCATGGATTTGCAAGATCAATATAGTAAAAATGGCCATCTTGCCGAAAGCAATCCACAGATTCAATGCAATCCTCATCAAAATTCCAAATCAGTTCTTCATAGATCTAGAAAGAGCAACTCACAAATTCAACTGGAATAACAAAAAATCCAGGATAGCAAAAATTATTCTTCACAAAAAAAGATATTCTGGGGAAATCACCATCCCTGACCTCAAGCGCTACTACAGAGCAATAGTGATAAAAACTGTTTGGTATTGGTATGCAGACAGACAGGAAGATCAATGGAATAGAATTGAAGACCCAGAAAAGAATCCACACACCTATGGTCACTTGATATTTGACAAAGGAGCTAAAAAAACATCCAGTGGAAAAAAGAGAGCATTTAAAAAAAATGGTGCTGGATCAACTGGAGGTCTGCATGCAGAAAAATGCAAATGGACCCATTCTTATCTCCTTGTCCAAAGCTCAAATCCAAGTGGATCTACAGATAAATCCAAGGATCTACAGATAAAATCAGACACACTGAAGCTTATAGAGAAGAAGTGGTGACAAACCTTGAACACATGGTCACAGGGGCAAAGTTTCTGAGCAGAACACCAATGGCTTATGCTCTAAGAACAAGAATCAACAAATGGGACCTCATAAAACTGCAAAGCTTCTGTAAGGCAAAGGACACAGTCAATAGGACAAAATGGCAACCAAAAAATTGGGAAAAGATCTTTACTAACCCTGCATTGATAGAGGGCTAATATCCATGTATACAAAGAATTGAAGACTCCAGAGAATCAAATGACCCTATTAAAAAATTGGGTACAGAGCTAAACAGGGAATTCTCAACTGAGGAAACTCAAATGACTCTAAAGCACCTAAAGAAATGTTCAGCATCCTTAGCTATTAGAGAAATGCAAATCAAAACAACCCTGGGATTACACCTTACACCAGTCAGAATGGCTAAGATGAAAAACTCTGGGGTCAGCAGATGCTGGATAGGATGTGGAGAAAGAAGAACACTTCTCCATTGTTGGTGGGATTGCAAGCTGGTAAAACCACTCTGGAAATTAGTTTGGTGATTCCTCAGAAAATTAAACATAGTACTATCTGAGGACCCAGCTATACCACTCTTGGTCATGTACCCAGAAGATGCTCCTACATGTAATATGGACACATGCTCCACTATGTTCTTAGCAGTTTTATTTATAATAGCCAGAACCTAGATAAAACCCTGATGCCCCTCAACAGAGGAATGGATACAGAAAATGTGGTATATATACACAATGGAGTACTATTCAGCCATTATAATCAATGAGTTCATGACATTCTTAGGCAAATGGATGGAACTAGAACGTGTCACCCTGAGCAAGGTAACCCAGTCACAAGAACACACATGGTATGCACTCACTAATAAGCTGTTGCTAGTCCAAAGCTCAGAAGAAACAATTTACAATTCACCTAGCACAGGAAGCTCAAGAAGTAGGAGGTCTTAACTGAGGGTGCTACGGTTCCTCTGAAAAAGGGAACATAATACTCACAGGAGCAATAAGGGAGACAAGACATTGAAGTAAAGGCCACCCAGAGACTTCCCTACCTGGGGATTCATCCTATAAACAGTCACCAAACCCCGACACGATGATAAGAAGTATGTACAAAAGGAGCATGCTGTGGCTGTCTCCAGAGGGACCCTGCCAGAGCCCTACTAATACAAAGGCAGAAACTAGCAACCACCTATTGGACTGGGCGTGGGGTGTCCAATGCAGGATCTGGAGGAGCTGAAGGGGTTTACACCCCAGGGGAAGAACAATGACTTCAGCCACCCAGACACCCCAAGACTCCCAGGGACTGAACCATCAACCAAGGGGTACATATGGTTCCAGGCAAAAATGTGGCATAGGAATGCGTTGTTGGGCATCAGTTGCAGGAGTGGTCTTTGGTCAGGTAAAGGCTCAATAGAGGCCCCCAAAAGGGAAACCGACAGAGGTGGGGAGGAGGTGGAAGTGTGTCAGGTAGAGGAGCATATATATGGAAGCAGTGGGTGGGAGGAGGGGTTGGGAATCTTTGGGGAGGGAGCTTTTGGGAGGGTAGAAATTGGGAAAGGTTTTATCATCCACAGTGTAAATGAAGAAGATACTCAATTAAAAAAAGAAATTGAATTTGAGCTGATTCATGCTTGAAACCTTTACCCTTATGTCCTTGTTTCTTTGTTATAGGAACATACTCTGTTGGCTACTGAAACAGAAACCAATACCAACTCAGCCACAAACCCCTTGACCTACAATATTTTCTGTTGAAAGTCTGTTATTCAGTCTCATTGGCCAGTTATACCTGCCAGATATACTAGGGCAGTGGTGTCAGAGAACCTCTAGGAATAATATTTAAATGTCTGATTTGACTTAAGGCCCAATTAATGAGACAGAATATATACAAGACACTGCTTATGTGACAAAAACATAGAGTCTAGATGGCCAGAGATCTAGTTTAAAATCAAATCCTTCTGGTCTAAAAAATTAAATAAAAGAAACAATCTAGCAGTCCAAGTCTTCTAATCCCACTGATCAATGCCATATTCAGCCATTATAAGAAAAGATTCCTTCTGCAGCAAGTGTGAACATAGTGTCCAATAACAAGATATTATGGAGGAAGAGAGAGAGAGAGAGAGAGAGAGAGAGAGAGAGAGAGAGAGAGAGAGAGAGAGAGAGAGAGAGAGAGGTAAAGAGAGAGGCAGACAGACACAGTGACAGAACCATCAACCCAGGGACTGAACCATCAACCAAGGCGTACATATGGTTCCAGGCAAAAATGTGGCATAGGAATGCGTTGTTGGGCATCAGTTGCAGGAGTGGTCTTTGGTCAGGTAAAGGCTCAATAAAGGCCCCCAAAAGGGAAACCGACAGAGGTGGGGAGGAGGTGGAAGTGTGTCAGGTAGAGGGGCATATACATGGATGCAGTGGGTGGGAGGAGGGGTTGGGAATCTTTGGGGAGGGAGCTTTTGGGGAGCACAGTACAAACAGAGCAACAGAAACAGAGAGAAACAGACAGAGACAGGGAATGAAAGACACAGAACTATGTGATGTGTCTCCATCAATCCCCCTACCAGTCCCATTCATATATCAGGGAACTGTGCAGAATAGGAGGACAAAATAATGTCAAAGCAGACAGAATGAAGGAAAAGAAGAACAGAGCCCTCCAATTGATCTGAGCAGAGCTAGCATGAACTGGGAGAAGCAGAAAGCACTGGGCCTACACAGATCCTTTGCAGAACATCTGCAAAAATATGTAGCTTCCTTTTTTCTTTTTTTTTCTAGATAGTGTTTCTCTGTATATCCCAGGCTCTCATAGAACTCACTCTGTAGACCAGGCTGGCCTCCAACTGGGAAATCCACTTGTATTTGCCTCCCAAGTAATGGGATTAAAAGTGTGAGCCACCACTGCCTGCTTCTCTGCAAAAACTCCCATGAGCTACCTGGGTCCTTCCTCTATACTGTGCTCCCTTAAGCACCCTGCATCTACTTGTGCTCACAGGTCAGCCTGTTCGTTTTGCTGCTATAGAATGTGAAGATCCTTATAATGGAAGAGGAAATGCTCTGTCCAAAATCATAATCTCAGATATATCAGAGCCAAAACTGACACTAGGTCACCAGATTCTAATTAAGTACATTCCCTATGCTTCTATACTGTTTGGACTTCTCAAAATATGGGCATATCAGCTCAAGAAATGTTCCCATTTCTTTCCATACAATACATTGTAAGGTTTGTAATGTGAACACAGTTGGGGAAACAGGTTTGTCTTTATCATAAGGACCTCAACATGGTTCATATTTTGATTGGCTAGTAGGTAGAATAGTATCATGAAACTGTACTGGTAGCTCTGGTCCAAGAATTCCTGGTTGGGGAGACACAGTCTTATTGTGATATACAAACAAGTCTTTATTGATTACTGTCTTATTTTTGTAGCTTTATAATTCCTTGTGGTTACAAAGATTACACTGTGTCTAGTAAGGTAAATGAGTATAAAGCTCAGAAATTCAATTTATCTTGATCCCTAATACTAAATAGAATCTAGATTACCACGATGACTCCAGCTGAAAGTCAGAGTAAAACAAAATCCCTAGCGCAGTCCCACCCATTTGGCACCTGTCAACCACAAGTGCTCAGAAAAATTTCTATTTCTTTGTAATAATAATTTGACTTTATAGCCAGAGATTGCCTATAATTCATCATTCTTTCTGGAATGGGTATAAACTAGCATCAATACCTCTCCCTATGCCACCTGTGTCCTAGAATTTTACTCTTGAACCCAGACATTGCACTAAGATTTGGTTCTACAATATATGCATAGAATGCTTATTTTCTAATTGTAAAGCATCATCAGTGTTTAGGGACTCAGAAGATGATAAACATGAAAGGTGTTTTTCCTGATAAGCTGGCCCTCCTAGTAACATCCTGTGCCAGCCTAGGGATCCTTCCGTATCTCTTGACCTTTATGTTCATTAAATCACAAGCAGAAGACTGATCACATGGCAGGAGATTCAGGATTCTCTGTGGGGTCCAGTGTTCCTGACTTGACCTGTCCAGCAACTCTGCCTTAAACTACTGGTGAGCTTCAGTCTCAATCCTGTTTTCCTGAGCCAGATGCAATTGGAACCACTTCTACACAAGGCTTGTCCTAGTGAGAAACCTGTGGTGACTCACCTGGCCTGTTCATGGTGACTCACCTGGCCTGTTCAAGGTGCCACCTTCTGGGGCCTCCTTGGCTGGTGATGTTGGTGGAGCTGCTTCATCACAGGCTATCTTTCCTGAAGGCACCACTGTTGGACTGAAGGTTCCATTTGTTACTGAATAAGGCTGAGCTTCCTTTGATGAAATTGGTCCTCCAGAGCCCTCCTCCCCACCTTGTTTATTTTTCTTGAGAACCATACCATTTTTGAAAAGGAAAGGAAGCCCATTTTGAAAGTCTTGTTCTGATCTTTTGTTTTTCCTCCAAGAATGATGCCTTCTTGGACAGTTCTTCTTCTTTCTTCTGCAGGAAAGGAAAAGAATTTAGGCCACTACTTCAAATTTTGGAAGAAAGGTCTTTTCAGCCCAGATATGAACAAAGTGTAGTTCCGTTAAAGTCTGATATTTCAGTCTAGGGCCTTGTATCCCTGGTGTTTTGGAAAATCCATTCTTCTACCTTACTCTTTTCCTGTTTTTAATAAAGTTAGGTCTCAGTCTTCTTAGTATGCCATGACATTGTATGTGACTCTCTCTCTGTGTGTGTGTGTGTGTGTGCACGTGTACATGTTCATGTGTGTTGATTGGATTATAGAAGGCATGTGGAGCCCTTTCATTGACTCACACACTTCAAAGACACTGAACTAGACAGTCCTGGGTACAGAGTGAATAGTTGTCACACAGTCCTCCTATATCCATGCTTCTCCTCACACTGACCTTTTCTGTCAAGTAAACAAGATGTTCTTCAGTGTATTCATTTATCAGGTCTCTCTTCAGCTCCTCAGCCCTTACAAAAATCTGTTTTGTTGTCTGCAATACAAAACCAAAATGTATAATTAGAACAGTGCTAATGTCAGAAAAGAGAGAAAGGAAAGAAGTTGGCAGGGGCAGCAGTATCTCATGCATGACTTGGACCCCATTCCCAGCCATCCCCTCTATACAGAACTCCTGAAGCAGCATTGCCCGCCCTTCCTTCTAGCGCCATCATCTGTGGCTTTTCTGTGAGCAGCTGTGTTCTGCTCTGGAGTTATTGGTCAGCCACATTGAGGATGAAAACCTACCTTGAGAATATTTGATTTTTTATAAATCTCCACAACGTCTTTGTTCTTTTTATCTGCAGGGAGCTTTTCCACATAGAGTCTAAAGGAATAGAACAGAGAGACTAAGCTGTGCAGAGAAATTAAAATGTCTAAATGAGTCCCTGAGGAAATTTGGACTCTGTAGTCACTGCTTTAGAAGTTACTGGTGTTTAATAAGGCACACCCTGAGATCCCACATCCATTTCCATTACTGAGACTGGAGAAAGAATATCAAAGTTCTTCCATGAAACTGGCACATTCAGCAAACATTAGCAGCCAACAAGCATAGTTAATGTGACACAGTGCCAGTTGGTCATTTCAACACCTAGGAGGCATCAGATAGACCCACAGATCCTTGAGGAAACAGGATGGATTCCTGGACTTAAACTAGAAAAAAATACAGTGGTCTCAGTCTTTCATTCTCAATATTAATCTTTGCTCACATAGCACTTTTGTGTATTGCTTACTGGGAGTTTACCACCTCACCTCAGACATCACTACGCAATGAGAGGAGATACTGAGGGTTCTCAGTTCTAGGTGCTGATGTGCCCTGGGCACCTAGTCTCATGATGCACTAAAAGATGCTAGTAAACTGCTTCAACGCTCATGTCTGTCCAAGATTCAAGATCCACTGCCTTGTCAGAAACTATGCTTGAGAAGAGGATATGACCAGAAATTCAATCTGGGAAGCTGATGTATGAGAGAAAATGTGACTTTTTGGTAAGAGAGACTTGTTTTTTGAAAAGGGAAGAAATGAGAGGAGATTTATTATGATCTCAAGAGGAAGCCTTCATTTTACTGGAAACCACTAGTGGAAATCCAAGAGAACCCCTGTTGTATTATGTGTACAACAAAGGGAATGCAAACTGTGGTGCCTCAATTCATCTATAAATCTAAGTTTTGTAGTTGTGGAACAGCAATTGATGTACCTACTAAACATTCAGTCTTCTGAAGAACAATGAAATCATGTCCAGAAAACCACTCCCTAGTAGCTGAGCTCCTGTATATTTCCTTATATTCTGTTTCATTAATTTTAAGGCCAATCAGGATTGGTGAGACTTTTTGATCTTCCCATTACTAAAGTCAAAGCACCCTTGTCACTGAGGCTGTAAGAACTATTTCATGGTGACAGCTTTACATTATATTTTTCACTCTTTCCATGCAATACAATGAACAGTTTGGAGAAATCCCTAAGGATGGTTAACCACACAGAAGCCAGGTAGTCAACAATCCCCTGGTGACTGTGAAGCTACAGGAATGCCTACCTCTCTCCCATAGAACTAAATAAGCATGACCACCCATCAGAGACAAACCTGTGACTGTTTATATCAGGGGAGATTTGAAAACCAAAATAGCTATCAATTCAGATACACACTGATTTTCAGCCCTCTTTTCTTCCGCTATGAGCTGGACCTTGTGTACCATTAAAATTCCTTATTTATAATACCACCATTTTGGTCCTCATATCTTTGAATCACAAAAAAAAGTCTGTGTGGGCAGTGCCAGAAATCTGATGATATAATAACATCCTCAAGTTCTATAGCTGTCAACAAAGAAGAAAACCCTGAATAGAAAAGCAGTCTGAGCAAAAAAAAAAGTTTTGGAGAAAAGGAGTATAAACTGCAGGTTCTCACGTGAGGAATTTGTGGTAGAGCACAAAGGCTGCTTCCTTTTGTCCACAGTGATCAACGTCAGCTGCCATTTTGGAGAAGTGTTCGCTCAGGCTCATATAAAATGCCAATGAAAAATTCTTATTTATTTCGATGTTCTGCCCAAGAGCACTTAGAAGTTGGAACCGCTCTTGGGGAAGAAGAGTGGCATTATCATGCCTGGCGATGTTCTAAGACAGAAAGGAGAAGACAGGAAACATCAAAACACTTTGCCTGGCATTCTGCCATTCCAGCTTTCTAGCATAATAATGCTCCCCCCTTTTACGTTTGTATATCTGTGTCAGATTCACAAACCTCTCTCCCTAAAGAAATTAGAGTGAATAGAACACCCCAAGTGTCAATTCAACTTCATAAATTTAGTGAATAATCATACTTTGGTATGTCTTATTATGCTAGTAAAGCGATAGATTTGGGATTAGGAATGTCTCTTCTGATTATAAACATAATGCAAAGGAGCTCTGAGGGAATGTTCAACTTAAGGAGTTGGGTTACAAATAGGCTATTTATTGAAATCAGGACCAGAAGACTTCACATAGCTGTAAGTGGTTGTGTACACATAGGAGAGTTATGCATTTGCATGATCATGAGGAATGAAAACTAAGATCCTGATGTTTAAGAAGTTGAGAAAATAAGGCTGAGGATCTTGAGTAGGCCATACAGGCTTTGAGAACTCTGAGCCCCTTGGACCACAGCATTGTACAAGGCTGTCTTGGGTTAGAGTGTTTGAGGGCAGTGTTCAATATAGTTCAATATAGACTAACTGGATAGAGCATTGACTTGTTTTCTCTGATCCCAGTGGAAATATAAGGAAATAATGATACACTGCCAGTTGTGTGAAAACATTTGAGGATCACTAGTCTAAACACAGAAAAAGACATTGAGGTTTAAATTTGCCTCAAAGAATTCCACGCAAATTACCTTTATTTGTAACTGTGTTGAGACCACACTTGTTGTTACTGTACACAAAGATTCATCATTGCCTAGACTCTGTTGTTCTGAGTGCCTAGGGTTCAGGAGGTTCCCACCTGTCACAAGATGAACAATAAGTTAGGAAAGGAGATACTTTGCTTCTCTGTGAATTAATGTTATATTAATATATGCATTGCTAAATAAACCACTGTGCCACAGTAAATCAATCTCCATTGAAAATTCCTGGTAATCCCCTACATTGCTGCAAAAAGCCTTTCCAGGACCAGGGCTCTCTCCTTCCTCTCCTAGTTTCTTTTTGGGAATGCTTTGATTTGTGCCAGGACAGAGAAGTGGGAGGGGTTGATTGGGGAACAGGCAAAGGGAAGAGGGCTTATGGGACTTATCCTGAGGGCAAAACTGGGAAAGGGAAAATCATATATAATATAAACAAAGAATATAGAAAATAAAAAGGAGAAAATTCCTATACATGATAAGTGTTGACTTAAGTCCATATTTCAATTAAAATTGTAAGTTTATTACTCTGCAGTATGGGTTGTGTCTACCATACTGCTTCAATCACTTAATTGTAGAATTAAAAATCTATATCTCCATGGCCCCCTAGTGCTCAGGTGGCATATCTTCACAAGTAGTGCTGGCACTGGCACTTCTTTTAAAGATTTTGCCTGGAGGATCACAGCAGGTAATATAGTTTCTCTGTGTCCTAGACATGACACACAGTCACATTTTCTGTCCTGAAGTTTCCATTCAAACCATAAAGATCTAGTCCATGAGAGTTGTACTCTGAGTCCCCAATAGGACACAGCTGCAAATCCTGGCAGGTCAGCCAGGACAACCCTGTCCGTTGGCAGGGTTGGCAGATGTGGCAGCCAGTTTCCCTCCCATCACAACACTGCTACTGAAGAGCACTGCAGTTCAAAGGTTAATGTGGAAACTGAGTGCAGGATGGCTACCACAATGAGACATCTTGGCTTTGAGTGTTCCTGTGTACACCCCAGCTTTCTGCTTCTCTGGAAAACCTCCCATGAACTACCTGGGTGCTTTCTCTACATTGTGCTCTCCTAAGCACTCTACCTCTAGGTGTGCCCAGAGCCTGTTACTTTGCTACTATGGAATGTGAAGATCCTTATAATGAAAGAAGGAATGCTCTGTCCAAAATCATGAGCTCAGATCAATCAGGGCCAAAACTCACACTAGGGCACCAGGTTTTAGTTCAGTACATTCCCTATGCTTCCACACTGTCTGGACTTCTCAAAATATATGGGGATATCAGCTAAAGAAATGTTAAATTTCTTTACTTACCAGATATTTTCAGGTTTGTAATATGAACACAGTTTGGGAAAATAGGTTTGTCCTTACCATAATTACCCCAAGGTAATTCAGGTTTTGATTGGCTAGTATGTAGAATAGTATCATGAAATTGTACTGGTAGTTTTAGCCAAAAAATTCCAGGTTTAGGTGACACAGACATATCAGTGATGTAAAATAGAGTCTTTAGGGATTCCTGTCTCATATTTGTAGCTTTATAATTCCGTGTGGTTACAAAGATTATATTGTGTCTAGTGAGGTAAATGATTATAAAGCTGGGAAATTGCCTTTAGCATGATGCCTAATACTGAAGAGAATCCAGATCAAGATGATTTCTCCAGTTCCTGTGTATGCCCCAGGTCAGAGTAAAAGAAAATCTCTAGCACACACAGTCTGACCCATTTGTCACCTGTGAACAACAAGTGCTCAGAAAGAATTCTATTTCTTTTTAATAATGATTTGACTTCATGGCCAGAATTTGCTTATATTTAGTCATTCTTTCTAGAATGGACATAAACTAGCATCAATCTATCTGCCTATGCCACCTGGGTACTAGAACTTTACACTTGAGTCCAGACATTGCACTAAGAATTGGTTCTACAACATATACATAGAATTCTCATTTTCTTTCTTTTTTTTCTCATTTTCTTAATTGTAATGTATCATCAGTGTTTAGGGTCTAGGAAGACAAAAACTAAACATGAAAATGGGTTTTCCTGATAAGCTGATCCTCCTAGTCAAACCCTGCCCCAGTCTCAGGTTTCTTCCTGATCTCTTGACCTATTTGTTCATTAAATCCTTCAATGTTTGCCATGTACTCAGCGATTTATACACACTGTTCCTTTTAAAATGTATTTTTAATATCATTTGGCTGCCTTGAGTATTCAGTGCTGAGCTTCCTGTGTTACATGGTTAACACCTCTATATTCTGTCCTCTCCTTTCATCTATTCTTTCATATTCTCTTCTCCTTCAGTTTTGGCCCTTTTTTTTATTTTCTACACGATCTCTATGTAGGCGGTGTGATCTTTATATTAATGGTCCCTAGTTTGCCTTCTCAAGAGTATCCGTACTGGCCGGTGATTAACCCTTCGGTCTCAGTTGTTTTCAGACATAAGATGCCAAATACTGAGAATGATAAGTTTTAAAATGGATTTTATTTTATTTCTGGAGTAACTGTCTTATAGCACCAGAATGGTTCTTTTGAAGTTACTGTCCAATAGACACTCTCATGTTCTCCTTCATCCTCATGCCTCTGGTTCCCAAGGACTGATATTAAGACTATGGGAGAGTACTCTAGCTATTCACATTAGGAGTTTGTTTGTGCTAACAGTCATGGATATGTAATTGTCTTAAACCATTACCAAATTTGAGTGGCAACCTACTCCATCAGTAAGGTACCCTTCATTAACCCAGTGTGCAGCACCAGGGAGAACACAGTTGTTCCTGTGCAATGGAATGTAACAAACTATTCTTTTGTCAGAGAAATACTTTTTTCCACATGACAGCATGAGAGAAAACAAATGTGCAACCATGGAGGAGAAAAGTACATCTACCCAGTTGGCAAAAATTAGTCAATCTACGTTGCTAATTGAACAGTGGAAGATGTCTTATTGAATCTCCTCATTTCAACATTACTCTTAAAGAAGCCAACTTTGCAGTACTATTGTAGAAAACTATGTAGTCTGTCAACAAAAGAGAAGCATCTTGGGCCTCAGTTCTCCTGTGTCTATACACAGTTCTCTCTCTGCTTCAGTTGAAACAGCCCAAGAACTATCTGGATTCCTTCTCTATCCCCACCTCCTAAAGACTCAGTTCCCTAGAGAGCCCTAGAATCTGCCAGCAAGTAGATAAGTAAAGGTTCAGTTACAAAGTTACAACCCTAGGAAATGTCAGAGCCAAGACCTTAGTTAGGGCACAGTCTTGTCCTTCAATACTTTCTGAACAATTCTACCTTACTTTAATGGTTCCTTATTTGAGGGACTGTCAAATACACATGTTAGTTTCTTTTCCTCCCTGACATTGTGGAGGCATGAAGATGAGTAGAGGTATAGGATTTGGATAAAGGGATGATAAACAGGTTATTGGGATTCACAAGCAAAATTCACATGTGCCTGTTGAAGTAGTTCAACTAAACACTGAGCCAGACTTGTTTACTCAGCTCCATGGTAATCTCAAGATTCTATTAGGAGCTTATTGGATGAGAGGGAATCTGATGTGACTAGGCAGATGAAAGCCAACAGTAATCTCAGAAATTAGAGAAATGACACCCTTCACACTAGCCACAAACAATATAAAGTATCTTGGTGTGACTCTAACCAAACAATTGAAAGATCCATATGACAGGAACTTCAAGTCTTTGAAGAAAGAAATTGAAGAAGACCTCAGAAGATGGAAAAATCTTCCTTGCTTTTAGATTGGCAGGATTAACATAGTAAAAATGGCCATCTTGCCAAAAGCAATCTACAGATTCAATGCAATCCCCATCAAAATCCCAACTCAATTCTTCATAGACTTAAAAAGAGCAATTCTCAAATTCATCTGGAATAGCAAAAAACCCAGGATAGCTAAAACTATTCTCACCAGTAAAAGAAGTTCTGAGTGAATCAGTATCCCCAACCTCAAGCAGGAATACAGAGCAATTGTGTTAAAAACTGCCTGGTATTAGTACAGTGACAGGCAAGTAGATCAATTGAATAGAACTGAAGATCCAGAAATGGACCCACAGAATTATGTTGACTTGATCTTTGATAAAGGAGCAGAAAATATCCAGTGGGAAAAAGTTAGCCTCTTCAACAAATGGTGCTGATTCAATTGGAGGTCAGCATGCAAAAGAATGCAAATTTATCCATTCTAATCACCTTGTACTAAGCTCAGTTCCAAGTGGCTCAAGAACCTCCACATAAGACCAGACACACTGAAACTAATAGAAATGAAACTGGGGAAGACCCTTGAGGACATGGGCACAAGGGAAAATTTCCTCAACAGAACAACAATAGCTTATGCTCTAAGATCTAGAATTGACAAATGGGACCTCTTAAAACTACAAAGTTTCTGTAAGGCAAAGGACATTGTCAAATGGACAAAACATCAACAAATAAATTTAGAAAAGATCTTTACCAACACTGCATCTGACAGAGGGCTTCTATCCAAGATATACAAAGAACTCAAGAAATTAGACTCCAGAGAGCCAAATATCCTTCTTAAAAATGGGGTACAGAGCTAAACAAAGAGTTTTCACCTGAGGAATATTGAATGGCTGAGAAGTACCTAAAGAAATATTCAACATCCTTAGTCATGAGGGAAATGCAAATCAAAACAACCCTGAGATTTCACCTCACACCAGTCAGAATGGCTAAGATTAAAAAGTTAAGGGAAAACAGGTGCTGGCATGGATTTTGAGAAAGAGGAACACTCCTCCACAGCTGGTGGTGTTGCAAGCTGGTACTACCGCTCTGGAAATCAGTCTGGCAGTTCCTTAGAAAACTGGGAATGATAATTCCAGAGGGCCGACTATAACATTCCTGTGCATATACCGAGAGGATTCCAAAGCATGTAATAAGGATACATGCTCCACTATGTTCATAGCAGCCCTATTTATAATAACCAGAAGCTGGAAAGAACCCAGAAGTCCCTCAACGGAGGAATGGATACAGAAAATGTGGTATCTATACACAATGGAGTACTATTCAGCCATTAGAAACAATGAACTCATGAAACTCTTACACAAATGGATGGAACTGGAGAACATCATCGGAAGTGAGGTATTACAATCTCAAAAGAAAACTCATGGTATGCACTCACTGTTAAATGGATATTAACCTAGAAGCTTGGAGTACCCAAGACACAATGCACATATCAAATGATGTCCAAGAAGAAGGAAGGAGTGGCCTTCACTCCTGTAAAAGATCAGTGCAGCAGTGCCTGGGAATACCAGGACAGTCAAGTGGGAAGTTATGGATAGTGGAACAGGGAAAGAAGAAGGCTTATGAGGTTGTCAGGGAGGGGGGATCCTGGAAAGGGAAAAATCAATTGAAATGTAAATAAAGAATATATCAAATTAAGGAAAAAAGAAAAGAAAAAAGTGTGTGCCACCACTGCCTACTTCTTTATAAAACCTCACATGAACTACCTGGGTGCTTTCTCTATACTGTGTTCTCTTAACCACTCTATATCTATTTGTGATCACAGGTCAGGCTGTTAGTTTTGCTACTATGAAATGTGAAGATTCCCATAGTGTAAGAGGGAATGCTCTGTCCAAAATCATAATCTCAGATATATCAGGGCCAAAACTGACACTTGGCACTAGATTCTCATTCAGAACATTCCCTTGGCACTAGATTCTCATTCAGTGTATTCATACTTTCTGGACTTCTCAAAATATGTGGATATCAGTTAAAGAAATGTTCCTATTTCTTTCCATACCAGACATTGTAAGGTTGGCAATGTGAACACAGTTTGGGAAAACGGGTTTCTACTTATCATAGGGACCTCAAGATGATTCAGGTTTTGATTGGCTAATAGGTGGAATAGTATCATGAAACTGTGCTGGTAGCTCTATCCCAAGAATTACTGGTTGGGGAGGCACAAGTTTATTAGTGATATACAACTGTGTCTTTATGGATTCTTGTCTTATCTTCATAGATTAATAATTCCTTGTTACAAAGAGTATACTGTGTCTAGTGAGGTAAATGAGTATAAAGCTGGGAAATTTGCTTTAGCTTGATCTCTAATACTAAAGAATATCTAGATCACCATGATTTCTCCAGTTCCTGTGTATGCTCGAGATCAGAGTAAAACAAAATCCCCAAACACAAGTTCTCAAAAATATTCTGTATCTTTTTAGTAATAATTTGACTTCATGGCCATGGTTTGCCTATAATTCATCATTCTTTCTAGAATGGGGATAAACTAGCATCAATCCTTCTGCCTATGCCACCTGCGAGCTAGAATTTTACTCTTGAGCCCAGACATTGCACTAAGAATTGGTTCTACAACATAAGCATAGAAAGCTCATTTCCTAATAGTAAAGCATCATCACCGTTTAGGGACTCAGACGACAATAAGTAAACATGAAATGCATTTTTCCTGATAAGTTGGTCCTTCTAGTCACATCCTGTTCCAGCCTCAGGATCATTCCTGAACTCTTGACCTATATTTCATTAAATCCTTCAATGTTTGCCATGTACTCAGTAATTTTTAGCCAGTGTTCCTTTGAAAATGTCTTTATTAATATCATGTCTGCCTTGAGCATTCAGTGGTGAGATTCCTGTGTTACATGGTTAACACCTCTATGTTCTGTCTTCTCCTTTCATCTATTCTTTCATATTCTCCTCTCCTGCAATCTTGCCCCATTTTTTTCATTTTCTTCACTGTCTCTAGGTAAAGGTGGTGTGATCTTTTTATAAATTGTACCTAACTTGTCTTCTCAAGAGTATCAGTTTGCTTACTGCCCTGTGATCCACCCTTCCTTCTTAGTGGGTTTCAGATGTAAGATTCCTAATACTGGGAATGCTAATTTTTAAAATTCATTTCCTTTTAACACTCCAGGAACCATCTTATAGCCCCTGAGTGACTCTCTCTTGAAGTTACTGTCCAAGAGAACCTCTCATGTTCACTTTGGTTCTCATGCCTCTCGTTCCCGAGGGCGGACATTAAAGGTGTATTCCACCATACTCTAGCTATTCACATTAGGAGTTTGTTTGTAATGACAATCAAGGAATGTAATTATCTTAAACCATTTGCCAAAATTGAGTGGAAACCTCCTCCATTAGAAAGGTGCCCATCTTCAACCCAGTGTGCAGCACCAGGGTGGACATATCTGTTCATGTCCAGGTGAATGTAACAAACTATCCTTTTGTCAGGGAAAGACTTGTTTCTACCTGACAGCTTCAGAGAACACAAATGTGAAACCATGTGCGAGGAAAATACATCTATCCAGTTGTCAAAAACTAGTCAATCTAACTGAACAGTGGAAGATGTTTTATTGAATCTCCTTATCTCAACATTACTGTTGATCAGCTAATCTTTGAAGTACTATTGTGTAATACTCTGTAGTCTGTCATCAAAAGAAAAGCCTCTTGGGCCTCAGTTCTCCTGTGTCTATACACAGTTCTCTCTCTGCTTCAGTTGAAACAGCCCCAAGAACTATCTGGATTCCTTCTCTATCCCCTCCTCCGAAATACTCAATTCCCTAGAAAGCCCTAGAAACTGCCAGCAAGTAAATAAGTAAAGGTTCAGTTGCAAAGTTTCAACCCTAGGAAATGTCAGAGCCAAGACATTAGTTAGGGCACAGTATTGTCCTTCAATACTTTCTTCCCAATCCCAACTTATTTTGATGATTCCCTATTTGAGGGACTTTCAATTAAATAAACATGTTAGTTTCTTTCCTACCTGACATTGTGGAAGCAGGAAGTGAAGTAGAGGTATAGGATTTGGATAAAGGAATGGTAAACTGGTTTTTGGGATTCACAAGGTAAACGGGTTGCTGAGATTCACAAGCACAAGTCACGTGTATGCATTGAAGCAGTTCAACTGAACAGGGAGCCAGACTTGTTTACTCGGCTCCGTGGTAACCTCAAGATTCTATTAAGTGCTGATTGGCTGAGAAGGAATCTGATGTCAGAAGGAATATGAAAGCCAACAGTAATCTCAGAAGCCATGTTTTTAAAGAGACAGACTTGACACCAAGAAAGCAAGCCTAGGGCAGCCGGACATGGCAGCTATAAGCAAAAAACCCAAAGATGGTAGTTCCTATTTCCTGGTCTCTTGGTTAAGAAAGAGTGTCACACATTTCTTGCAAGTGTTAATAAGACACTTATCATTGAAATGTGATTATACATCCTAACAGAAAATATTAGTATATGTTATCGTCACAGATATGTCCGCAGTGGGTGTTTATTTGCTGTTTAATTGCTGTGAAGGACCACCATGACTGGGGACTTTCTTTGAACAGCAAGTATTTAGTTGGGGCTTCCTTATAGTTTTACAGATAGAATCACTGATGTCATATCAGAGTTTTTCTGTAATAAATCAAAGAATACAGAGACAGAGATAGAGACAGAGATAGAAAGAGTGAGAGAGAGAGAGACAGACAGACAGACAGACAGACAGGTAGAGAGACAGAGGGACACAGAGACAGATAGACAAGAGACAGACAGACTGAGAGAGATAGACCGAGAGATAGAGACAGAGACAGACGGAGATAAAGTGAGACAGAAACAGGATAGAATGAGATACAGAGAGACAGAGACAGAGACAGAGAGAGATGGAGACAGAGGCAGACATAATGAGAAACAGAGTTACATTCAGGTCCTGTTACTGGTATCTTAAATATCAAAACCTACCCCCAGTGAAACACTTCCTCCAAGAGTCTCCCCTAGTGACCTACCTCCTCTAATATATACTTCCAGACTCCCGTTGACACATCCCATCCTACAGTCCCCCAAGATTCATTCTTCTTCCAATAAACACCATAATTTCAACAGGGCCATACTTTCTGACCTTCCATACAGTCATTACAGGAGACTAATGATGCAAATATATAAGTCTGTGGGGCTGTTCTCATTCAAATCATCAGGAAATGGAAGAAGAAGAAGAGAGACCTCTAGGCTGAACAAAGATATTGCTGTTGAAAGTTTGTCATTCAATCTAACTGGGCAATTTCCAAGAACCAAAGCATGGTCCTAGATTGAAAAGATCCTTTAGGGAAACTGTGATACATTTACATAGTGGCAGATTAGATATTTTAAAAAAATAATTATATCATGGCATTTGCAGAAAAATCTTTGGTAATGAAAAAAAAACCATCCAGAATGACATAACCAAGATCCAGAAATATACATATTTTATGTATGCACTTACATCTGGATAGTAGTCACTAAAGGATACTAACCAACCTTTAATCCATACATCCAGAGATAGGGTATGAAGAAATGAACTAGGATGGATACATATATCTCCATGGAAGTGAGAGATTGATTAGATTTTACAGGTGACCTATGTGAAAGACAATGGACACAGTCCCTGAGGAATAGGAAGGGAGCTCAGGGAAAAGATAAGAATCCTGGGAGATATAGGTTCAGTTGCAGTGGCATTTGAGGCATAACATGGAAACCTAGTGTACTGGAAATCCTAAATTATAGGAAGGCAATCTTAGTGATTTCTACTGATGGGGATACAAAATCTCTACTGACCACTCTTTGTCACCAATAAAGCTTCCATGAAAAGTGACTGCATTGCATACATTTGAGTTGTTCTGCAAGGTCATCCCATGGAAATATACAAACAACCCAGGCTGTCGCTAAGACAACTGTTTACTCTTTGCTAACTGAGAGTAGAGTTCAATTGCTTAGACTAACACCTACTCAGCACATTGAAATTGAAGTTGAGCAGATGCATGCTTCAAACCTTTACCCTTATGTTCTAGTTTCTTTGTTGTATGAGAGTTCTCTGTTGGCCAACAAAAGAGAAACAAATACAAATTCAGCCATAAACCCTTGAGCTACAGTATTTTCTGTTGAAAGTCTGTTATTCAGTCTCATTGGGCAGTTCTACCTGCCAGATATGCTAGGGCAGTGGTGTCAGAGAACATCTAGGTATAATATAGAAATGTCTGATGTGACTTAAGGCCAATTAATTAGATAGAATCCATATAAGACACTGATTAGGTGACAAAAACAGAGTGTAGATGGCCAGAGACCTAGTTTGAAATCAAATCCTACTGCTCTAAATAATTAAATAAAAGAAACAATCTAGCAGTCCAATTCTTCTAATCCCACTGATCAATTCCCTATTCAGCCAGTATAAGAAACGCTTCCTCCTGCAGCAAATGGGAATATATATAGAGTTCCATACCAATATATTATGGGGGTAGAGAGAGAGAGACAGAGACAGAGATAGAGTCAGAGAGACAAAGAGACAGAGACAGACAGAGTGAGAGAAACAGAGACACAAAGACAGAGACAGAGAATGAAACGCACAGTCCTATGTGATGTGTGTTCACCAATCCCCCTATACAGACCCATTCATACATTAGGGAACAGTGGGAAATATGAGGGCAAGATACTGTCAAAGCAGACAAAATGAAAGAAGAACAGAGCCCTCCAATTCACGTGAGCAAATCTAGCATGAACTGGGAGAAGCAGAAAGAACTGGGCCTACATAGATCTTTTGCAGGACCTCTACAAACAAAAGTAGCTTCTTTTTTTCTTTTTTTCCAGATAGGGTTTCTGTGTGTAGCCCTGACTGTCATGGAACTCACTCTTTGACTAGGCTGGCCTCGAACTCAGAAATCCACCTGTATTTGCACTCTATATCTACTTGTGCTAACAGGTCAGCCTGTTAGTTTTACTACTATGGAATGTGAAGATCCTTATAGTGAAAGGGAGAATTCTCTGTCCAAAATCATAATCTCAGATATATCAGGGCCAAAACTGACACTTGGCACTAGATTCTCATTCAGTACATTCCCTATGTGTCCATACATTCTGGACTTCTAAAAATATGGGGATATCAGCTAAAGAAATGTTCCCATTTCTTTCCATACCAGACATTGTGAGGTTGGCAATATGTACACAGTTTGGGAAAACAGGTTTGTATTTAACATAGGGACCTCAAGATGATTCAGGTTTTGATTGGCTAATAGGTGAAATAGTATCATGAAAATGTACTGGTAGCTCTATCCCAAGAATTACTGGTTGGGGAGGCACAAGTTTATTAGTGATATACAACTTTGTCTTTATGGATTCTTGTCTTATCTTCGTAGATTTATAATTCCTTGTTACAAAGATTAAACTGTGTCTAGTGAGGTAAATGAGTATAAAGCTGGGAAATTTGCTTTAGCTTGATCTCTAATACTAAAGAATATCTAGATCGCCATGATGTTTCCAGTTCCTGTGTATGCTCAAGGTCAGAGTAAAACAAAATCCCCAAACACAAGTTCTCAAAAAAAATTCTATATCTTTTTAGTAATAATTTGACTTCATGGCCATGGTTTGCCTATAATTCATCATTCTTTCTAGAATGGGGATAAACTAGCATCAATCCTTCTGCCTATGCCACCTGCGAGCTAGAATTTTACTCTTGAGCCCAGACATTGCACTAAGAATTGGTTCTACAACGTAAGCATAGAAAGCTCATTTCCTAATAGTAAAGCATCATCACCGTTTAGGGACTCAGACGACAATAAGTAAACATGAAATGCATTTTTCCTGATAAGTTGGTCCTTCTAGTCACATCCTGTTCCAGCCTCAGGATCATTCCTGAACTCTTGACCTATATTTTCATTAAATCCTTCAATGTTTGCCATGTACTCAGTAATTTTTAGCCAGTGTTCCTTTGAAAATGTCTTTATTAATATCATTTGTCTGCCTTGAGCATTCAGTGGTGAGATTCCTGTGTTACATGGTTAACACATCTATGTTCTGTCTTCTCCTTTCATCTATTCTTTCATATTCTCCTCTCCTGCAATCTTGCCCCATTTTTTTTCATTTTCTTCACTGTCTCTAGGTAAAGGTGGTGTGATCTTTTTATAAATTGTACCTAGCTTGCCTTCTCAAGAGTATCAGTTTGCTTACTGCCCTGTGATCCACCCTTCTTCTTAGTGGGTTTCAGATGTTCGATTCCTAATACTGGGAATGCTAATTTTTAAAATTCATTTCCTTTTATTATTCCAGGAACTGTCTTATAGCCCCTGAGTTACTCTCTTGAAGTTACTGTCCAAGAGAACCTCTCATGTTCACCTTGGTTCTCATGCCTCTGGTTCCCGAGGGCGGACATTAAAGGTGTATTCCACCATACTCTAGCTATTCACAATAGGAGTTTGTTTGTAATGACAATCAAGGAATGTAATTATCTTAAACCATTTGCCAAAATTGAGTGGAAACCTCCTCCATTAGAAAGGTGCCCATCTTCAACCCAGTGTGCAGCACCAGGGTGGACACAGCTGTTCATGTCCAGGTGAATGTAACAAACTATTCTTTTGTCAGGGAACGACTTGTTTCCACCTGACAGCTTCAGAGAACACAAATGTGAAACCATGTGCAAGGAAAATACATCTATCCAGTTGGCAAAAACTAGTCAATCTAAGTTGCTAACTGAACAATGGAAGATGTTTTATTGAATCTCCTTATCTCAACATTACTGTTGATCAGCTAATCTTTGAAGTACTATTGTGTAATACTCTGTAGTCTGTCATCAAAAGAAAAGCCTCTTGGGCCTCAGTTCTCCTGTGTCTATACACAGTTCTCTCTCTGCTTCAGTTGAAACAGCCCCAAGAACTATCTGGATTCCTTCTCTATCCCCTCCTCCTAAATACTCAATTCCCTAGAGAGCCCTAGAAACTGCCAGCAGGTAAATAAGTAAAGGTTCAGTTGCAAAGTTTCAACCCTAGGAAATGTCCGAGCCAAGACATTAGTTAGGGCACAGTATTGTCCTTCAATACTTTCTTCCCAATCCCAACTTATTTTGATGATTCCCTATTTGAGGGACTTTCAATTAAATAAACATGTTAGTTTCTTTCCTACCTGACATTGTGGAGGCAGGAAGACAAGTAGAGGTATAGGATTTGGATAAAGGGATGGTAAACGGGTTATTGGGATTCACAAGGTAAACGGGTTGCTGAGATTCACAAGCACAAGTCACGTGTATGCATTAAAGCAGTTCAACTGAACCGGGAGCCAGACTTGTTTACTCGGCTCCATGGTAACCTCAAGATTCTATTAAGTGCTGATTGGCTGAGAAGGAATCTGATGTCAGAAGGCAGATGAAAGCCAACAGTAATCTCAGAAGCCATGTTTTAAAAGGGACAGGCTTGACACCATGCTAGAAAGCAAGCCTAGTGCAGCCCGACATGGCTGAAATGATGGCAGCTATAAGCACAAAACCCAAAGTTGGTAGTTCCTATTTCTTGGGCTCTTAGTTAAGAAAGAGTGTCACATATTTCTTGCAAGTGTTAATAAGACACTTATCATTGAAATGTGATTATACATCCTAACAGAAAATATTAGTATATGTTATCGTCACAGATATGTCTGCAGTGGGTGTTTATTTGCTGTTTAATTGCTGTGAAGAACCACCATGACTGGGGACTTTCTTTGAATAGCAAGTATTTAGTTGGGGCTTCCTTATAGTTTTACAGATAGAATCACTGATGTCATATCAGAATTTTTCTCTAATAAACCAAAGGGCACAGAGACAGAGATAGAGACAGAGAGAGAAAGAGTGAGAGAGAGAGAGAGACAGACAGACAGACAGACAGGCAGAGAGACAGAGGGACACAGAGATAGATACACAGAGAGACAGACAGACTGAGAGAGATAGACTGAAAGATATAGACAGAGACAGAAAGAGATAAAGTGAGACAGAGACAGGATAGAATGAGATACAGAGAGACAGAGAGAGACAGAGAGAGATGGAGACAGAGACAGACATAATGAGAAACAGAGTTACATTCAGGTCCTGTTACTGGTATCTTAAATATCAAAACCTACCCCCAGTGAAACACTTCCTCCAAGAGTCTCCCCCAGTGACCTACCTCCTCTAATATATACTTCCAGACTCCCGTTGACACATCCCATCCTACAGTCCCCCAAGATTCATTCTTCTTCCAATAAACACCATAATTTCAACAGGGCCATACCTTCTGACCTTCCATACAGTCATTACAGGAGACTAATGATGCAAATATATAAGTCTGTGGGACTGTTCTCATTCAAATCATCAGGAAATGGAAGAAGAAGGAGAGAGACCTCTAGGCTGAACAAAGATATTGCTGTTGAAAGTTTGTCATTCAATCTAACTGGGCAATTTCCAAGAACCAAAGCATGGTCCTAGATTGAAAAGATCCTTTAGGGAAACTGTGATACATTTACATAGTGGCAGATTAGATATTTTAAAAAACAATGATATCATGGCATTTGCAGAAAAAACTTTGGTAATGAAAAAAAAAACCATCCAGAGTGACATAACCAAGATCCAGAAATATACATATTTTATGTATGCACTTACATCTGAATAGTAGTCACTAAAGGATACTAACCAACCTTTAATCCATACATCCAGAGATAGGGTATGAAGAAATGAACTAGGATGGATACATGCATCTCCATGGAAGTGAGAGATTGATTAGATTTTACAGGTGACCTATGTGAAAGACAATGGACACAGTCCCTGAGGATTAGAAACGGAGCTCAGGGAAAGGATAAGAATCCTGGGAGATATAGGTTCAGTTGCAGTGGCATTTGAGGCATAACATGGAAACCTAGTGTACTGGAAATCCTAAATTATAGGAAGGCAATCTTAGTGATTTCTACTGATGGGGAAACAAAATCTCTACTGGCCACTCTTTGTCACCAATAAAGCTTCCATGAAAAGTGACTGCATTGCATACATTTGAGTTGTTCTGCAAGGTCATCCCATGGAAATATACAAACAACCCAGGCTGTTGCTAAGACAACTGTTTACTCTTTGCTAACTGAGAGTAGAGTTCAATTGCTTAGACCAACACCTACTCAGCACATTGAAATTGAAGTTGAGCAGATGCATGCTTCAAACCTTTACCCTTATGTTCTAGTTTCTTTGTTGTATGAGAGTTCTCTGTTGGCCACCAAAAGAGAAACTAATACCAATTCAGCCAAAAAACCCTTGATCTACAATATTTTCTGTTGAAAGTCTGTTATTCAGTCTCATTGGGCAGTTCTACCTGCCAGATATGCTAGGGCAGTGGTGTCAGAGAACATCTAGGTATAGTAATGAAATGTCTGATTTGACTTAAGGCCCAATTAATTAGATAGAATCCATATAAGACACTGCTTAGGTGACAAAAACAAAGTGTAGATGGCCAGAGACCTAGTTTGAAATCAAATCCTACTGCTCTAAACAATTAAATAAAAGAAACAATCTAGCAGTCCAATTCTTCTAATCCCACTGATCAATTCCCTATTCAGCCAGTATAAGAAAGGCTTCCTCCTGCAGCAAATGGGAATATATATAGAGTTCCATACCAATATATTATGTGGGTAGAGAGAGAGAGAGACAGTGACAGAGACAGAGTCAGAGAGACAAAGAGACAGAAACAGACAAAGTGAGAGAAACAGAGACACAAAGACAGAGACAGAGAGTGAAACGCACAGTCCCATGTGATGTGTGTTCATCAATCCCCCTATACATACCCATTCATACATTAGGGAACTGTGGGAAATATGAGGGCAAGATACTGTCAAAGCAGACAAAATGAAAGAAGAACAGAGCCCTCCAATTCACTTGAGCAAAGCTAGCATGAATTTGGAGAAGCAGAAAGAACTGGGTCTACAAAGATCCTTTGCAGGACATCTGCAAACAAATTTAGCTTCCTTTTTCTTTTTTTTTCCCAGATAGGGTTTCTGTGTGTAGCCCTGACTATCATGGAACTCACTCTTTAGACCAGGCTGGCCTCGAACTCAGAAATCCACCTGTATTTGCCTCCAAAGCACTGTGAATAAAAGTGTGCGCCAACACTGCCTGCTTATCTGTAAAACTTCCCATGAATTAGCTGGGTGCATTCTCTATACTGCAATCTCTTAAGCACTCTATATCTACTTGTGCTAACAGGTCAGCCTGTTAGTTTTGCTACTATGGAATGTGAAGATCCTTTTAGTGACAGGGAGAATGCTCTGTCCAAAATCATAATCTCAGATATATCAGAGCCAAAACTGACACTTGGCACTAGATTCTCATTCAGTACATTCCCTATGCATCCATACATTCTGGACTTCTCAAAATATGGGGATATCAGCTAAAGAAATGTTCCCATTTCTTTCCATACCAGACATTGTGAGATTGGCAATGTGTACACAGTTTGGGAAAACAGGTTTGTACTTATCATAGGGACCTCAAGATGATTCAGGTTTTGATTGGCTAATAGGTGGAATAGTATCATGAAACTGTACTGGTAGCTCTATCCCAAGAATTACTGGTTGGGGAGGCACAAGTTTATGAGTGATATACAACTGTGTCTTTATGGATTCCTGTCTTATCTTCGTAGATTTATAATTCCTTGTTACAAAGATTATAATGTGTCTAGTGAGGTAAATGTGTATAAAGCTAGGAAATTTGCTTTAGCTTGATCTCCAATACTAAAGAATATCTAGATCACCATCATTTCTCCAGTTCCTGTGTATGCTCAAGGTCAGAGTAAAACAAAATCCCCAAACACAAGTTCTCAAAAAAAATTATATATCTTTTGAGTAATAATTTGACTTCATGGCCAGGGTTTGCCTATAATTCATCATTCTTTCTAGAATGGGGATAAACTAGCATTAATCCTTCTGCCTATGCCACCTGCGAGCTAGAATTTTACTCTTGAGCCCAGACATTGCACTAAGAATTGGTTCTACAATATATGTATAGAAAGCTCATTTCCTAATTGTAAAGCATCATCAGCGTTTAGGGAATCAGAGGTCAATAACTAAACATGAAATGCATTTTCCTGATAAGTTGGTCCTTCTACTCACATCCTGTCCCAGCCTCAGGATCATTCCTGAACTCTTGACCTATATTTCATTAAATCCTTCAATGTTTGCCATGTACTCAGTAATTTTTAGCCAGTGTTCCTTTGAAAATGTATTTATGAATATCATTTGTCTGCCTTGAGCATTCAGTGGTGAGCTTCCTGTGTTACATGGCTAACACCTCTATGTTCTGTCTTCTCATTTCATCTATTCTTTCATATTCTCCTCTCCTGCAATCTTGGCCCATTTTTTTCATGTTCTTCACTGTATCTAGGTAAAGGTGGTGTGATCTTTTTATAAATGGTCCCTAGCTTGCCTTCTCAAGAGTATCAGTTTGTTTACTGCCCTGTGATCTACACTTCCTTCTTAGTGGGTTTCAGATGTAAGATTCCTAATACTGGGAATGCTAATTTTTAAAATCCATTTCCTTTTATTACTCAAGGAACCGTCTTATAGCCCCTGAGTGACTTTCTTGAAGTTACTGTCCAAGAGAAACTCTCATGTTCACCTTGGTTCTCATGCCTCTGGTTCCCAAGGGCGGACATTAAAGGTGTATGCCACCATACTCTAGCTATTCACATTAGGAGTTTGTTTGTAATGACAATCAAGGACTGTAATTATCTTAAACCATTTGCCAAAATTGAGTGGAAACCTCCTCCATTAGAAAGGTGCCCATCTTCAACCCAGTGTGCAGCACCAGGGTGGACACAGCTGTTTATGTGCAGGTGAATGTAACAAACTATACTTTTGTCAGGGAATGACTTGTTTCCACCTGACAGCTTCAGAGAACACAAATGTGAAACCATGTAGGAGGAAAATACATCTACCCAGTTGTCAAAAACTAGTCAATCTAAGTTGCTAATTGAACAGTGGAAGATGTTTTATTGAATCTCCTTATCTCAGCATTACTGTTGATCAGCTAATCTTTGAAGTACTATTGTGTAATACTCTGTAGTCTGTCATCAAAAGAAAAGCCTCTTGGGCCTCAGTACTCCTGTGTCTGTACACAGTTCTCTCTCTGCTTCAGTTGAAACAGCCCCAAGAACTATCTGGATTCCTTCTCTATCCCCTCTTCCTAAATACTCAATTCCCTAGAGAGCCCTAGAATCTGCCAGCAAGTAGATAAGTAAAGGTTCAGGACAAAGTTACAACCCTAGGAAAGGTCAGAGCCAAGACATTAGTTAGGGCACAGTATTGTCCTTCAATACTTTCTTCCCAATCCCACCTTATTTTGATGATTCGCTATTTGAGGAACTTTCAATTAAATAAACATGTTAGTTTCTTTCCTACCTGACATTGTGGAGGCAGGAAGACAAGTAGAGGTATAGGATTTGGATAAAGGGGTGGTAAACGGGTTATTGGGATTCACAAGGTCAACGGGTTATTGAGATTCACAAGCACAAGTCACGTGTATGCGTTGAAGCAGTTCAACTGAACACTGAGCCAGACTTGTTTACTCAGCTCCATGGTAACCTCAAGATTCTATTAAGTGCTGATTGGCTGAAAAGGAATCTGATGTCAGAAGGCAGATGAAAGCCAACAGTAATCTCAGAAGCCATGTTTTAAAAGGGACAGACTTGACACCATGCTAGAAAGCAAGCCTAGGGCAGCCCGACATGGCTGAAATGATGGCAGCTATAAGCACAAACCCCAAAGATGGTAATTCCTATTTCCTGGGCTCTTAGTTAAGAAAGAGTGTCACACATTTCTTGCAAGTGTTAATAAGACACTTATCATTGAAATGTGATTATACATCCTAACAGAGAATATTAGTGTATGTTCTAGTCACAGATATGTCCTCAGTGTGTGTTTATTTGCTGTTTAATTGCTGTGAAGAACCACCATGACTGGGGAATTTCTTTGAACAGGAAGTATTTAATTGGGGCTTCCTTATAGTTTTACAGATAGAATCACTGATGTCGTATCAGAGTCTTTCTGTAATAAACCAAAGAGTACAGAGACAGAGAGAGAGAGAGAGAGAGAGAGAGAGAGAGAGAGAGAGAGAAGAGAAACAGACAGACAGGCAGGCAGGCAGAGAGCTAGAGAGACAGAGGGAAACAGTGACAGAGAGACAGACTGAGAGAGATAGACAGAGAGATAGAGGAAGACAGAGATAAAGGGAGGCAGAAACAAGATAGAATGAGATACAGACAGACAGAGACTGGCAGAGAGAGATGGAGACAGAGACAAACATAAGGAGAAACAGAGTTACATTCAGGTCCTGTAACTGGTATATTAACTCTCAAAACCTACCCCCAGTTAAATACTTCCTCCAAAAGTCTCCCCTAGGGACCTACCTCCTCTAATATATACTTCCAGATTCCCATTGACACTTCCTATCCTACAGTCCCCCAAGTTTCCTTCTTCTTCCAATAAACACCATAATTTCAACAGGGCCATACCTTCTGACCTTCCATAGAGTTATTACAAGAGACTAATGATGCAAATATATAAGTCTTTGGGGCTGTTCTCATTCAAATCATCAGGAAATGGAAGAAGAAGGAGAGAGACCTCTAGGCTGAACAAAGTCATTACTGTTGAAAGTTTGTCATTCAATCTCACTGGGCAATTTCCAACAACCAAAGCATGGTCCTAGATTGAAAAGATCCTTTAGGGAAAATGTGATACATTTACATAGTGACAGATTAGATATTTTAAAAAATAATGACATCATGTCATTTGCAGAAAAAAATTTGGTAATAAAAAAAAGCATCCAGAGTGACATAACCAAGATCCAGAAATATACATATTTTATGTATGCACTTACATCTGGATAGTAGTCACTAAAGGATACTAACCAACCTTTAATCCATACATCCAGAGATAGGGTATGAAGAAATGAACTAGGATGGATACATATATCTCCATGGAAGTGAGAGATTAATTAGATTTTACAGGTGACCTATGTGAAAGACAATGGACACAGTCCCTGAGGAATAGGAATGGAGCTAAGGGAAAGGAAGAGAATCCTGGGAGATATAGGTTCAGTTGCAGTGGCATTTGAGGCATAACATGGAAACCTAGTGTACTGGAAATCCTAAATTATAGGAAGGCAATCTTAGTGATTTCTACTGATGGGGAAACAAAATCTCTACTGGCCACTCTTTGTCACCAATAAAGCTTCCATGAAAAGTGACTGCATTGCATACATTTGAGTTGTTCTGCAAGGTCATCCCATGGAAATACACAAACAACCCAGGCTGTTGCTAAGACAACTGTTCACTGTTTGCTAACTGAGAGTAGAGTTCAATTGCTTAGACCAACACCTACTCAGCACATTGACATTGAAGTTGAGCAGATGCATGCTTCAAACCTTTACCCTTATGTTCTAGTTTCTTTGTTGTACGAGAGTTCTCTGTTGGCCACCAGAAGAGAAACAAATACCAATTCAGCCACAAAACCCTTGACCTACAATATTTTCTGTTGAAAGTCTGTTATTCAGTCTCATTGGGCAGTTCTACCTGCCAGATATGCTAGGGCAGTGGTGTCAGAGAACATCTAGCTATAATATAGAAATGTCTGATTTGACTTAAGGCCCAATTAATTAGATAGAATCCATACAAGACACTGCTTAGGTGACAAAAACAGAGTGTAGATGGCCAGAGAACTAGTTTAAAATCAAATCCTACTGTTCTAAACAATTAAATAAAAGAAACAATCTAGCAGTCCAATTCTTCTAATCCCACTGATCAATTCCCTATTCAGCCATTATAAGAAAGGCTTCCTCCTGCAGCAGATAGAATCACTGATGTCATATCAGAGATTTTCATAATAAACCAAAGGATGCAGAGAGACAGACACAGAGACAGAGAGACAGACAGACATAGAGACAAATAGAGGGACACAGAGACACAGAGAGAGAGACAGAGACAGAGAGACAGACAGACTGAGAGAGTTAGACAGAGAGATAGACACACAGACCGAGACGGAAAGAGAGAAAGGGAGACAGAAACAGGATAGGATGAGATACAGAGAGACAGAGACAGGCAAAGTGAGGAGATAGAGACAGAGAAAGACTAACAGAGACAGACAGACTGCTCCTGATCCAGAGGTGGCAACCAGAAGGCAGACAGACAGAGACAGATTATGAAAAACACAGCCCTATGTGATGTGTCTCCATTAATCTCCTACCCAGATACATTCATATATCAGGGAACTGTGCAGAATGGGAGGGCAAAATGATGTCGAAGAAGACAGAATGCAAGAAAAGAAGAACAGAGCCCTCCAATTCATCTGAGCAAAGCTAGCATGAAATGGAAAAGAGAAGCAGAAAGCACTGGGCCTTTTTCTTGTTCCATTTAGCTTTGAATTTCATAATTTATTCATTCATGTAAATGTCTATGTATTGCTCTATAGTGTAAATGCACCACATTTTGTTTACCTGCTTTTCAGTTGAGTACCATATAGGTTGTTCCAAACTTCTGGTTACTGTGAACGCTGTAGCAGTGAACAGGTTTGAATAAGTGTATCTGTGATAGAAAGAAGAAGTATCTTTTGGGTAGTATAGCTGCATCTTGAAATAGAGAAATCCACATGTTCTTGAGTTATTGCCACTGTGTGGCTCAGTGTTTGAACACCTATTTTCTGGCTTTAGAAACAGCAATCACAGTACTCATTGTGTAGCACCTGGGCAGACAAGATATAATTCCTATTTACTAAGCCCTGAGTGAGTTTTATACTGTAGATCATAGAAGAAGAAGGTAATGGAGGCTTCTTCCTTCTGACTGCTACCAGTACACACTCTAGGTGGTTTGGCAATTCTAAGATTCTATATGAACAGGAGGAATTGCTATGAGTTGCTTCCCAGGCTGATAATGTGAGTTACTCAAGGACTCACATGGTGCAGAGAAAGGACTGATCTTTTTACCTCTATATGCATGCTGTGGTGCCTGTTCACATACATACCCACAGATACAAAGTAAGTAAAATATAACTCAAACAAGTTTTCTTAGTATACATTTAGCAAGTAATATTAAATAAGATAACAAGTTGCATCAATTTAATAACAGTTTCATAGTTTTTGATAATTGTGATATATGATAATACAGAGTCCACTACCTTGGTCATTTATTTTGGAAAAGGATTCCACTTAATTCTTTACCTCAGAAAGGTACACACCCCTGACCCCTTTTCTCAGATGTTTATTACAATGTAATTGGGAAAATCTTTGAGTCTAGATTCTATATTATGTTCCTTGCACATCAAAAGATTTAGGCCGAGGTGCCTATGAACACGGCAGACACATGTCACAGGTAGGATGTGGATGAGGCAGGTGGACGTCATTCAGTCATTTTTATCTCAGAGTCATTTGAAACCTCCAGGCATAGATAAATGCAGAAAAATATTCCTTTGCAGGATTAGATGTAAAAGGACTTCAACCTGATTGCTGTCAAATTCTCCAGCCTTCACTGTCTACACAGCTGTTGCCATTGGTTTCTGAGATCTCACTAGATTACCCATTAAGTTGTGCTTATTGGATCATAGGGTCTTTCCGTGCATCCCTCCAACTAATTCTAGATTTGGCCTATAATTCCATTTTTAAAGGGTAAGCAATACAAAGTCAAATTTAGTTCCATTAGCCACTTGCATCCTGGTTCCAATTTTCTATATCAGGTGCAATTTTTCTGCATCTTTTGGAGCAGTCTTCATATGCCTCCCAAGGCCTGGAGGAATCATAGGTATCCCCTGGTCTTCAGTCCTTGAGTTGGAAGGCAGACGCAGCTGGGACTCATTGGCAGTGCATGAGTGCCATATTTCCTTAATGTGTTTAGAATTAATAATGTCAAAAATCAATATTATCTGTCATAGGTTATGATGTATTAATTAGAAAATAAATATTCTAACTTGTATTGAACTGTGAATTAACTGTATAGTTAATAATGACTCATATGTTTATTTGAAAATAATTAGAAGATTAAAGTGTTTTAAGAGAAACAAATGAAAATGCTTGAAACAATGGATTGATTACTGATGCTGATTTCAAGTTTCCATAATGTAGATTATTTATTTACACAAGATATAATATCTCACTGATGTTTAGAATTGTTAAAATTCACTGAAAAGCATTTTCTTAAAAAAGCCTGAATATCAGGAGGATCAATGGAATAGGATTGAAGATCTAGAAATGAACCCACATACCTATGGCCACTTGATTCTCAACAAAGGGGCTGAAAACATCCAATGGAAAAAAGATAGCCTTTTCAACAAATGGTGCTTGTTTAACTGGTGGTCAGCATGCAGAAGAATGTGAATTGATCCATCTTTACCTCCTTGTAGTAAGCTCAACTCCAAATGGATCAAGGACCTCCACATAAAGCCAGACACTCTGAAGCTAATAGAAAAGAAACTAGAGAAGACCATTGAGGACATCAGTACAGGGGGATAGTCCCTGAACAGAACACCAATAGCTTATGCTCTAAGATCAAAAATTGACAAAAGGGACCTCATAAAATTACAAAGTTTCTGTAAGGCAAAGGACAAAAGGACAAAACCATCAAAAGGACAAATCGGCAACCAACCCATTGGGAAAAGATCTTCACCAACCCAACATCTGACAGAGTGCTAATATACAATATATACAAAGAAATCAAGAAGTTAGACCCCATAAAACCAAATAATATTATTTAAAATGGGGTACAGAGCTAAACAAAGAATTTTCACCCATAGAACTTCGGGTAGATGAGAAGCATCTTGGAAAATGCTCAACATCATTAGTCATTAGAAAAATGCAAATCAAAACAACCCTGAGATTTCACCTCATACCAGTCAGAATTGCTAAGATTCAAAACTCAGGAGACAGCACATGTGGGCGAGGATGTGGAGAAAGAGAAACAGTCCTCCATTGCTGGTGGGGTTGCAAATTGGTACAAACTTCTGGAAATCAGTCTGGCAGTTCCTCAGAGAACTGGGCATGTCACCTCCTGAGGACCCTGCTATACCACTCCTGGGCATATACCCAGAGGATTCCCCAGCATGTAATAAGGACACATGTTCCACTATGTTCATAGCAGCCCTATTTATAATAGCCAGAAGCTGGAAAGAACCCAGGTATCCCTCAACGGAGGAATGGATAAAAAAAAATGGAGTACTATTAAGCCATTAGAAACAATGAATTCATGAAATTCTGACACAAATGGATGGAGGTGGATAACAGCATACTAAGTGAGGTAACCCAGTCTCAAAAGATCAATCACGGTATGCACTCACAAATAAGTGGATATTAGCCTAGAAAATTGGAATACCCAAAATATAATCCACACACAAATGATGTCCAAGAAGAACGGAGGAGTGTCCCCTTGTTATGGAAAGACTCAGCGTAGCAGTATAGGGCAATACCAGAAGAGGGAAGTGGGAAGGGGTGGATGGGGGAGTAGGGGGAGGGAAGAGGGCTTATGGGACTTTCAGGGCATGGGGATCCAGAAAAGGGGAAATCATTTGAAATGTAAATAAAAAGTATATCGGAAAAAAGCCTGAATATTGAGTGTTGAAATATGAGTATCAGAAAATCTAATTTTGTGTCTTTGATGCTTTAGGGTGTATCCAGTCATCATTCAAGATAACTGAGACCTTTTAATACAATTCTGTTATGTATATTGGCACATGCTATTTTAATGTTCTTTGGATGATTGGCTGCTAGACCCATTCTATTTCCTGGCTCTTTGAAACAATGCAGCCATAATCATGCATGTGCAAGTATTTGTGTGGAATTGGTTTGACAAGAGTTCTCTTGCCTTTTGGTCAGGAATTGCAGCTACTGAGAATGTCTCCTTAGGACTATTAGAATCTTGAAGCACTTCCTTTTCAAAGCAAAGATGAAGAAAGGTATACAGTAATTAATAAATAGGGATTGAGAACTATGGTTTCATGATTTATACAGTGTCAAGTTGACCAGAATCATGTATGAATTCAGAGACACATCCTTCTGGTTTATGTGTTAGAGGTTTTCTAGATAAAATGAAAAGATCCAAGTGTTCCAGTCTGAATGTGGGAAGTGTGTGTTCCTTGACCTGGGAGCTGAGGTTGAATAAACAGTAGCAAAGGAGATGGCCACCAGAGGAGTGCACCCCTTCTTCTTTGTTCCCTTTCTGCAAGGCTAAAATGCTGTGCTCCAGCATACTCTACTCCCAGCCATGATGTACAGAATCTTCTGCAGCAATGAGCACTGTTTTTGCTGGCTGACTCCCAAGCTCACTCTTAGTTGCCCCGGAAATCCTTCCAAGGAATGGTGGACAATGTCCACAGTTGCATGGGTCCTCCTTCATCAATTAACAACCCCTCATAGACATGCCTAAAGACCATTTTCATCTTAGTGATCCATAGCTGCTATACTTTTCTCAGATGGGGACAAGATATCCTCAAAATTAACACTGACATGGTTTAATGAGATTCTTTTAAGTACAAGTGCACATTTTATTTCTACATTCTTCATATGATGGTCAACTATGCTCATTCTTTTACCTGACTCTTTTAAACATGGCAACAATAAATATGTATGTGAAATTATGTATGTGCAAAGCTGACTTAAAGTCCTTCCACTAGAGATGGAGAAGTTGTATACCTAGACCAGATTTCATTTTTATTGCTAGTTTCTTCAATAACTACCTTATAGATTGCCATTCTATACTCTACTGATCATCACCACAATGGCATTTCCTTCAAATTCCTGCCCTGTGTTTTGTCTCTGTTTCTCCTCGCTTGGGTATTTTGATATCCCTTTTAAGAAAGACTCGAGTATACACACTTCGGTCTCTCTTCTTCTTGAGCTTCATGTGGTCTGTGAATTTTATGTTGGGTATTCTGAGATTCTGGGCTAATACCCACTTATCATGGAGTACATACAATGTGTATTCTTTTTGATTGTGTTAGCTCACTTAGGATTAAATTGGCTACTTCTAGCCTTTTGCTTAAGGCTTTCATGAATTCACTGTTTTTAATAGCTGACTAGTGCTCCATTGTGTAAATGGACGACATTTTCTGCATCCATTCCTCTTCTGAAGGACAATTGGATTCTTTCCAGCATCTGGCTCTCATAAATAAGGCTGTTATAAAATTCGTGGAGCATGTGTCCTTATTACAAGTTGGAGCATCTTCTTGGTATATGCCTAGGAGTAGTATTGCTAGGTACTCTGGTAGTACTTTGTCCAACATTTTAAACGAACCTCCAAACTGATTTCCAGAGTGATTGTTCTGGCTTGCAACTCCAGAAGCAGAGGAGGAGTGTTCCTCTTTCTCCATATCCTTGCCAGCATCTGCTGTCACCTGAGTTTTGCTCTTAGCCATTCTTACAGATTTTGCGGGAATCTCGGGGATGTTTTGATTTGCATTTCCCTCATTATTAAGTATTTTGAACATTTCTTTAGGTGCTTTTTAGCCATTCAGTGTTCCTCAGTCAAGAAGTCTTTGTTTAGCCCCGTGCCTCATTTTTTCATAGGGTTATTTTGTTCAGTGGAGTCTAAGTTCTTGAATTCTTTGTATATATTGGATATTAGCTCTGTATCAGGTATAGGCCTGGTAAAGATTTGCCTAATCTGTTGGTTGCCATTTTGTCCTATTGATAGTAGGTGATGGGGGAGCACCATCATAGAGGCAGGGGCAGGGCGATAGGACAGGGATTTTATGAAGAGGAGACATGGAAAGGGGAAACATTAGAAATGTAAATATAGAAAATATTAAAATAAAGAACAAAAGCATTATTAAATAAAACTGGTTGAAACATGTTCTGCATATAAGAAAACTGTATAAATGTTTGCTTTTTATATAAAATCCTAAGTTTAATGATTCCCCCCCCCCCAGTGAAAAGAATATAGCAGTGTAGGTATCTAATTTATAGGTCTGTTTATTACTCAAATTTTGTAAGCTTAGACATCAAACCAGTAGTTCCTTCTCAAGTTCCATGTGTCTGACAGAAGGACAAAAAGGCTACAAGGCTTTGGTAGTGAGATGACAGAAAATATTTTCTGTTACAGTAAGTCCATTATTTTCTTCTTAGAAGGTATTCCGTGAGGGTGACATCCAGGAGAGTGAATGTCATAGCTTAGTGGCTTCTACAATAATACAGACTCCTTCCTTACTCTATACTACCAAAATAAAGGATTGTAAAGCATTGTTCAATAAATATTATTCTTTCATATTACCCCAAGACATGATTAGAAATTATGAGTTCAAAAAGTGAAAATTGAGACCCCTCACACCTGTCTCTGATTCTGGTTACATCGCCACTGCTGTACAGCATGACAGAAGACCGACTTCAAAATTTCCCACCTTTAAGATCATCTTTGCGCACACACTTACCTTTTACCTCCATCTGTGATGTTATGCAAACAACAAGTTTGCAAGGTCAGATGAGCTGTCTTGCCACCACAGAACTCACACTGGAGGGAAGAAGCTGGTGTGTCCTGTGTGTGACTGGCACTACATACAGTGTGACCACATGACAAAGCATGCTCATCCACACATGACAACCAAGAAGATCCCAGGCTGGCAGGCGGAGGTGGGCAAGCTGAACAGAATCCCCTTGGCAGAGAGGCCTGGGAGCATCCGCGAACCCTTGCCGGTCTTTGGCTGAGGCACCCTGTGGCATCCATCACCTTCAGGCTTCTTTGAAAGCCTCTTCAGGAATGGAATCTATGTTCCTCTCCACAAATAAACACGGTCTCTGTTTTTTTTTTTTTAATTTGGGGGACTGTTTCTGATGGAAGTATGTTAATTTTACCTTTCTGATGGGAACTCTGTTCAGTATCTTTTCTCCTTTTAGAACTTTGTCTCTGTCTTTCTATATGTGTATCTCTGCTCTGTCTATCACTCTATGTCTCTCACTCTTGTAAGGAAATGGAAGAAAATTTGGTCTAAAAGCTCAGCATTCAAACAAATATTTTTGCAATAAAATTTACAAAATCTGGAATTTTTGTACCTTTCTGTTCATGTTTTGTAGAAATGTGACAGTATACTTATATTTATAGTTTTATAAAAATATTTATATTGTACTTAAATTACCCATTTGTGGATAGACAATTTCACAGCCTTCTTTGCCATGCTTTGTAACAAAGTTTTTTTATTAGCCAGCTTGAGATTAAGCCTGGTAGTTAGTCAGAAAGAAACAAAATAACAAGTATGATACCAGCCTTGTATAGTGATTGTTTTAGATCAGAACTGGTTGAACAAAGAAGCCTTAAAAAGTCCCAGTACTCTGGGAGGCAGAGGCAGGCAGATTTCTGACTTCAAAGCCAGCCTGTTCTACAGAGTGAGTTCCAAGACAGCCAGGGATATACAGAGAAACCCTGTCTTGACAAAACCAAAACCCAAAAAGCAAAAAAAAAAAAAAAGAACTCAACTTAAAAAAAACTTTGTGGTTTGTTTTGGGGGTAATTCTAGCAATCAACCTTGTTTCCCAGAGAACTATAATTGTGGTTGGGTAGAACTAATCGTGTGAGTCTGACCATCCATGGAGGGTGTGCCCAGGCCTGCCTGGGCTGCTTGTTGGCAGTTTAGCAGGGCCAAATGTGGAATGGCAGCCCAGAGCAAATGATCCCATGTCCTGTCTGTACTTAAGCAATGAAACCATGAATGCAGACACAGAAAGTTTTAGATTGTACTTTGGCTTTTGTTTTGGTTTTACACTGCATGCTGGATTGAAGACCACACAGAGAAAAGGAAATGTTTTATTGGTTGGTTAAACTTTCCACCAGAGTGCAATTTCCACAAAGCAAGGCCTTTGTGCAGAGTTGGCTCTGCAGTTCAGATGGATTTCTCATGGACAAAATACTGAGAAATGTGTCACTAAATGGCAGTGACTGTCACCTAACTGCTTTTCCAGTCATTGTATGTGAAGGAAATTATTTTGCTCAAACAAGAAAATGTGGAAAGACTATTTTGTAGCTTGCCTGAAAACAGATCTTAGGCACTGCTTTTATGCCTCAGGAGCATGTGTCCTGTATCCAGGTGATCAGACAAAAATGTGCTTTTAGTTAAAATTTTAGAAGCTCAGGAAATACAGTAAGAGTGAGAACAGGCATATGGCACTGTTTTGGCAGCCTGAGAATATTTTTGTGAGGTATGAATTAGGTTTTGTGTTTGCCTATTAATCATTGGTGTTTAACTTTACTAAATGATGGCAAGGTTGAAATATTAAACAATTAGATAAAATAAGGTTTTTGTGTTCAGATCTTTGAGTCTTATATAACCATTACATGGTCATACATTGTATGCTACTTGATCCCTGTAAGGTGCCTCTGCCTTTGGTAGATGAGTTCTGTATGTACATGAGTTTAGGAACTGTGCAGACAGCTCTCCAGGCAGTGTTGGTATTGTCTTTCAACATAGTGGAGTGCAGGAGAACTAACTCTATCTATAGCTCATGTGTGTCGCAGCACCCTGAGCCTGTTCACCTGTCTTAAGTTAGCATCTACGACTGTGTAAGCTGTAATGACATCTAATTTAATGTTTTTGTCATTGTCACATGTAGAGGGATGTTCCATGTCCTGGCATTTCTCCAGGTAACAGAAGGCCCTGAAATGTTTGGTTGCTCATCACAGAACTTTCTCTAACTAGCATTGTTTCCAAATGACTGAAGTGTTTCTAGATTTATTAGCCATATTTCTGAAAGAGGTCCCAACATTTGTCTAATGAAAAACCAAGGTGGAAAACAGTTCCTATCTGAAAAGGACACCTGAGCTCCAGAGCCATGGGATTGGCTGCTCCCTTCAAGGCCCTCCCCAACTCCCCATGTCATGGTGGTGATCCCAGTGTCCCTTATTGCTTGAGAAGTTCTTCATTTGATTTTTTTCACTTTGTTGAACCTTTTAATAATTTTAGTAATAAAAATGTAAATGTTAACTACTTTTGTTTTATATAACAGGTTTTGTCTTATTTAAAAGATTATGGGTAATGTAACTTTTTTCTTTTAATCATGTGAAATTTTCTTGCTTCTCAGACAAAGAAAAGATTTCAGTTTCAGTAGTTGTGATACTGCAAAGTTGTACCTACTGCAGGCTCCTCTCTCTGACCCTGTTTTTCTGCTGGAGGTTTTATTCTTTCAGACACCAGCCATGCTTTACCACTCTCATTGCTTTTTTATATTCCTAGGTAAAAAAGAAAAAATGGGGGAAAAAACAACTAATTTTAGTTTCGATAAGAGTGTCCAGCAAGTTGGAAGAAAACCTTCTGTCTTTGAAAATAAGCCAATTAAAGTAAATGAGTGGAATGTATTTGATTAAGTTTTATATAGCATACTATTGTCTCCATAGCATACCATAGCATAAGGAATATGCTGTTTCATATTTTAGCATAAATTTTCCTACTTACATATAAACTCATCAGATCCACATTTTCCACGATAGAAAAAAAAAACAGACTATTTGACTTGTCATGATGATTTTAATTAGGTTTTTGATTTTATACTTTAACTTATATTTGTTCAATTTATGAGAACATTAGAAACACATTATTACTTGTTTTACATACACATCTTTCTGTAAACATTGAATATTTACTATGAAACATGGAAATTATTTCCAGATGATTATGGAGATAAACACACTGACTGGTATGAGGTGGAATCTCCAGGGTTTTTTTTTTATTTGCATTTCACTCCTGAATAAAGGTGTTTAACATTTCTTTAGGTGCTTCTCGGCCACTCAGTATTTCTCAGTTGACAATTTTTTGTTTAGCTCTGTACTCTATTTTTAATAAGCTTATTTGTTTTGCTAGAGTAGAACTTATTGAGTTTGTTGTATATATTGTATATTAGTCCTTTTTCAGATGTAGGATTGGTAAAGATCTTTTTCCAATCTTTCAGTCGCCTTTTTGTCGTATTGACATTTTTCTTTGCCTTCCGGAAGCTTAACAATTTTATAAGGTCCTAGTTGTCAATTTTCGATCTTACAGCATCAGCTATTGGTATTTTGTTCAGGAAAATTTCCCCTGTGCCCAAATGCTTGAGGCTCTTCCCCACTTTCTTTTCTATTACTTTCACTGTATCTGGTTTCATGTGGAGGTCCCTGATCCAGTTGGACTTGAGCTTTGTACAGGGGATAAGAATGGATCAAATTGCAATTTTCTACATGCTAACTGCCAGTTGAACCAGCACGTTTTGAAAATATTCTGTCTTTTCTCCACTGGATGGTTTTAGCTCCTTTATCAAAGATCAAGTGGCCATAGTAGTTTTGATTTGTTTCTGGACTTTCAATTCAATTGCATTGATCTACCTGCCTGTCCCTGTACCAATTCAATGCAGTTTTTATTACTACTGCTCTGTAGTACAGGTTGAGGTCAGGGATGGTGATTCTGCCTGAAGTTCTTTTATTGTGGAGAAATTTTTGCTACCCTGAGATTTTTTTAATTCCTGATGAATTTGCAAATTGTTCTTTATAGTTCTATGGAGAACTGAGTTGGAATTTTGAAGGGGATTGCATTGAATCTCTAGATGCTTTCTGAAAGATGGCCATTTTTACTATATTAATCCTGCCAATCAATAAATTTAGGTGATATTTCGAGCTTTTTCATCATCTAATGAAATGTTTAAGCTGGGCAGTGGTGGTGCACACCTTTAATCCCAGTACTTGGGAGGTAGAGGCAGGCGGATTTCTGAGTTTTAGGCCAGATTGGTCTACAGAGTGAGACCAGGGCAGCCACGAATACACAGAGGATACCCTGTCTCAAAAACAAACAAACAAAAACAAATGAAGTGTTTATGTGGTTTTATTTCTTTGAATTTATTTATGTAGTATATTATGTTGGTGGATTTTCATATATTGATCCATACCTGTATCTGTGGGATGAAGCCTACTTGATCATGGTAAATGATCATGATAATTTTCTTGGATTTGGTTGGCAAGAATTTTATTGAATATTTTTGCACCAATGATCATAAGGGAAATGGGTCTGAAGTAGTCTTTCTTTGTTTGGTCTTTGTGTGGTTTTGGTACCAGCATTAGTGTAGCTTCATAGATCAAATTGGCTAGTGCTCCAAACTATCACTTCTACGTTGTGGAATAGTTTGGAGAGTATTGGTATTAGGACTTCTTTGAATGTCTGATAGAATTCTCCACTAAACCTGTTTGGTTCAGGGCTTTTTTTAGTTGGTAGACTATAAATGATTGCTTCTATTTCCCTAGGAGTTGTAGGACAGGTTAGATGGTTTATCTGATCCTCTTTGAACTTTGGCACCTGGTGTGTGTCTAGAAAATTGTCCATTTCTTCCAGATTTTCCAATTCTGTTGGGTATAAGCTATTGTAGTAGCATCTGATGACTTTGAAATTTCTGTTTTTATATTTCTGTGGTGATCTTTTGGGGTTGTTGAAAGAAGATTACTTTCCTACTTTTTCTAAGGTGTAGTTTCTATCCTTGTGTGTTGTCTTTTTAATCTATTATCCTTTGTAGGTCTGGATTTAGAAAGATATTGTGCAAACTTCACTTTTTCAAGGAATATCTTGATTTCTCCAAATAAGGTGATTGAGAGATTTGTTGGGTACAGTATTCCGGGCTGGTATTTGTGTTCTCTTAGGGCCTGAATGAGATCTGCCCAGGATCTTTTAGCTTTCATGGTCTCTGATGAGGAATCTGTCATAATTCTGATAGGTCTGCCTTTATATGTTACTTGAATTTTTTCCCTACTACTTTTAATATTCTTTCTTAGTTTACAGCATTTGGCGCTTTGATTATTATGTGATGGGAGGAATTCCTTTTCTTATCCTTTCTATTTGGAGTTCTGTAGGGTTCTTTTATGTTCATGGGCATTTCTTTCTTTAGGTTAGGAAAGTTTTTTTCTATAATTTTGCTGAAGATATTTACTATATCTGTATGTTTGGGGATCTCTCTCTTCTATACCTATTATCCTTAGTTTTGATTTTCTCATTGTGTCCTGTATTTCCTAGAGGTTCTGGGTTATGAGCTTTTTACATTTTGCATTTTTATTGTTGTTTCAATGTTTTCTATGGTATCTTCTGCATTGAGATTCTCTCTTCTATCCTGTTTCGTCTGTTGGTGATGCTGGCGTCTTTGACTCCTGATCTGTTTTCTATGTGTTCTAACTCCCAGGTTGTCTCCGTTTGGGGTTTCTTTATTGTTTCTATTTCCATTTTAAGGTCATGGATGGTTTTGCTCATTTTCTTTGTTTGATTGCATTTCCTGTAATTATTTAAGGCAGTTTTGTGTTTCCTCTTAAAGGGTTTCTACCTGTTTACCTATGTCCTTTTGTATTTCTTTAAAGGAGTTATTTATGTCTTTCTCAAAGTCCTCTATCGTCATCATAAGAAGTGATTTTAGATCTGTATCTTGCTTTTTTGGTGTGATGATGTATCCAGGACTTGCTATGATGGGAGAATTGGGTACTGATGATGCGAAGTAACATTGGTTTCTTTTGCTTATGTTCTTATGCTTGTCCCTGGCCACCTGACTATCTTTAGTGCTACTTGCTGATACTTTGTCTGACTGGATCCTGTCCTTGCTGTGATCCTGGATTTGTCAGAATTCCTCAGAGTTCAGATGTCTCTGTGATCCTGAGATCCTGAGTATGTCATAGCACCTGGGAACTGCCTTTGGGACCAAGATATCCTGGTCTGACCAAGCTCCTGGGATTCTGTGATTCTCTGATCCTGTGATCCTGCAATCCTGGGTATGTTAGAGAACCTGGGAATGGAGCTTCCTCTGTGCGGTGTGATACTGTCTGCCATGTCTGCAGTCTAGGTCTCCTCAGAGTACTGGCCCAGACCTGAAGGAACCTGTGCCACTGGTCAGGAGGAGTTCCTGGGTGCGTGGGTCCCACTTGTCCCAGGTACTTCTAGTGTTGGGGCAGATGTATCCTCCCCACCTCTGATTCTATAAGCCTGGGCTTGTTAGTGCCCCTGGGAGTGGAGCTTCCTCTGTGTGTTGTGGGACTGGCTTTGGAATTCAATGCCCATGCTCAGGGCTCTGGTCCATTCTGGAAGGGGATCGTACACTTTCACATTTGAATATATTTCCCTCACATATGAGACACCGTATGTAAAAACACTGTGACGGAGTTATACCTAGAAAAATAAGTAAGGTTTATATGTTCTTTCATAACTCATGTCTATAACCTTTGATAAGATCTTCCTTGTGATCTAAAATTTAGACTTTCTTGTTCTCTGTCAACATGTTAATTGTACTAACATGTACATATGTTCACATATGTACAGGTATTATTGTCCAAGTTCTGCAAATGAGAGATCAAGTCTCTCTCTCTCTCTCTCTCTCTCTCTCTCTCTCTCTCTCTCTCTTTATAGGATTGTGTGATTTCACTTAATATTATATATTCTAATATCTTCCTATCTTCTGAAAATTTTATGATTACATTTTCTTTAGAGCTGCATAAAGATCCAACATACATATCCACTTTTGTGTTAGAGTAGAGAAATGTGGGTGTATTATATTTGATTTTCTTCATTTTTTCTCGGTATTCTTTCACTATATTAATAATTTTACTTTGTGCATGAACTCTGCTGTGTTAAATCTTATGTTGATTGATGAACTTCATGGATATCTCATATATGGTAGAAATGGTCACAGATACAACTGGTTGATAAAGCTCCTCTTTTCAGTGCAGGAATATGATCACAGAAGTAGTTCCCAGATTGTATGGCAAGTACTCATGGTGTTTCAGTTATGCTTATAATCTGATGAAAATTTCCCATAATCTATGGAAAACAGAGAATAAAGAATTGGACAGTATTCTACAGCTATTCCTCATGCACAATGGTTCTATACAACTTCCAAATCAGAACACAAAAGTATCCATAATAAAATTATCTAACTACTGTAAGTGTTGTATTGAGGCTGACTGCATGATATAAAGGAAGGTAAATCGCCTTGCTGGGGTATATTGCTGGGGTAAATGTCGACATTTAGAAAAAATGTCTAAAGTTATTATTTTTAAAGTATTTATCTCCAAAAAGGGATGTGGGGGAAAAGAGGCTCAAAATGTTAATAAAATTATTTTTATTCATTTTATTGAAAATAACGTATTTTAATGTATATATTGATAGTCAATAATTAAAGTTGCTAAAATTTTAGAGTCTCAATCACAGTGAAATGAACAAATGAAACATCTTAGGAAGGAACCTTATTTATAAAACTTTCTCAAGTGGCCATTCTTGTGCACTTAGAGTTAAAATGACAAGCCTGCCTGCCCTGCCCTCTAGCCCACTGTCCTTTGCCCTCTCTTCCTTCATTTTCTTGCCTTTTTGTTTTTCCTGGGTATTTCCTTGATGAAATACATCAATATGGCCCCAATTTGCTTGCATAATTCTACCAGAGCTAGCGTATGGCTGGGATCAATTTGTGGATCCAACCAACAGATTAGGGAACGACAACACTAAGGTAAATACCATCACTATCCCTTGACTTCTTCCATATTTTATCATTTATTATATTGGGCACTTGAATTCTGTCAAAGTGACAATAAACTAACCATTTATTATCTGATCTCCAGAAACTGAGTAAATTATATTTCATAGCTAAACGTCTTTGAGTTTCAAAGACAATTAAAATTGAGGATGTTATTATTGATTGATAAAATGGTATGAATAGAATTATTTCTATCCTTGAAAAGAGCTATGTCAGTCCTCAAAATGTGTTGCTCAGAGGTAAATGATAGTTCCTGTTAAATAAAATAGAAGCTTTTCTAAACAAAGAGACTGGGTAAGTTATAGTGTGAAACACCTGGACACCTAGTATTCAGTAATGCATACTCAGAGTCACAGTGCTGCTGCAGCAATCTGTGGAGGAAAATGTCTATCCTAGAATGAACTCACTTATTTTCCCACGATATCTCTACACTCTTTGCCATTGCATAAAACAATAGAACTTGACACAAATGAGAATATAGTATATCATTTAACATGTGATGTTTGACAACCAGGACAAGATAAAATATTTTAATGTAGAACAGATTACCTGCAGCTCACTCAGCCAAAGTAAGCTGTACAATCTACAAAACTGCTCAAGTCTAAATCAATATCTATAAAAAAACACAGCAACCATACACACAGAGAAGCACACATGCACATACCCACCCCCCAAACACACATATTCTACCATACAGACATCCAAATACACTCACACATCTGACATTCACAAGGAGACAACACAGAACAGGTGCAATATTTTGAAAACATCAATGATTTAGCATGTGCAGTCTATTGGTCTTGTCATTCAGCATAGCACAAAAGGAAATAATGAATAGTTCTTGAAAGGTGGATTAGAAATGAATAATCCAAATATTTTCTTCATTTCTTAAGTTTTGGGAGGGGAGGAAAGAGTTTATTTAACTTACACATCCTCACTATAGCCCGTATTGAATGCAACCAGGACATGAACTCATTGCAGAAACCTAGAAGCAGGAACTGATGCAGAGACTGGTGAAAGATGCTGTTTATGGTTTCCTCATCAGGGTATGCACATCCGGCTTTCTTTTTCAAAAGAAAAAAACACATTTATTTATTTTATATCCCAATATCAGCCCTTACTCTCTTCCATAGTACACCTTCATTCAAGTCCTCTGCCCAGTCGACCTCTGTGTGTTACCCCCAACTAGAAGTTTCCAAAAAACAATGCCCTGCCCTTCAAATCACTGAGGGACTGGGCACATATTCTTACACTGAGGCCAGAAAAGGTGGTCCATTTAGGAGCATGGCATCCAGAGGCAGACAGGCAACAGGCTCAGGGAAAGACCCTACTCAAGTTGTTGGAGTCCTGAATGAAAACCAAGCTGCTCATCTGCTACATATATGTATGGTACCTAGGGCCAGCTCATGTTCTCCCATTGGTGGGTGGTTCACTCCTTGCCAGACACCAAAGATCTAAGATACTTAACACTGTTGGTCTTCCATTGGAATCCCTGTCCTTGTTGGATCCCTCAATCCTTCTCCTAGCTTTACAATAAGACTCTCCACATTCTGTCTAATATTTGGGAGTGAGTCTGTTTCTGTTTCCATTGGGTAATAAGTGGAACCCCTCAGAGGACAGTTACAGTTACTTCCTCTCTGTAAGCATAAGAGAGTATCATTAATACTTTCAGGAACTGGTTCTTGCCCATGAGCAGGGTCCCAATTTGTGCCAATCATTGGTTGGCAATTCCCTCAGTCGCTATTATTGTCCCTGTACATTTTGTAGGCAGGACATATCGTATATTCACAGTTTCTGGCTATTATAATTAAAGTTGCTATGAACATAGTTGTGCAAGTGTTCTTGTGGGATGGTGGAGAGTCTCTTGGGTGTGTGCTGTCTGTATGCTTTGTTTGCTCAGTTTACTGTGATATAGCTGTTTGGGTAAACTTCAGTGTCCAAGAAACTGATATTCTATAAAGTTGCACCGTATAAAGTATCAAGACTATCTCCCAGGCTCCCTATGCAGTATATTTATGGTTAAACATTTTATTTTGATGCCAAAAGATCTTCAGTTTAAATCCTCAACTCAAAATTGTAAGGCTCAAATTTAACAGGAATAGAACTGTCAACTCCTACTCTTATGAATGCCACTAATTTGAAAAGAGTTACTGCATTCTTATGGATGACAAAGCTTATTTAGCTGCTTGTTAATCCTAAAATTAATAACTAAAACCAAGGAAAGTTTATTTAAAATCAGGCTTACTTAAGAAATGATCCTCAAACTATTCAGTGATTTAATTGACATATGGGCATGATAAACACTGCAACTGGATCGTGGTTAACACTAGACAGAACTGTGCCCATGCTTCTCCCTCCAGCAGGGCTCTGTTCAGGCTGTGGAGACCCTGACTTGTCAAATAAGGTCAGTTTTCCCAAGTACATTCTCTACAGGAACATCTCTCAAACCTTCTGCTTCTGGCTGCTGAAAGCCCATGCTATCTTGGGCAGCAACAGAAGACTTAATGCTTTCCTGTAGGACAGCCAAAGACTAGCCAAGGAAGCCATCTTGTTGACCATGGAAGCCAGGACAAATATCTAGGTAGCCTGCAAGTCTTTGCAATTTTAGTAGAAACAGAGACAATTTGGTTTATACTTCTGCTACAAGTTATTCTTTTCAGAGTTTTGAGGATGTGGATTTACTAACTGTAGCTTTAACAGGGAAGACACCTAAGTTTATCTACCAAGACAATAGCTGCCTTTCTAATTCATTTAACTGGGGCCCCAGGCTACAGTTTTTTAAAACTTGTAGGCCTCTTGCTGAGAAAGAGAAACACAGTGTACCTTGTTGACCTACTTCCCTCTTAAAGAGACAAACCCACAAAACAAGTTCTATGTAAACTTTTTAGTCTTAATTTATTTAAAAATACTGCTTTGCAATCACTACTCTCAGTTAACTAACATCTGGGATTCCTGGTAAATGAATTGAAATTGTTTCAAGCCAAAGTAAATTGTAAGGGTCTAGAAACCAGCTTAAGACCTGCAAGTACAATTCCTTAGAATTTCTAAGGAAACAAAAGCTTAAATAATTAGTGTTCTAAACATTGATTTACGATTTGTAAACAAAAGTTATAAAAGTGTAAGAAAGCAACTAAAAATAATGTTTCAGATTTCCTCTCCTATGCTATTGTTAGATGAAAACTTCTAAAGTTCACAATTTTAACAGGAATGAATGGAGTTCTAATAGGCTATTAATGTAGACCTGGTTCTTCAGGCTTTTAAAATATTGATGCTAGTGGCTTGGATTAGTGGTAGATACTTTTAATCCTGGAACTGGAGGCAGAGTCAGGCAAATCACTTAGATGGAGGCCAGCCTAATCTACAGAGTGAATTAATATGTAGGGCTACATAGCAATGAATATACAAACGTACATATATACACATTTATAAATACATATTATTACTGTCAAAATTTCTAAGTTTTAAATTTTTAAGGATGTCTTCTAAATATAAACTTGAAGATTATTCTACTAAATACTTCATTTATACTTGAGGGAGTTGACATGTATCTACCACGTTAGATCAAATGGTCTCCAGATAACTATTCTTGTCAATAGTTTAAATAATATGTTAATAATAATAAGTAGAAATAATAAACTATGTTTCCCTGCCTGCATCCTGTTCCAGAGTGTAGAATTCCTACTTCCTCCTCTCTCTCTTCCACTCCCTCCCTGTTTTATAGCCTGGAAGTTGTGTCTGAAAAAGCCTATATTGTGTTACTGAAAGTCTGATAATACAAAGTTGTTCCCCTCTTTATGGGCATGAATAATTTCATTCAATTTGCTCCCTAAATGTGGAATATGTGGGGGGCGGGGCCGCGAGCAGGGTGGGGCAGCCGCGGAGGAGAAGAACTTGGCTGCCTTGGAGCGCAGCTGAAATGCCTGTTCTTCAGGCAGGGCAAGCTGGAGACTGACGCCATTCACCTGGTCCTGTCCTCAGATGCAGCAGAATGTCTTCCAGTATCCAGGATCAGGACTGGTTCCCCAAGTCGAGGCCAGCTTCATCATGATGCTGAGCCCTGGGGCCTCCATGGTGCAGATGCCCGGCACCCCTCCAGCAAAGCTCTCTGCTCCAACAAACCCCGCCCACTTCTGGGTACCAGTCACCAGACATGAAGGCCTGGCAGCAAGGAGCAATGGGAAACAACAATGTGTTCAGTCAAGCTGTCCCGAGCCAGCCTTCACCTGCACAATCAGCAGTTTACAACAACATGAGCTTCACCGTGTCCATGGCAGGTGAAAACGCGAACCTTCAGAACATGAATCTAATGATGGTCCAGATGCAAATGAGCTCTCTGCAGATGCTGGGGATGAATGCTGTGTGCTCTGAGAAGATGAATGATCCAGCACTGAGACACACAGGCCTCTACTGTAACCAGCTCTCATCCACTGACATTCTTACAACAGACACAGATGGAAACCAGGACAAGAGGACAGAAGAGTTCTTCTGTGGTGACTATGGACTAGAGGAGCTCTACAGGTGCAGCAGGTTCAGGTGTTTGCTGACGTCCAGTGTACAGTGAATTTGGTAGGCAGGGACCCTCACCTGAACCAGCCTGGTCCACTGGGAACTCAAAAGCCCACATCAGGACTACAGAACCCCCAGGCCCAGCAGAAGAGCCTCCTTCAGCAGCTACTGACTGAATAAGCACTTTTAAAGGAATGTGAAATTTAAATAAGAGACATGCAGAGTTATATGAATATATTATATAGTTCTCTGGGATTTTTGATATCTCAATCTGCAGCCATTCTTCCGGTTAAGGCATATGGAGAAAAAAAAAGAAAGAAAGAAAGAAAAAAGTTCACTTTTGGTGGGAGATTGAGAAGTGGTTTTTGTTTCCTTCTTTGTAAAGTCCTTAGATATTGAAAAGAATAACAAGGCAAAACAGTTGGACAATCTTATTTATTGAGCCAAAAGTTAATTATACTTATTTATATAATCAGTCATTGGCTTCTGATCTAGATGAAGGATTTTGGAGGCCCAAAATAACAGGTTGGGATGTAATGAGGAACACCACCGCTCAGGCCCATCCCTGCCCTGGAAGAAGAGCCTGTGGGCCTTGCCTGTCTGTCCACCAAAGGCTGTCCCACTCCTCCCACCACAGCCGCCTCCCCTGACCCAGGCAGCTCATGTGTACGGTCAGCTTCTTCAAGCAACTCTGTATCTGTTGGCATCAAGAGGATATTTTGCCTCTGCATATGCACCCCTTCTCCTTTTTATAAAGATGGATGTAAACCAAGGAAACCACCCTCCAGGAAAGAGGATGAGAGGAGTATATTCATCAAGGAATCCAAAATGCAGTTTGGGGGAAAATGCAATAATTTTTGATGAGATGGGAGAAGGACAAGAACCGAGTTCCATCAATATTGTAGATATGATTTTCTGATTAAGTCTGCAGGGAAGGCAGCCTGTTCTTTCTGCTTTTACTCTGTTAACAGCAAGGTAGCTAAAGCTATTTAAAATAAAATTAAGTCCATGATCTGAGTAGCTTTTTTCCCTTAAATCTCACTGTAACTATACTTTTATTTTTTGTAGAAATTAATTTTGTTCTGATTAATTTTACACTTTTTTTTCATCCTTTTGGTTTTTCTAAATTTGTGTGTGAAATATAAGGTTGATGGAATTGCAATTACATTTGGCTGGTGATTTCATTATGAAGCCATGTTCACTGTGAAGCTATGCTAGGATTTACTCTGGGGCTCATCAAAGTGGCACCTCTGGAAAACAGCTATTGTAGCTGAGCTCGAGGAGACCACCCCAGAGCGTTCAGGCTCAGCTGATCAACGTGCACAGGCCGCGTGTATGAAGGGAAGTCAGTGCTCAAAGAAAAGCTCCTCTTTTTTTGTCTCAGAATAACTTTGGGAGTTTGAACTTCCATCAGGGCAAATGAGTTTCTCTGTTCTGCTCCGAGGCCAACTGGTACCATTTTACCCCGTCTTGTTACTCTTCCACATCCTGTCTCATCCTGGCCCTGAGAAAGGAGCCAGTGGACTGACTCTAGTGCTAGCAGTTGTGCTCCAGGCCGGGCAAGCCTGAGTAAGGCGTGGCCAGAGTGGCCAAGGGAGACTGAGGCACTAAACTTGCCCAGCACTCTGGGCCTGTGGCTGGCAACACTGACCTTTGGCACCGGCTACCTCTGCTCACACCGCAGAGAAACAGCCATAACAACCAATGCGGATGAGGAGCGTGGACCCAAGACTTCAAGGAAGAAGCCATTTCCCCAGATCCTTCCTTCTGCATCTCACCAGCCTTCCTACAAACAACTCCACTGAACAGCATTGACTCAGAAACGACAGGAGTTTGAAAATGGTGGAAGGGCTCATGTGGTAGCAGCTATGAAACAGAAATAGGACCTTCAGCTATAGACATTATCTTTTTAAGTTTTTCAGAAAGTGCATCCTTGTTCCCATTCATTTCCAGCTTGAAAGCCCAGCCATGCTACTCTGGATCCTTCCAAACTGCTCTAGGAGGCCGTTTCCATTCTCTCTGTGATAACGAATGTGCAGCCTTCAGGAAGTTCACCTTTGATTTCAGCATTCCAGATGAAGTCTCCTGACTCGGCGCTTTTGCCTAAAGACCTAGAAAAGAACAGCAGTAAGGAAAGTTGGAGATGCTTATGTCCTCCCCATCCCCACTGCACATTAATGTATGCATGTCACCTGCACGGTTTTATAATTGCACTGTTTGTTTTATGAATGTACAGATTAAAATTATTGCTACATTTGAGGAGAATGAAATTGCTTGCTTCTATGTAATTCCTGTCAATCCACAGGAAACTGACTTTTTCAGCTACTGAAAAGAATTTGTTTAAGAACCTCAAAAAAAAAAGTGGAATACATGCTATGTTAATATGCTCCCAACAGTCTCAGCCCTGAAATCAATCTCTCTAATCATAAGCAAGATATAATGCTTATGAAGTACTTGCTTCCTTATTGGCAGCTGATATTCTGGATCCTACACTTAGTCAAGATAGTTACGTTTTCTTACATTAGAAAAACCATAAATCGTGGCATCAAGGGAAGGAAATTGTTGCATTCATCATTTTGGAGCCAAGAATAATTTGATGATAATGGTATCCTGAAACCATTTTCTGATTCATAATAAATATCTTTTAAACACAACTTAATGTGTTATTATTTCTGTTTCTCCAAATCAGCAAAAATTAGCAAATCTTTATGGAGTGAACAATTCACTAAAATCCGTCAGTGATATATAACACAGACTAAAAAGAGCAACCACAGTATAGCTGAAGATCATATTCTCCTAAAGATGTTATCATGACTTCTCATTTTAAGTAACCGAGATACCCATTTTTTAAATCTGTAAGGTCCAATGCAAGAAAGAACAGATATTCTGTTTAAATGAAAATATGATGTCTTATGCCTCAAGTATCTTTCAGTTGATACAGAAAGAAAATAGTGTCAGGTTGGGAGCTTGGCTCAGTGATTAAGAGCATTGTTTGTTTGTCTAGAGGACCTAGGTTTGGTCTCCAGCTCTCATAGGATGGCCCACAACTGCCTCTAACTTCCTGCATTTCCAAGGGTCTTGGAAATGACCTTCTGACTTCTATAGCTGATAGACATACAGGGTGCACACACACATTCATACAAAACACTTATGCTCAAAAAACAAAAATGCTAAAAATATTTTCAAAATCCTGACTGCAAAATATGCTACTGCAATGGTGACACAAAAGATGTGGGAGTAAACAAACCATCTGAGTTCAGGCCATGTAATATGTGATGGGATGCTCTATACATGTTACAGCAAGGATAGAAAAGTACCCTGGCAATCGGAAGACAAGGCTGCCCTGTAGGTCAGTTAGAGTGTTCTCTGCGTGGAAATTGGCAGTTGGAGGTGCTCAGGGGAGGAGTTTTGCCACTCCGGTGCCTCAATGGATTTGCATACATATCTGACACTGCTTGAGTGGCCAAGAACAGAAACTAGATATTCAAAATACTTAAATAATATCAATCCTACAGATCTAAAAATACATGTATAAATAAATAAATGTAACAATTTAGTTGGTCCTTGTGATATTCTGATATACTCATAAATCAGTGCCTTATTTAGCCATCAGAGGAGGTTTTTCATGTATCTTGTGGGAACAAATACAAACAATCAGACATTATGAGATAGAGAGCAGAGATACATACAGAAAGACCAACAGACAGACAGACACACACAGAGAAGAGAAAGAGAGAGAGAGAGAGAGAGAGAGAGAGAGAGAGAGAGAGAGAGAGAGAAGCACACCACTCCATATGAGATACTTCCATTAAATACCTCTCCTCAGAGTTCACCAAATCCTGAAGTAGAAAAATAAGAATAAATAATATACTTTCCATAGGATAGACTAGACACAAGGAGAACAAAGCCTTCTAAGTCAACTGATCAAAGCTTATTTGTACACACAGACACTGAGGCAGCAAACATAGGGTGTACTGCGGTGTGCAAACAAGTCTTTCCCAAACTTGTCTTTTAGTTTAGTATTTTTATAGGACTCCTGAATGTGTAAAAATATGTCTCAGTTTCTTGTGTCTTCTCTTGAGATCTTTCCTTCTGTCTGTTTGCTAAGTCTTGCTGTGTTGAGCTTTTCTAAGTTTCATTCTTAAATTAAATATACATATCTAGAAGAGAACCCCCTTCCTGAAATTATCTGCTGGCCTCCAAACCTTTATCCCTTTAGTGATCCATATCAAACAAACAAACCAATAAATGCTAAGTATCTTAGATGAGAGGTAGAGAGATGCTTTAGTGATTAAGAGCATGTACTGCTCTTGCAGAAGATCCAACTTTAGTTTCTAGTACCTCATAAGCTGGCTCACAACTATGAAAGTGGAAGGTAACATAAAGCAACATCTGAAATTGTCTTCTGACCTCCATATTTGCATGCTGTGTGCACATATCCACCCACTGTTCAGGTGACATTCCTTACTGTATATGAAGGTATATCTCTGTACTTTCAATTGTTAAATCTGTAGTGACAAAGAGCTAAGTGATGGCAGGAGTTTGATGCTGTCATTTCTGAACCATCACTGTGTTTCAGATTTTAAATTTTGCTGATCTACAGCTGCTCAAAATATGAATGTCATTGCCTGGTGGCAATCCAATAGATATTCTGGCACTGCCTTACTGCTGATTGCTAATTACCAATATCTGACAGCCAATAGTCAGGTCAAAACTACTGGGGTTGACCAGGGCAGGAGACAGACAGAGGGGACAAAAGCAGATGCAGGAGTATGAAAAGATACTGATGGAAGAAGAAGATAGGGAACAAAGCTGTAAACAGTGAAAACCAAATGGGTAGGTAGATTGTTGTACAACTTGAAGTAAGTTGAAATGAGCTATCCCATCAAAATGCCTACAGCTTTGACCTATCCAGAAATCTATGTTTTATTTATGCTGTAAGCTGCTCTGTGTAAAGTCCTGCTTTCACCTATGCTCACAACAATACACACCTGCAAAACAGTATGTGATGCAGCTTCTTGGGTGTATGGATGATTAAACTGATAGACAATTTCATGGTTTCCTAAATAGGGGAATCCAGAGAAACTTCCATCCCTCTTCCAAACACAATTGACCTTCCTGCCTGACAAGTATAGCCCAGCCTTCCCACATCTTTCTCTTGCTCAAATACCCTTTGAGCCTTGGTAACAGGTTCTCAGGGCAGCAATAGTGTCCCTGAGAACAAAGTCTTTGATTTATTCCTTGTGCTGTATGCATAGAGGCAGAGAAGGCCCACACAGAACTAAGTACACATGTATGAATGCTCACAACTCCAAGCATAATCTTTCACTCATGGAGACCGTCATCTCTGTACATACTCATGTATCACACACAATTGGAGAAACCTTCCGTGACAGAGAGGCACATGTAGACACACATACTGCAAAAGGGTTGTTTACAATTGTATAGCCATTTTCTCTACTGTACTCTTGAGAAGCTGCCCTGAGTCACCATGAAACCAGACTTGTGTGTTAGTTCATGATAAATAACTGTGGCATCCACACATTTTCCTGGACTTCAAACAAAATGTGTGGGACCCTAACAGCTGTCCAATCATGTTCTCTCTTTCAGATATCTCTGGATAAAATGGCTCAGGGTCCTGGAATGCCAACTGCAGGACCAGTGTGGTGGCCAGTCTTTCAGCCTGGTACATCTATCTAGAAAGCCATGTCACAGATGGAGGTAGATGCATAGTGCTCTCACAATGCAGAGGGGAGAGGCACTCAACAGTAAGTGACAGGCATGTCACTTCCCTCATTCATCTTAGAATCTCTGTCTCCTCAGGTGGCTCCAGTCAGTCTGTGGAGAACTTCATCCCGCTGCTCCCTCTGAATCTTTCTTGACCATTTAAAGGTAAGTCACCTAAGAAATCACAGCAACAGAGCTTGTGAGCAATGAGTCTTTCTTGTCACCTGTGCCTTTGTGTAACTATTTAGTATCTTTTAGCTTATGGCAGCTATATTGGTGATTTGTGGAGTTTGGTTCTCCAGAACTTGAGCATTGCTATATCAGTAACTCTGGCCTAAATAGAACATCAACCTCACTGTCACTCAAACCTCACTGAAGCTGAGGCAAGAAAATCCAGCTCTGCCAACGCGCGGCCCGGCGGCTTTGAGCCTCTGCCCGCTGGCATCGCCAGCTTCCTTCCAGCAGGGGCGCCGTACTGCTGTTGCCCCAGCAGCTCCTCCATGGTCACCAGGCCAGCCTAGGCAGCGATGATGACTGGGACGACGATTGGGACGACAGCTCCACGGTGGCCGACGAGCCAGGCGCGCTGGGCAGCGGTGTGTACCCAGACCTCGCCGACTAGGCAGCGGTGGGCAAGTATCTGGAGCCAAGAGCTTCACCATGGTGAGCCTCAACCTCAATCGCTTCTCCACCTCCGTCAGGTCGGGACTGGAGGCCTTGGTGCTGAGAGAGGCATCAGGCTTCCTGAAGGATGGGGACAAGCTGTGCATGGTGCTGGGTCCCTACCGCCCGAGTGGCAGGAGAGCCCCTACCCTTTCCAGTGCATTATCTATGACCCCCACCAAGCAGACCGAGTTCAAGGGCTGAAGAGTTGCATCTCTCACAAGCTGGTGCCCATGCACACCCAGGTGCCTGTGCACAGGTGCTATCAGCACTTGGACTGGCTGTATGTGCACCTGGCAGAGAAATTTCCCGTCATCTCAGTGCCCCATCTGCCCGAGAAGCAGGCCACCAGGCGCTTCGAGGAGGACTTCATCTCCAAGCGCAGGAAGGGTCTGATCTACTGGATGAACCACATGGCCAGCCACCCTGTGCTGGTGCAGTGTCATGTCTTCCAGCATTTCCTGAGCTGTCCCAGCAGCACTGATGAGAAGACCTGGAAACAGGGTAAGCAGAAGGCTGAGAAGGATGAGATGGTGGCTCCAACTTCTTCCTCACTCTGAGCACACCACCTGCCGCAGCCCTGGACCTGCAGGAGGTGGAGAGCAAGAAAGACTGCTTCAAATCCTTCCCCAAGATGGATGACAGTGCGCTGCAGCTCAACCACAATGCCAACGAGTTCGCGCGCGCAAGCAGGTGACTGGCTTCAAGAAGGAGCATCAGAAGGTGGGCCAGTCCTTCCTGGGACGCAGCTAAGCCTTTGAGCTGCATCAGCAGGCCTTGTCCGCGGGTCTGAACCAGGCCATTGCTTTCCCTGGAGACGCCTATGACGCCATCAGCCAACTCTTCGCTGAGCAGCCCAGGCAGGCCATGGACCTGGTCATGGGCTGTTAGCACTGTATCAGGGGCACCTGGCCAACTTCCCAGACATCATCCATGTTCAGAAAGGAGCTCTTACCAAAGGAAAGGAGAGTCGGCTACACGGGGAAGAAGGGAAGATGGAGGTCATAAAGCTGATGTCATTCCAGACCGCTGTAACACTATCTCCTTCACCACATTGGCCGAGATTCATCACTTCCATCAAATTAGAGTAAGAGACTTTAAATCACAGATGCAGCATTTTTTACAACAACAAATAATATTTTCCCAAAAAGTGACCAAGAAGTGGGAAATCCATTTTGTGGAGGAATAAATAGATAACAATTCCTGATATGGTTAGCCTATTATGAGATTCAAATTAGATATAAAAATACCTTTTCTGTGGAGCCTGGAAGTGAGAATCTTTCAATAGAATTTAAATTTTATTTTGCCTTCTTCCTATTAAACATCAAATTGGTGACTAAAGTTGGTAGACAAACTACTGAGGTCTGAGGCCCATTTAGTAGTCAGAATGATGGACAATTGTGATGTCAATTATCTAAGGCTCATGTCATTTGACACACTCACACATACATTACCTTTCCTTATACTTAGTGGCTTCAAAAATATTTTTTTGTAATTGTTTGAACAATTGTAAGGAATAACATATTTTCACAAACAGATAGATAGATAGACAGATAGATAGACAGATAACAACAATAATATATGTGCAACAATATGAGAACTATTTGTCTAAAATATTAGGATATATATACATCTCCAAAGGTTCTTAATTCCTAGTTTTTTAAACCCATTCAAAGTGAATGTGAAAAGGACAGCATGTAGACTTCATCAGCACTGTGAACCTTAGAGTCTAATAAATGCAAAAATCACAGGAATCTTTGAAGCCTATAGAAGAAGACACACACTTATTAGGATTCAATAAAGTTTATGTAGCTAATTTATGTTGAGGTCAAGGGAATAACCAGATTCTCCTAAAAATTAAATCTCAGTTTAATTAGTTCTCAGGGAGTCCATATATTCTAAAATCCCAAGATTTGCCCAGCTCAAGATAGATTACATATGGATTCCTGGTGGTTAGAATCAAACAAACAAAAAGATCAAAAACCAAAATTAGTATTTATAAAAAATTAATAAAAATTAATCTTGTTCAGAGATTAGAGTCATTTCCCTTGCCTACAGGAAAAGAAAATGGCACTCCATTGACTAGTGACTCCTATCAGGATTGTTAATAGCCACAATAACCCTTACTTTTACCTGAACAGGAAGTAAAAGTAATTGTTATTCATTTTCCCTAGATTTCCATTCCTTCCCAAAAATCTCCATCAGATTCTGTACTAAGATAACTCCCAAAATGTTATAGAAGCACCCTTTGCTTTATGAAGGAAGTGTTTCTCTCACTCCCCCAGGTATGTCCAATATTCTACCTTGATATTGTCTCTTCTCTCTCTTTTTTCTTTTTTTTACGATGTATTTTTATTTTCTTCGATATATTTTTTATTTATATTTCAAATGATTTCCTCTTTTCGGGGCCCCCACTCTCCGAAAGTCACATAAACTCCCTTCCCTCCCCCTGTTCTCCCACCCACCCCTTCCACTTCCCTGTTCTGGTTTTGCCTTATACTGCTACACTGAGTCTTTCCAGAACCAGGGGCCACTCCTCCGGTCTTCTTGTACCTCATTTGATGTGTGGATTATGTTTTGGGTATTCCAGTTTTCCAGGCTAATAGCCACTTATTAGTGAGTACATACCAATCTTTTGAGACTGGGTTACCTCACTTAGTATGATGTTCTCCAGCTCCATCCATTTGCCTAAGAATTTCATGAATTCATTGTTTCTAATGGCTAAATAGTACTCCATTGTGTATATACCACAGTTTTTTGCATCCATTCTTCTGTTGAGGGATGCCTGGGTTCTTTCCAGCTTCTGGCTATTATAAATAGGGCTGCTATGAACATAGTGGAGCATATATCCTTATTACATGCTGGGGAATCCTCTGGATATATGCCCAGGAGTGGTATAGCAGGATCTTTCAGAAGAGACATGCCCAGTTTTCTGAGGAACCACCAGACTGATTTCCATGTTGGTTGTACCAATTTGCAACCCCACCAGCAGTGGAGGAGTGTTCCTCTTTTCCACATCCTCGCCAACAACTGCTGTCTCCTGAGTTTTTAATCTTAACCATTCTGACTGGTGTAAGGTGAAATCTCAGGGGTGTTTTGATTTGCATTTCCCTGATGACTAATGAAGTTGAGCATTTTTTAAGATGTTTCTCTGCCATCTGAAGTTCTTCAGGTAAGAATTCTTTGTTTAACCCTGTACCCCATTTTTAATAGGGTTATTTGGTTTTCTGGGGTCTAACTTCTTGAGTTCTTTGTATATATTGGATATTAGCCTTCCATATGATGTAGGGTTGGTAAAGATCTTTTCCCAATTTGTTGGTTGCCGATTTGTCCTTTTGATGATGTCCTTTGCTTTACAGAAACTTTGTAATTTTATGAGGTCCCATTTGTCAATTCTTGATCTTAGAGCATAAGCTATTGGTGTTCTGTTCAGGAACTTTCCCCCTGGACCTATGTCCTCAAGGGTCTTCCCCAGTTTCTTTTCTATTAGCTTCAGAGTGTCTGGCTTTATGTGGAGTTCCTTGATCCATTTGGAGTTGAGCTTAGTACAAGGAGACAAAGATGGATGAATTCCTATTCTTCTGCATGCTGCCCTCCAGTTGAACCAGCACCATTTGTTGAAAAGGCTATCTTTTTTCCATTGGATGTTTTCAACCCCATTGTCGAGGAACAAGTGGCCATAGGTGTGTGGGTTCATTTCTGGATCTTCAATCCTGTTCCATTGATGCCCCTGCCTGTCACTGTACCAATACCATGCAGTTTTTAACACTATTGCTAGGTAGTATTGCTTGAGGTCAGGGATACTGATTCCCCCAGAATTTCTTTTGTTGTTGAGAATAGTTTTAGCTATCCTGGCTTTTTTGTTATTCCAGATGAATTTGAGAATTGTTCTTTCTAACTCTATGAAGAATTGAGTTGAGATTTTGATGGGTATTGTGTTGAATTTTTATAGTACTTTTGGAAAAATGGCCATTTTAACTATTAATGCTGCCTATCCATGAGCATGGGAGGTTTTTCCATTTTTAGTTCTTTAAAGACATAAAAAGGGCAATTCTCTGGGTGTGTTTGTGTGTGTGTGTGTGTGTGTGTGTGTGTGTGTGAGTGTGAGTGTGAGTGTGAGTGTGTGTGTGTGTGTGCTTGTTCACATGCCCGTTTCAGCTCTGGATCTCAAGGCCCTCTTGCCTAGATTCTAAGGGTAGTCTCTGGAATGCGACCTTTCACCTAGTTTGTAACAAAGAGCAGTGTCTCAAACTTCTGACTTTTTTGGGTCATTGGAGAGTTAGGATGTATTTTTTATCCTTTCAGGATGAATGGGAAGAGGAACTGTAGGAAGGAAGAACAGGAAAGGGATGAAGACTGCCCAGTAAAAGAAGATTAAAGATAATTTTAAAAGAGAGAGAGATATTAAATTCACACTCAAAATTTGTTTATCGTTCAATCCTTTTGGAATATATTGGCTTAAGCCTTGGCTTGTAACAACCACACTAATTAGTGACATTGTGTTATATGGTTGTATAGGAGAATAGGTTTCTCAAAACAGTATGGATTTCTTCTCTAAGTCCACATTGTGTAAGCATAAATTAGGCTGTATCCATCCTGTCTAAAACACAAACATACAGGATGCCTTGGGCAATTTTCATGCCAACATCACAACAACCTTCCTCAAGTTTTTCCTAGTGCTGCCCATTCATCTGCAAGTATCATGATTTCGCTCTTCTTAGTGGATGAATGCTGTTTGATTGTGTAAATGTGACATGTTGTTACTACCTGTTTGTCAGGTGATGCACATCTAGACAGTTTCCATTTTCTAGTTATTATAAATAAAACAGAAATAAACATATATAAGGAAATATCTGTAGTAACATACAGAGTCAATGGCATATATGCCCAATATTGATATAGCTGGATCTTTTGGAACATTTACTTTCTTCCTTTTGGGAAAACACCACAATGAATTTCACAAGGACTCGTCCAGTGTTTACTCTAACCAACAGCAAAAGTCTTTGGTTTTTCCCATCATCTTTGCTATCATTTGCTGCCTTTTTTTTTTTTTACTAATCTTAGACATTATGACTACTGAAGGATAGAATCTCATAACAATTTTCATTTTCATTTCGCTCAGCCCTGACAGAGATTCCCAGATTAAAGCCCTCTCATCCAGTTTCAGAAATGTATAAGGAAGAGGAGACAAAAATATTTACTCATGCATTCTAATAACAAAAATAAGACACAATCCTTCTTTGTCAATTTTTTCTTATTTCTTTGTCAATTTTATTTCTTATTTCTTTTTTATTATCTTTATTTCTTATATATCATAAAAGGTGTGGAATTATATGAAATATTATCTTCATACATTAATATTATCATAAACATTTCTATTATATTATAAAATATAGTGACTCTTGACTAATTGACCTGAGGATGGAGAGTGAGTGGAAGCAAGAAACTGAGATTTGTCAAGCTAAAGAACACATGTTATACAACCACACTTTTTTAAACTTCCCATCTCCTAAGCATGCTTTCTGTATTCTATACTGTGTTTTGAATATGCTGGAAGAAAGACCAAAGGGAATAAAGGGATGCCCATAGCCCTCTCAGGATCCAGCCAGAATAGGAATATGAAAAGACAATAGCATCACAGGTTCCATTTAGGCTCACCCGAATCCATATGAGTGAGGAAGAGGAAGAGTCTCAAGATGTTCTCCAAACCACATTATTTTCTTTCTTCCCTCTCTCCATGATTCTGATATTTCTTTTCTTGTATCCACCTAGGGAGCCATTGGTAAAGTGGGAATTTCACAGAACAGCAGTAAGGTGCCTATAGCCTCAGGGACTTGCTTTCTGTCTTGTTGATGGAATGCCCTGTAGAGAGAGGAGATCCTTTCTGCTGAGAGAACTGTTTTGGGTCTTTAATTCCCTTGTGAAAAGTTGAGCAGGGCCCTGTTGATACTCTTCATTTAAGTGGATATGATAAAGTACATGAATAATACCTTTCGGAGGTAATCCCATTTGGCATTACATCTTTGTGAGAAGCCATGGGATCCTCCTCAGGAGGGTGTTGAACATCTTCCAATGGGGTTCCTAGAATTTCTGACAAGGTTAACAGCAGGACTGACCTCATGGATCAGCAGGCTGCCTGTGGGGAATTGACAAATAGGCTGAACTATGTGGCACAGCCTCCTCATTGCAGACATTGGTTTTACCTGTCTCAATTAAGTGGATGGGCATTAGTTAAGTTTAAGAAATAGTAAAAAGGAGTGGTCTGGCTCTTTATGAGAAGGGAAGTTTTATGACATACAGTAATTGGATACTTCAGGCTGTCTGAAACTTGTGGTGTTCCTCCTGTCACAGCTTATTAAGTACTGACATCTCGGATGTGGTCCGCTATGGTGGACATTTATAATTTGTTTTGTTGTGAGTAAGGGTCTTGTTATATAGACAAAGCTATCATGAAACTATAAATCCTCCTGTCTCCATATGCAAAGTGGTGGAATTATTATAGGTGTGCACTAATGTCCTGAGGTGAGACCTGGCTCCATTTATGAACCTCAACTGGGTTTTTAAAGCTCCAAGCCTTGAACTAGTTTGGTGGCTTAGAAGTTAAAACCATTTGCTGACAAATGTGATGCCCCCAGTAAGTTCTTGTACTAGGAAGGAGAGACAAATGCTACTAAGTAGAAGCATGTGTACAAACACACACACACACACACACACACAGATGCACACACACACAAACACACACAAATGCACACACACACACGCAAACACACACTAACATACACAGATGCACACACACACAAACACACACACACAAACACACACAGATGCACACACAGAAATTAACAATTTATATAATATTCAGAATATATCATTTTAACTGCTATATGTGATGACTATATACACATAATTTTTATTTTTTTTGTTTCTTTGTATTTGTTCTGTTATCATCTAAAGTTGGCAAATGCCTATGTGTAGTCACAGAAATTTACAAAATTGAGGCAGAAAATTATAAACTAGAGGTACCCCTAGTTAACAAAGAAGATATTTTGCTTGAAAATCACAAGCTGCCATGAAGCTATTTGTTGTCATCTATTAATCTGGGGTATACTGGTGAGTACAGTGCGTGGTTTTGTTTTGATTCTTTCTTGTAGTTTTTAAATCTTAGTCTTAGTTGTTTTATAATAACAATAATTATTATAAATTATCAATAATACCATGAAATTATTATTATTATTATTATTATCATTATTATTATTATTATTATTATTATTACTATTTAAACATTTTTTTATAGTCCAGACTTTATCCCTCTCCTGGTCCAGCCTCTGACTGTTCTACATCCAATACCTCCTCCTTGCTCCCATCTCCAAGAGGGAGATACCCCCAACCTCTACCCCACCAGACCTCCCAATTCCCTGGAGCCTCATGTCTCTTTAGGGTTAGGTGCATCTTGGCTGACTGAGTGTAGACCTGGTAGTCCTCTGCTGTATATGTACTGGGGGCCTCATATCAGCTGGTGTATGCTGCCTATTTTGTGGCTCAGTGTCTGAGAGAGGTCTGGGGTCCATGTCAGTTTAGACTACAGGTCTTCCAATAGGTTTGCCTTCCTCCGCAGTTTCTTCCAGCTTTTCTCTAGTTCAACCAATGGGGTCTTGAATCTATTTCCATTGCTTCAGAAAAATATCTGCATCTGACTCTTTCAGCCTCTTGGTGGGTCTTTCAAAGGGCACTCATGATAGGCCCCCTTTTTGAGCACAACTCAGCATGAGAAATAGTGTTAGGCCTTGCAGACTCCCCTTGGGTGGATCTCAGTTTGGGCTTGTCACTAGACATCCTTTTCCTCAGGATTTTCTCCATTTTTGTCCCTGCAGTTCTTTCAGATGGGAACTTGTCTGGGTCAGAATTTTTTACTTTTGGATGGCAACCCCACCCTTCTACTTGATGCCCTCTTTTTTCTACTGGAAGTGGGATCAACAAGTTCCCTCCCCTGACTCTAAGGCATTTTATCTAAGGTCTGCCCTTTGAGTCCTCAAAGTGAATATTGGCCAAAAAAAAAATTACAGAATGTAATCCCAAGATAAGGGTTTGTCTATCTTGTTGGGTTTTTTTTTTCAAAGAACCAGCTCCTGGTTTGTTCGATTCTTTGTATAGTTCTTTTTGTTTCTACTTGGCTGATTTCAGCCCTGTGTTTGATTATTTCCTGCTGTCTACTCCTCTTGGGTGTTATTTGCTTCCACAGGAGAAATATTCATTTTGTTTCTTTATTTTATAGGTTGCTATTTGTTGTGTTTACAAGCTATATATGTTTCCTCCTGGCATTTTTAGGGTTAGAGCCAGTGTAGTGGAGGAAATGGCTTCAGAATTTTTTTACTTTTCTCATGTAATACATGCTTGATGAAAACATTTTGAAACCAACCTTGGCAACCACTTATTTTCATATCAACTTTTACAATGGTAGATAAAAGAGGGAGTATTATTGCATTTTTGTTGCAATCTGAATTTTCTATATATCTTTCTTCATGTTTTGTATATATCTCCGTGGATAATTAAATCTTTAATAAATTAATTGAAATAAATCCAGATAGATATTGGGGCTTTATGCATACTTAAGCCTGAAAATAAAGGCTACTCTGAATTTTAAACATAATACATAAAATATAAATAGATAGAATGTGTGTTTCCAGATTAAGCTCTATTATAATTTCAAACCATCATTCAAATGTTACTTCCTCAAAAGATTTTGTATCAATTGGCTTGAATATTGGCTGATAAAATATGGTTAAAATTCACAAGAACTCGGCATTACTATTTTTGATTTTCTGCACTGTTTTAAAAATGTGACCTTTATATACTCAAAGGATAAGCAGACTGAGAAAGAAACTAGGGAAATGACACCCTTCACAATAGCCACAAACAGCGTAAAGTATCTTGGGGGTGACTCTAACCAAACAAGTGAAAGAACTATATGACAAGAGCTTCAGATCTCTAAAGAAGGAAATCAAAGAAGATCTCAGAAAATGGAAAAATCTTCCATGCTTGTGGATTGGCAAGATTAATATAGTTAAAATGGCCATCTTGCCAAAAGAAATATACAGATTCAATGCAATCCCCATTAACATCCCAACTCAGTTCTTCACAGAGTTAGAAAAAGCAATTCTCAAATTTATCTGGAATAATGAAAAACCCAGGATAGCTAAAACTATTCTCAGCAGCAAAAGAACTTCTGGGGGAATTAGTATCCCAGACCTCAAGCAATACTACAGAGCAATAACTGCATGGTATTGGCACAGAGACAGGCAAGTGGACCAATGGAATAGAACTGAAGACCCAGAAATGAATCCACACACCTATGGTCACTTGATCTTTGACAAAGGAGCTGAAAACATCCAGTGGAAAAAAGATAGCCTTTTCAACAAATGGTGCTGGTTCAACTGGAGGTCAGCATGCAGGAGAATACAAATTGATCCATTCTTATCTCCTTGTACTAAGCTCAACTCCCTAGTTAAATGCTGGCCTTGGCCATACCTTTGACATATTCCAAAAGGCATAGGCCTCCTTTTGGTATTACTTTGGTTTTTTCTGCAGTCATTTCTGAGATGGCCCCACTCACCACAGTTAAAACATTTGAAATCTTGGGTCCTTATCCTTCCACTGGGGCCCCTGCATGGCTATAGAAGGTGGCATGCTCAGGTTCCATGTCTTCCCTCTTAGGCATTTTGGCGAAGATTAACCACATGCATTCCAGAGAACTTTCCCAGTGCCAGGTCTCAGATGGCTAGGATCACCGGGCCATGCCCCCTCCCCACAGCTACAGATTCATACTCATACTCCTGGCCCTCTGGGCACCTTTTCTGGCTCTTCACACACCTGATCGTGACCCACTATCTTCCCTCCTACTTTATATCACACAGGTTCCGCCTTCCTCTGCCTTCCATGACTATTTTTACCCCTTCTGTGTAGGATCCAAGCATTTTTACCTAGGTTTAATTTTTTATTTAACTTCATTGGGTCTATGGGGTGTGTCATAGGTATTCTGTACTTTTTGGCTAATATTCACTTATCAATGTGTATATACCATGTATTTCCTTTGGGGTCCGGACTACCATAGTCAAGATGATATGTTCTAGTTATAACCATTTGCCTGAAAAATTCATGATGTCTTCATTTATAAGAGCTGATTAATATTTCATTGTGTAAATGTACATTTTCCCTATCCACTCCTCAGTTTAGAGACATCTAGTTTTTTTCCAATTTCTGACCAATATATTGTATTATATTTAGTTTATCCAGTCTTATGTTGAGGTGATAGATCCACCTGAATTTGAATTTTGTGTGGGTTGATAAATAAAGATCTATTTGAATTCTTCAATAGGTAAATATCCACGTAGGCCAGCATAAGTTGTTGAAGATGCTTTTAATTTTCTTTTATCCTATTTGAAGGTTTTGGCTTTTTGGTTGAAAATCAAATGACTATAAGTATGTGGGTTCATGTCTAAGTCATTGATTCTGTTCCATTGGTTAATCTTTCTGTTTCTGTATCAATACCATGCAATTTTTGTTACTATTCCTCCCTAGTACAGCTTGAGGTCAGGGATGGTGATTCCTCCATAAGTTCTTTTATTGTTCAGGACTGTTTTGACTATCTTAGGGGTTTGCTTGTTGTTTGTTTGTTTTGTTTTGTTTTGTTTTGTTTTCCATATGAAATTAAAATCTGCTCCTTCAAAGACTGTAAAATATTTTGTGCAATTTTGATGGGAATTGCTTTAAATCTGTATATAGCTTTTGGTAAGATTATCATTTTCAGAATGAATACAACCAGTACATGAGCATGGTAGAGCTTTCAATCTTCTAATATCTTTCTTGTTATTTTGTTCAGGGATTACAAGTTCCTGTTATACAGACATTAACCTTGCTTGGTCAGAGTTCCACCAAGATATTTTATATACTTTGTGGCTATTCTAAATCGTGATGTTTCCCTAATCTCTTTCTTGGCCTGTTTGTCATGTATATAAAGGAAGGCCATTTCTTAGAGTTAATTTTATATCCAGTCACATTGCTGAAGCTGTTTTTCAGCTGTAGACCATCCCTGGTAGAAGTTTGGCGGTCACTTATGTATATGATCATGTCGTCTGCAAATAGTTACACATGACTTCTTTCTTTCCAATTTGTATCCATTTGCTCTACATTTGTTGTGTTATTGCTCTAGCTAGAACTCCATGTACTATTGAATAGATAGAAAAAAAGTTGACAGTCTTGTCTTGTCCCTGATTTTACTGGGACTGATTCAAGCTTCTCTCCACTTAATTTGATGTTGACTATTTCCTTGATGTATATTCCTTTTATTATGTTTAAGTGTGTGCTTTGAATTACTGATATCTCCAAACCCTTTAACATGAAGGGGAGTTGGAATTTGTTGAAGACTTTTGCAACATCTAAGGAGATCATCATGTGTTTTTTCCTTTGAGTTTGTTTATATAGTATATTACATTGATGAATTTTTAGATATTGAACCATCCCAGCATCCATGGAATGAAGTCTACTAGATTGTGCTGAATGATGTTTTTGATGTCTTCTTGGATTCAATTTGCAAGCATTTTATTATGTATATTGCATTGACATTTATAAGCAAAAAATGGTCTGATGTTCTTTATCTTTTTGAGTTTTCATGTGGTTTATATATCAGGTTAGTAACTTAGAGTTTCTTCTGTTTCTAGTTTGTGGACTAGTTTGAAGAGTATTGGTGTTAGCTCAGTTTTAAAAGTCTAGAACTTTGTACTATGTTGATCTGGATCTGGGCATTTCTGTGTTTAGAGGCTTTTAATGATTGGTTCTATTTCCTTAAGGGTATGGGACTGTTTAGATAATTTATATGATCTTGGTTCAACTTTTATAAGTTTGATAAGTCTAGAAAGCCCTCCATTTTATTTACAGGCTTTTGAAGTAAGACCTTGTGATTTTTTTAAATATCCCTGGTTTCTACTGATATGTCTCCCTCTTCATTTCTGATTTTGTTAATTTGGTTATTGTGTCCTTAGCCTTTAACTAATTTGGCTAAGGATTTATCTATGTTTTTGATTTTCTCAAACAACAAATTATTTTTTTTATTTGATATATTCTTTGTTTACATTTCATTTGATTTTTCCTTTCCTGGATCTCCCCTCCCAAAAGTCCCATAAGCCCTCTTCCCTCCCCCTGTTCTCCAATCAACCACTTCCCACTTCCCTGTCCTGCAAACAAGCAATTCTTGGTTTTGTTGATTCTTTGTATTGTTCCCTTTGCTTCCAATTGATTAATTTCAACCCTGAGTTTGACTATTTCCTGGTGTACACTACTCTTGAATGTGTTTGTTTCTTTTGTTCTAGAAGTTTCAAGTGTGACCTGAACTTCCCAGTTCTCCCCAATTAGTGCATTGAATTTTTCTGTTAGCACTGCTTTCATAGTTTTCTGTAGTTTTGGCTAGGTTGTATCTTCATTTTCATGGAATTCTAGAAAGTCTTTAATTTCTTTTCACATTTCTTTACAGACCAAATGATCACTAAGTAGAAAGTTGTTCAATTTCTATGAGTATGTGGGCTTTTTGATTTCTCTGTTGTTGAGGACCTACTATCCATGGTGATTTGATAAAATGCAAGGGGATATATCAGTGTTGTATCTGGTGAGGCTCATTTTATGTTTGTTTATATAGTCAATTTTGAAAAGGGTTGTGGAAGGTGCTGAGAAAAAGGTATATTCTTTTGTTTTGGGTGAGAAATTGTGAAGATAACACCATGTAGTTCAAAACTTTTGTTAATTTCATTTTGTCTCCATTTAGTTTCTATTTTCATGATGTGCACATTGGTGAAAGTGGTATGTTAAAGCATCCCACTATTATTAAGTGGAGTTCAACGTGTGCTTTGAGACCTAGTTAAGTTTTTTTAAATAACCATTTGTATGCTTGTAATTGGGTTATAGATGTTCAGAATGGAGACTTCATCTTGGTGAGCTTTCCCTTTGTTGAATATGAAATGTCCTACTCCATCTCTTTTGATTACTTTAGGTTGAAAGTCTATTTTATACAATATTTTAAATGCTACTCCAGCTTGTTTCTTGTTCCTGTTGGCTTGTAAAACCTTTTACCAGCTCTTTACTCTGAGATAGTATCTACCTTTGATACTTGTCTCTTGTATTCAGCAGAATGATGGATCATGTTAAAAATGTGTTTTGTTAACCTCTGTCTTTTCATTAGTGATATGAGTCTCTTGATGCTGAAATGAGTGACCAATGATTGTTAGTTACTGCTATTTTAATATTTGAGATGGTACTGGGTATGTGTATGAGTCTCTTCTTTTGGGTGTGCTGTTAATTCCTTTTGTGTTCTTGACTGTAGTTATCCTCTGTGTCTTGTTTTCCTTCTAGTATTCTCTCTGTGTAGGGCTGGATTAGTATTAAGATGTTTAAATTTGGTTTTGTTATGGAATATATATGTTTCTCCATCTATGATGATTAGGAGTTTGGGAAGCCTGGCATCTGTAGTCTCTCAGGGTCTGCATGATATCTTTTCAGGATCTTCTCTTTTAGAGCCTTTTTGGGAAGTCAGATGTAATACTGACAGCTTGGCCTTTAGGTTACTTTGCTTGCAGTTTTTAATGTTCTTTCTCTGTTCTACACAGTTAGTGTTTTTATTATTATTTGGCAGAAGAATTTTCTTTTCAGATCCACTCTATTTGGTGTTCTGTAAGCTTCTTATAAGTGTGTAGCCATCTATAAATAAAATAGGAAATCAGAAAAGGTAAAAAGAATTATCACAGTTGAGGCCCAAAGGAAGTTACCCCTAGAACCTATGACTCATTGCTACTAACATTTTTATATGAAAAAACCCTGTATAGTACATAGTTTACCTGCAAATGGCATAACTGAATTTTACCAAATAATTTAAATGTGTTTTGGAAAATCATAATAATTCCTCAAGTAGCATAGCTACTAAGAATATAATTAGCACTGTTTATGAACAGTGCTACATTTTCTTTTTTTTAATATTTTTATTTTCTATATTCTTTGTTTACATTCCAAATGATTTCCCCTTTCCCAGTTCCCCCCTCCCCATATGTCCCATAAACCTTCTTCTCTCCATCCCTTCTCCAATAACCTCCCTCCTTTTTCTCTGTCCTTATATTCCCTTCCAATGCTAGATCAATCCTTTCCAGGATCAGGACCCTCTCCATACTTCTTCATGGGAGTCATTTGTTATGCAATTTGTGCCTTGGGTATTCAGGGATTCTGGGCTAATTAATATCCACTTATCAGAGATTGCATTCCATGTGTATTCTTTTGTGATTGGGTTACCTCACTTAGGATGATATTTTGCAGAACAAACCATCTGCCTAAAAATTTTGTGAATTCATTGTTTCTAATTGCTGAGTAGTATTCCATTGTGTAAATATACCATACTTTCTTTACCCATTCCTCTATTGAGGGACATCTGGGTTCTTTTCAGCTTCTGGCTATTATAAATAAGGCTGCTATGAACATAATGGAGCATGTATCTTTATTGCATGCCGGGGAATCCTTTGGGTATATGCCCAGGAGAGGTATAGCAGGGTCCTCTGGAAGTCTCATGTCCAGTTTTCTGAGGAACCTCCAGACTGATTTCCAAAGTGGTTGTACCATCTTACAGCCCCACCAGCAGTGGAAGAGTGTTCCTCTTTCTCCACATCCTTGCCAACAACAGAATACAAGAGATAGAAGAAAGAATCTCAGATGCTGAAGATTCCATAGAAACCATGGACCCAACAGTTAAAGAAAATGCAAAATGCAAAAAGCTTGTAACCCAAAATATCCAGGAAATCCAGGACACAATGAGAAGACCAAACCTAAGGATTATAGGTATAGATGAGAGTGAAGATTTACAACTTAAAGGGCCAGCAAATATCTTCAATAAAATTATGGAAGAAAACCTCCCTAACCTAAAGAGAGAGATACCCATGAATATACAAGAAGCCTACAGAACTCCAAACAGACTGGACCAGAACAGAAATACTTCCCGTCACATAATAATCAAAACACCAAATGTACTATATCCTTTATTTGCATTTCAAGTAATTTTCCCTTTCCTGGATCCCCCCTCCCCGCAAGTCCCATAAGCCCTCTTCCCTCCCCCTGTTCCCCAATCAACCCCTTCACAATTCCCTGTCCTGAAAACAACTAATTCTTGTTTTTGTTGATTCTTTGTATTGTTCTCTTTGCTTCTAATTGATTAATTTCAACCCTGAGTTTGACTATTTCCTGGTGTACACTTCCTTTGAATGTGCTTGCTTCTTTTGTTCTAGAAGATTCAGGTGTGAACTTAACTTGCTAGTTCTCCCCAATTTCATTATGAAGGCACTTAGTGCTTTGAATTTTTCTGTTAGCAATGCTTTCATAGTTTTTGATAATTTTGTCTAGGTTGTACCTTCATTTTCATTGAATTCTAGAAAGTCTTTAATTTCTTTTCACATTTCTTCACAGACCAAATGATCACTAAGTAGAAAGTTGTTCAATTTCTATGAGCATGTGGGCTCTTTGATTTCTCTGTTGTTGTTGAGGACCTACTATCCATGGTGATTTGATAAAATGCAAGGGGATATATCAATGTTGTATCTAGTGAGGCTCATTTTGTGTTTGTTTATATAGTCAGTTTTGAAAAGGGTTGTGTAAGGTGCTGAGAAGAAGGTATATTCTTTTGTTTTAGGTGAGAAATTGTGAAGATAACACCATTTAGTTCAAAACTTTTGTTAATTTCATTTTGTCTTCATTTAGTTTCTATTTTGATGATGTGCCCATTGGTGAAAGTGGTATGTTAAAGCATCCCACTATTATTGTGTGGGGTTCAATGTGTGTTTTGAGACCTAGTAAAGTTTTTTTTTTTAATAAACATTTGTATGCTTGTAATTGAGGTATAGCTGCTCAGACTCGAGACTTTGTCTTGGTGAGTTTTCCCTTTGATAAATATGAAATGTCCTACTCCATTTCTTTTGATTACTCTAGTTTGAAAGTCTTCTTTATACAGTATTTTAATTGCTACTTCAGCTTGTTTCTTGTTCCCGTTGGCTTGTAACACCTATTATTCCTAATGAAGAGTCCTAGCAATGGGTGGTATGGAATCTCAACTGGTCATCTTTTGCAGCCAGGCAAAGCTTCTATTGGTGGGACCAGACTGCATTCAATTGAGCTGTTGGCTAAGAAGGTTCCATGGACATCCCCAAACAACCCAGGCTAATGCTAAGACAAAAGGTTGCTCTCCACCAACTGACAGCAGGACCGCATTGCTGAGGACAACACCTGCACAACTCATTGAACATGGAGAAATCAAGCTGGTATGTATCTGGGATCCTCCCTCTTATGTTCTAGTCTCTTTGGTATGGGAACGTGTTCTGCAGGCTACTGAAAGAGAAATAAAACCAATCCAGCCACAGAACCTCTGGCCTATAATCTGTCCTACATATATATATATATATATATATATATATATATATATATATATATATATATATATATATATATAACTTGTGGGAGTAGCCAATCAAGGTCTGATTTGATCGGTGACCCACTTCTTGAGAAGGAACCCATACCCAACACAGCTCAAGTGACCAGGAATCAAAAACTAGATAGTGGAGAGATCTGGGGTAAAGTCAAACATTACTGGAAAAAAAATCAATAAAATGACTTCTAATGATAGTCTGCTATACTTGTAGATAAATGTCTTGTCCAGTCATCATCAGAGAGGCTTCTTCTGTCAGCATATGGGAACAGATGCAGAGACCCACAGCCAGACATTATGCAGAGAGAGTGTCTAAATTGGAGGTCTCCATTGAATCTCTCCTCTCAGGTGCAGAGAACATGGAGGACACCATGAGAAAAGGCCCTTGGAAACAATCAAGTAAGGCACATATGATCTCACAGAGACTGAAGCAGGAAGCACAGGGCCTACACGTGCCTGCAAGAGGTCTTTTGCATATATACTATTGCTATTAGCTTAGTGTTTTTATGGGACTCCTAACTGTGAGAATGAATGGGTCTCTGACTCTGGTACCTGCTCTTAGGACTCTTTTCTTCCTGTTGGGTTGCTGTGTCCAAGGTTGATATGGTAGTTTTTGCTTCATCTTATTATATTTCATTTTGTCAAATATTTTATTTGGTGGTTGTCTTTTGGAAGCCTATTCTTTCCTAATTAGAGACAGAAATGGAGTAGATCCAGTGGGGAGGAGCTGAGAGGAGTAGAGAGAGGGTAAACTATAATAAGGATATGATTAAAGGTATGAGAAAAGAATCTGTTTTCAGTATAAGAAAAAAAAAAGACTTGCTTTGCTGAGTATCATAAACATGAGTGGATAATTAAGGGTAAGGACAAAGTCTGATACCACACATGATACTGTACTTCAGAAGAAAATACTGTATTTCAGAAGAAAATTTGAATAGTGAAGAATTGTTAAGAGTATAGATGCTCACAGATGGCTTCTCTAAATATAGTGAATAGATGTATGGAAAGTGAGCAAACTACCTTATTGCATAGGAGGTATGACACCAGACTCATGGCCCTTGGCTTGATTTTCTTGCTTTAGAGAGCATGTTAATTCTTTGGGATCACCTTTAACTTTTGACTCTATAAAGGTGTTTCAAAAAGAAATGAGAAAGTATTCTGTCCTTCCCTGTCAAATGGAGTTGAGTTTCAGGAGCACAAGAGGCTGAAATTCCAGGGCTTGTGAAATCAGAGGCTGAATGAGTTTAAACCACAGAAGCTCTGGAATCTTCCAGACCCTAGCAGGGAAAGTGCCACCAAATAAACAAAATAGGTGCACATTAGGCTGGTGGGAACGTTTAAAATCTGTGTGGTACACAGATCCAATAGAATGCTCCCCTCTTTTTATTTTAAACTTTCCAGTTGATTTACATAAATATGCTACATCTTTCTGCGAAGGAGATTGGTCAGAATGACCTGTGTCTGAATTTTAATTACACTGGGGCTTTCTAGCGGCATTTCACATTGAGTGTTCTTGTCCAGTCAGTAACTCTCCTTGACAACTCTATTTTACAGGGAACAATTTACTGGGTCTGACACTTCAGTGGCAGCATCTAACCTTATTGTCTAAGAGTTCCATTTTCTTTTTGCACTTAATTTTTCTCTGAAGTCAGAGAAGAGATGCATTAGTGGCAGTTCTGGTGAGGTAAAGCTCTGGAACCTGGTTTCATTGTTTTCCATTCTGTGTATTTTTCTGGGCTGCACAGATGATCTGTGCCATCTTTCTAGTAGGTTGAGTGAAGATGGCGGGCAACTGGATGCATTACAGGTGCATAGCAAACTCCTCAAGAGTGATCCACAACTTGACAGGGTCTGATGGACGAGTTGGTCCTCAGAATCCCAATTTTTCCCCCTTCAACCTATGATGACCTGATGGCTGACCAGAACAGAAATGAATTGGAGAGAAAGCCCTCAAGGCCGGGCTTTGGGGACTAGGGTGAAAGGAAGGCAACAGATTCTGACCCACAAAGTTTTGGGTTACTCTTTAGACATTTGTTGGAACTATGGTGTGTTCAATACTACTCTAAACTCTGGGAATGTAGAGACTAAACAAAATATCTGAAAACCAAACTAAAGTAATCAAACATCCAACCAAACCAAACAAAATTAAGCAACCCAACCAAGCAACTGGCCAACCCCAATCAATCAACCAAATAACCAAAAAAGTCAACCATCCATCCAGCCAAACCAATCAACCAACAGCCAACCAACACACTAACAACAAACTAACAAACTCAAATGAACTAACCAATCAAACCAGCCAACCAACCAACAGAACTAAGTAAACCAACCTACCAGCCAACAAACCAACCAAACCAACCAACTGAACCAACCTACTAACTAAACTAACCATCCAAACCAGCCAACCAACGAAGCAACCAAACCAGTCAACCAAACAACCAAATGAACTAACCAACCAAACCAGCCAACTGACCAAAGGAATCAACCCAATCAACTTACCAACCATCCAAAACAACCAAACAAACAAACCAGTCAACTAACCAAATAAACCATCCAAATCAGCTAACTAACCAAAGTAACCAAATCAACCAACCTATCAAACAAGCAACTTAACCAACCAACCCACTCACCCACCCACCTACCCACTAACCAACCAACTAACCAACCAACCAACCCAACCCAACCAACCAACCAATCCAGTTAACCAACGGCGCCAATCAAAGACACCCTCCTACCACCACTAGCATCCTCTGCGCACCTACCCCTGCCCACACACACATAAAAATGTAAACCATCAAACTCCCTGCCCTCATCAACAAAGATAATGTCTAGTAGCAAATACTTGGGAAGTAAATGGATGTCTGGATTCAGGCAGTGACAGCAGGGGTGACAGCTGGGGGCAGACACAGCTTCCCATTTTGTAATACTATTATACTGTTAAGCACTGCCTTAACCCAAATTGATTTCACTGACTATTAAGATTCCACACTTTTTTTCTGACAAATGTCACACTCGTGTACACGCGTTTGTACTTTATTTAGAACGCCAGTTTAAAGGGTTGCAAGAAAGATAAAGGACTAGTGTGCCTTTGTGGGTAAGCTCTGGGAAGGATTACCTCTGAACAGAGTGGTAATTGATTCCCATGAAGAAGTAAGGAGAGGGTCCTGATCCTGGAAAGGATTGATCTAGCATTGGAGGGGAGTATCAGGACAGAGAAAAAGGAGAGAGGTGATTGGAGAATGGGTGGATAGAAGAAGGTTTATGGGACATATGGGGAGGGGGGAACTGGGAAAGGGGAAATCATTTGGAATGTAAACAAAGAACATAGAAAATATAATAATAATAATAATAATAATAATAATAATAATAATAATAATAACCTCTCCAAGAAAGCTGCCAGATGGCACTGGTTAGGTGCAGATGGGCAGAATCATTTGCCCCACCCCCATAGGCAGGACTATCCAGGTTACCCCTCACCCCTTGGGCTTGTTCGCGAGGAAGTGGGGGAGTTTCAGTCTCTTTCCAGACAGCATGATTACACACCCAAATTTTCTGACACCTCAAACACACCGAAGTCAGATTGTCTCCACACAACCAGACTGTCAAAGACACGAGCCTGGTGGTTGGGAGAACTGGCCACTCTGTAAGGTGGGGAGTGGCTGTGGGCTGCCCCTGTGCCAGGTCTGCTCAGCCGGGGTCTAGGGAGAAACACTGGCAAGGAAAAAGCAGTTCTCAGGACCGTGACATGCAGAAGTCACCAGAAGGTGGGACAGTGCTTCACACTCTTCTAATGCCCAATCCTCCTCCTGGGGACAGTCAGTGGGGACTAGTCTGAGCCACCTTCTCATGTCCTTTCACATTTCCCTCTTCTGTAGCCGCTTCTCCTGTCCTGGTCGCACTACGGCTGCCTTGGGCCATGCCTGTTTCGCCCCTGTGATGGGTGGGCAGCTGTCCCCAGAGACAGCATAGAGTCTGAGTGGCGGGTGTCTGTAAACAGAAGCAGTGCTGTGGACATTTTGAGCTGTATGGTCACCAACTCCATCTGAGGCAGGAAGGCGAGCTCCACCAGTTGCAAGACAGGCACTGCTCCTCTTTGGTGCCCGGTTGGTGGCATTGGGCAGAGACTGCTTGGAAGGACTGAGCCTATGAAGAGGAGGAAGAGGGGCAGGGTGTTGGGGATGGGGACTTGGTGACAGTGCCAGGGGGCCTGTGAGCTGCGGATGTGGAGCAACTTCTCCTGGGCATGCGCTGAGGGGTGGCGGGCAGAGCATGAGCTGCTAGCCAGGAGCCAGGAGCCCTGAGCTGTGAGCTGGGAGACTCAGCTGGAGCCCTGCACACTACCACCCTCCGGGTTCCCAGCCCCGGGTGCTGAGCTGGCCTCTATAAATAGCAGGTTCCAGCTTCTGCTTGGGCACACAGGCTTTCACTGGGGAACGCAGGAAAGTCACCCTGAAAAGTGTCTGCTGCTGCTATCGCCCCCTACTCAGCCTCTGCAAGAGGTAACAGCCTGCCTGGGATTCTGGGGCTCCAGGGAAGGAATTTTGCAGGGGGCAGAGGGTGAGGATGGGTGAATATGGAAGCTGTGGTTTTGTGCATTAGACAGCTCAGGATGGTGGTGGTGGGGAGTACATCCTGCCTGAGAGGCAGCTGGTGTGTTTCTTATCAAGTTTCCCAACTTGCAGCAGTGATCCTCCCCTCACTGGGGGCAGCTGCTGGAGATACCCCTGTGACCCTCATTACTGCCTAGTGGAGCTTGCTCTGTCTGGCACGCACTCGTGACACACACTGACACACACACACACACACACACACACACACACACACACACACACACACACACACACGAGTTCTAACCCCAGGTGACACTGAGTTCTGACCCAGCTGACCAACAGGTTTTGGTCCCTTTGAGGGGTCCTTAAAAGATGCTGCAGTGACTGGGAGTGCTAAGGGGCTGCTTCTCAGCCCTAGTCCCAGTCCCTGGCCCCTGCCTGCTTCAAAGAGGAAATGGTCTTGGTCCTTCGGACTTGGAAGGGATGCTGGGATCGTAGCTGACTAAAGAGCACACTTTCCATGGCTATCTCCAGCCCCCCCTTCAGCAACTCCTGTCCCTCACCCCCAAGCCAGGCCTCTTCCCCTAGGCTACCTTCGGGTTCTACCTACCCCAAAGAGGAGTCAAGAAGGAGTTAGAAAATTGGGGCTTCAAAGTAAGAGTGGGTGATGAGAAGATCATGTGGAGTCTCAGATTTGCACCACAGCCTGAGTGAGCTCCTCTGATGCCTCTGGCAGGGCAAGGAGCCTGAGTAAATCCCAGAGCCTGCTGCTAGGATGGAAGTTAAGGTTGCAGCCAGCTGCTTCTAGGTGATGTGAGAACCAGAAAAACCAGAAAGCCTGTGTTTGCCCCTCTCCACCTTTGATTTTGCTTCCCTCTGGGGAGGTGATTTCTGCCCTGAGGACACCCAGTGGTTTCTGTTTGAAGACAGAAACTTTATAGGTGTGGATGTGCATATTGATGAGATAGTTGCAGCCACTCAAAACTTACTGGAAAAACCCAGAGGAGAGAGAGGTGGCAGTCTCTGTTAGCAGACTGAGGTTTCCTGAGGGCAAGGATGCTCAGTTGATTATGTGGCTCAGGCAGCACCTACTTAGCAGGGAAACCCTGGGGGACATTCAGTCACACTGGCTTTTATGATGTAAAATGTCTTCTTTGTTTATCTTGCTTTTCTTTCACCTGCTTCCTGCTTCCTTACTCTTTCTAAAATGACATTTGAGGTCATTTTGTGGGCATTACATTTTGCTTACATTTCCCCTTAGTATGAAAGAAGTTATTTATAAAGGTGTAGCTCTATAAAATACATGGAAGAGCAGACTACAGGGATGAATTCACATCTCCTACAATGGGCACTAGGTGGCCCCTTTTATAGGTGTACATCTTCATTTAGAGGACCTTGCTTGCACAGGAATTTTCTTAATGAGATCTGGAGTCAGAATGATATCAATCTGACTTGGTTCAGAGACTCAGTCACAGAGTGGCTGCCTGATGCTGTGTTAGAGGTAGAGTTAGGAGAGGCTTAGAAAAGTGGACCCTGTCAGCTGACTCAGTGTGGGAGGAAACACATTAGCTTATGTTCTTTGGGATATATTCCAGGGAAACATTGACATGAAATCACAGTAATTGATCAGTGCCTCTGGACTCAGCACACGGGCCTTAAACTCAAGCCTGTAGGAGTTGCAGTAAGTTAAAATGCTTCTTCGGGGGGTGGGGGAGGGAGAAGGAGAGAAAGAAAGAAGGAAAGAAAAGGAAATGAGGGAGCATTTTATGAGAGTTGCCCCGGCCCGCGGGGGTTTTCGACAGGGGACCCTAGAAGAGAAGGGCAGAGAAACAGAGACAGGAGAAGCGAAGAACGAGGTCAAGACAAATAACTGCTCAAGACCTAGTAAACTGTATTTTCTCAGGGAACTTATACAGGCAGGGGAAGAAGTGAGCGAGTGGGATTCTTCACGTGGAAGGAAGGAATGAAGGGAGGGAGGAAGGAAGGAAGGAAGGAAGGATGAATTATAGTGTTAATGCTTCCATTATCCCTGAACACGTTCTGTGATAAGATGATAAGAGAGCAAACTGGACCAGCCCTGTTGTGCTCATGGTTTATCAGTGTTTATGCAGGTGAGAGTTACTGAAAGTATTTCTTCTTTGTTGACCTGGTTGTAAACTTGCCTCTCTATAGGTGAATGATTAAATTATGAGTCATAACAGATGTGTCATCTCCCTTTCTGGGTGATCTGGCTTTTCAATCATGTTTCTGTATGTGGCTATTATAAGAATGGAGATCAAGGGGAAATAATCGTTAACCAAGGCTGCTAATTACAAGATGCATTGATAAAATATTTTATTATGTAAAAGTTCAAAGCTCACAAGACTAGTTCAGTGGACTCCTGTCTACCTGACAGGCTGATGCTGGAGTTGTCCACTCAGGACCAGTGAGTTCTTGTCTACAGTGTAGCCAGATGCTCTGATTATCCAGTCAGGATCAGTGGGTTCTTATCTACCCCATAGCCAGATGCTATGGTTGTCCAGTAAGGGCCATTTTAACTTCACCTGTAGTCTCCTGCACTTTCTAGTCTCCTTGGAGTGTGGGACCAAATGATAGAAATTATATCCAAGGAAGTGTAGCTACAAATGATGTCTTACCTGGGCTGTGCTCACCGTTCTTCCCCTTTTAGTTGGTTGTTCTTGTCTCCTTCTTATCTCATGCGACAGTGGGAGTAAGGAGCAATGGTGGACAGTGGGTTGGAATGTAATGGGGCCGTTCTGCCCTACTTGATTCCTTTATCCTTTCCCATTCATTATTTCCTGATTAAAAGTGTTGTGAGGCCCCATTAACACAAATAATGGACAAGTGGGGTCTAAAGAGGTTGGACGTGCTGCCCAAATCAGCATCATTAGCATTTTATAGCTCGTTCTAGAATTTTGTATGATTCTCTTATAATGATTATAGTGCATTTGTGGGTGTTTCTTTTGTTTTTTCTTTTTAAATTTAAAATTCTCTCCTTCAAGCTAGCTTAGATACTGATTGACACTTGTGTGCAAGGTACTCCGCTAGGCTATGTTCTGTTTATAGCAGTGAATAACAAAGATGGCTGCTTTCCCCAGGCTCTCAAACACATCAAGCTGAAAAATTGCTCCTGTAGAAGCTTATTAATGTTATTAATATTAATGTTATTAATATTAATGAGGAGTGGCTCATTAGGTCAAGGTGGCTTATGTACAACAGTGAGGACTGACAGAGTTTGTATGCCTGGAGCCCATGTGCAAGCTAGACACATAGAGTAATTGTCTACAACCCCAACACTACTTGGGAGATGGGAGGCAGAGACTGAATCCCCAGACCCCATGGTCCAGCTAGCCTGGCATACACAGCAGAAAATTTACCATATGACCCTGCCTCCAAAATGGTGGAACATGAAGGCAGATACTCCAGGTTGTCCTCTGATTTTCAGATGTACATTGTGGCATGCGCCAGCATATGAATACACATCACACACCCACACATACACACACACACACACACACACACACACACACAGACACGTTCACACACACTCACACACACACACATACACACACACACATTCATGCAAAACACTTATGCTTATATAACCAAGAAAGGCATAATTATTTTTAGTATCTTGACTGAAAATATGCCACAGCAATAGTGACACAAAAGATGTGGGAGTAACCAAACAATCTGAGTTCAGGCCATGTCATATGAGATGGAACCCCCTGTACATGTTATAACAGGGATAGAAAAGTAACCTGGCAATCAGAAGGCAAGGGATTATATAGAGTCATACAGCCCAAAAATCTCACACCAAAGTTTATTTGGGAAGGAAAAACCCAGAGGGCTGTGTGGAGAGAATATCTTCTATCTGTATGGATGAGGCACCTGTCAATTAAAATCTGATGGCCTATAACTTAGGCACAATGTAGGAGGCAGGCATACAGGAGGCAGAAAGAATTCTGGGAGAGTGCCTGGTGGAAGATGTGCCTGGGATACTGTGAAAAAACAGGCCCATGTTAGCTGAGCAAAGGTAAACAGACACACAGCTGAATATCAATTAGAATAAATGGATTAATTTTTGTTATGATCAAGTCAGAAATAAGCCTAACTATATGATGAGTGTATTTATAAATATATTTTGAGTTTGAGTCTTCTTCCTGGGAGAATGGGGCTGGGAGAAAGAACCGAACTTAACTTCCACTGGTGTGTCTGCCTCTGCTCAAATGCAAAGCAGCAAAGAATTTAATACACGACAGGGTTATAAACCTGTTCGTAGAGTTGGGCACAGAGCTTTCCAGGGTAGGGATGGCTGCGATTTCGACTTCTGTGCTTAGGCTACTCTGTAAGATTGGAGTGTGGATGGGGAGACTGAGGCTGGCCTGTAGGGCAGTTAGAGTGTTCTCTCTGTGGAACCTGGCAGTTGGAGGTGCTCAGGGGAGGGGCTTAGCCACTCCTGAGCCTCAAGGGATTTACATACATCAGACCCTGCTTAAGTGACCCAGAAAAGGAAACTAGATATTCAGAATACTTAAGTTAATATACACAGATGAATACAAGGGACCTGTCCTCAGGACAAAAATCTATAGGAAGATTAGCAAGGTTTCCTGTCTCTTATTTTCTCTTTCAGGTCCTCACATGCAGCCTCAAGATTTCTCTAGAAAATGCATTCAGTGCCCACAACTTGAATGCTATTATGCTTTCTCTGGTGCAAATCAGGGAGAGCTAATAGCCGAGGAGACAGTCTGTATGCACTTTGTTAAAATGTTCCATGTTCTCCATCTCTTGGTGTCTTGGGGATTTCAGTCACAATAATCTTCCAATAAACTCTAAAGTTTTGCATCCCCATGGTTTCTCTGTCCAAGTCCCCAGCTCAACTCCCTTGAGGGACCTGCCTCAAGTCTGAGCAAACCTAGGGTATCTCATGAGCAGGTACAAAGTTATAGAGTACCATGTTTATATACTTCTATTTTTCTTGCTTGTACAGAAGACTTTCTGTGTGTGAATATTTCAACAATATGTAGGTATATGCATTCCTGATGAGAGCTGAGAATACCAGAGGAAATTATAACTAGAGTACAAAGACTTGTGAGCCAACATATGTGTGCTGAGATCAATTATGATCCACAGATTTAGTGCTGTTCTTTTTAGCACTGAGCCTTGTTTGGAGCTCCATTTACCATCTTTAAAATAAGTGGTGCTCTGGAGAGCATTGGAGATCAGAATGCTTTGTTTACTCCTTATCTTTTCATCTAGGAACATTTAAAAGTGATGATCTGGACCCTTAGCCTGGTCTTTTACTGATATTACCACCTCACTTAAAACTCTGCACTGGTCTGCAACAATTGGGCTCAGGGTTGAGTTGTATCCGTGATGGATCAATTCGCATTCTTCTGCATGCTGACCTCCAGTTGAACCAGCACCATTTGTTGAAAAGGCTATCTTTTTTCCATTGGATGTTTTCACAGAGTTAAACAAAGAATTCTCACCTGAAGAACTTCGGATGGCGGAGAAGCATCTTAAAAAATGCTCAACTTCATTAGTCATTAGGGAAATGCAAATCAAAACAACCCTAAGATTTCATCTTACACCAGTCAGAATGGCTAAGATTAAAAATTCAGGAGACAGCAGGTGTTGGAGAGGGTGTGGAGAAAGAGGAACACTCCTCCACTGCTGGTGGGGTTGCAAATTGGTACAACCACTCTGGAAAGCAGTCTGGCGGTTCCTCCGAAAACTGGGCACCTCACTTCCAGAAGATCCTGCTATACCACTCCTGGGCATATACCCAGAAGACTCCCCACCATGTAATAAGGATACATGTTCTACTATGTTCATAGCAGCCGTATTTATAATTGCCAGATGCTGGAAAGAACCCAGGTATCCCTCAACAGAAGAGTGGATGCAAAAAATGTGGTATATCTACACAATGGAGTACTATTCAGCCATTAGAAACAATGAATTCATGAAATTCTTAGGCAAATGGATAGAGCTAGAGAATATCATACTAAGTGAGGTAACCCAGACTCAAAAGGTGAATCATGGTATGCACTCACTAATAAGTGGATATTAACCTAGAAAACTGGAATACCCAAAACATAATCCACACATCAAATGAGGTACAAGAAGAAAGGAGGAGTGGCCCCTGGTTCTGGAAAGACTCAGTGAAACAGTATTCAGCAAAACCAGAACGGGGAAGTGGGAAGGGGTGGGTGGGAGGACAGGGGAAGAGAAGGGGGCTTACGGGACTTTCGGGGAGTGGGGGGGCTAGAAAAGGGGAAATCATTTGAAATGTAAATAAATTATATCGAATAAAAAATAAATAAATAAATAAATAAATAAATAAATAAATAAATAAATAAATAACTTTAAAAAAAAGAAAGCCTTGCACTGTAGGGATGGAACGGCCATAAGTGTGGCTTCCATGTATTATCCATTTGCTGACTGTTGATTTGTGGAAATAATTGAGAACTCATTATTATCAGATAGCAATGGTTAGTGAGTCCTGGTTGCTCTTGGGGATCCAGTAGCAACCATTATGGACACATGATATTCATTCCTGTCATGCTAAATTCACACACTTCTAGGCAACCTTGAAATAACCAGCTCAGTTCATAAATAACAATTCACTATTGCTTTCAGCTTTACACCATCCTAGGCCAGGTCCTAGGACCAAAGGGTCAACAGGTTAATTTAGGAGACTGGATGTCTGGGCAACTGAACTCTTACATTGCTTGTAATCTGGGACTCTGAATAGACTTCAAAGCCCAAGCTGAAGACCATAAATCTTAAGGAAAAGAGAGGATCCACTGGAGAGAATACAGCAAGGTTCTATTAGCTACTATTGATTATGATCAAAGAAATTCAGTCTCAGGTGTGAGAAATCCATGATGTACTTTTATTTGGAGAAGCCTAAAGCTACATAAACAATATAAGCTAGTACTAATTCTCTTGGTTACAGACCAGGAGTAGATGGTAAGACCCTACGGTTTAAGACATCACAGTTCAGTCTTGGCAGATAGAGAAATGATCTGAGACTGGCAAACTTCTTCCCTGCTGCCTAGCATTCTCTGTGCAGTATGGTGCTATGCGTAGTGTTGGGAGAAAAGTCATTTCTGACAAGCAGTGGATTCTTTTTGCTATAATGCTGACCTGATAGGAAGGATATGCCTATAAATGCAGTCATGGAACTATTGGTATAATAATAACCAACAATTTCTGGTTGAATTTTTGGCCATTTCACGGGATGGAATCCATGCCTGAAGCTCTAAATCTCATCCTTTTCTTATTTTGAGCTTTAATACATTTTATTTTATTTTTTATTGAATATATTCCTTTATATTTCAAATGTTATATACCTTCCTGGTTTCCCCCTATGGAAAACCCCCAACCCATCCTCCCAACCCCTGCCTCCAAGAATATGCTCCTCCACCAAACCACTCCCACCACCCCCACTCGATTTCCCCACACTGGGCCCTCTATTGAGCTTTCAAAGGACCAAGGACCTCTCCTGCCACTGATGACCAACAAGGCATTTTTCTGCCACATTTTTGGCTGGAACCATGTTTACTCCTGGGTTGATGGCTTAGTGTCTGGGAGCCCTGGGGTATGTGGTTGACCAAATCATCATTCTTCCCATGGGGCTGCAACCCTACCCCACTTCTTCCAGTCCACCCTCCAACTCCTCCATTGTGAACCTCATGCTCAGTCCAATGGATGGCTGCTAGTTTTCTCATCTGTATCTGTCAGGGCCCCTCTAGAGACAAGCATAACAGGCTCTAAATCTCATCCTAATCCCATACATTGACCAAGAGGAAACAAACAAATGCTATTTTGGACATGTCAGTCTCCTTCCTGAATGTGGTTATGTCCATAGATTAGTGCTACTTTTCCCATTAGTCAGAGAAACTCCTTTTGCATCTGTTAATGTATAGACTTATTTACTCCTTATATTGTAGAGACTAAATGTTGAGTGTTTGGTCCCAAATCAGTAATTTATAGAACACAGATAAACACCAGACCTCACCACCTAGAGGGCATGGTGTAACATAACCCAGAAATAGTATAATAGATGGAGGGTGGGGAGTATTGCTGTGTTAACCTCTGTTCTGGACAGGACAAGCAATTGCATTCATAAAAGCCCAGCAGCTGTGTTTACTTCCACTCCAGCTTTAAAAAGTAAAGGCTTTTCAGTACTCTATCATGCATATGAAAGAAGCTCCTGCTCTAGCCTTAGCAGACGAGCTATTAATAGCAACTGTTTGGGGGTACGAGGTGGGATTTTGCCCAGAATTTATAGGATGTCACAAGAAGATGTGCAAGACACCCTGATTAAACAAGGCAGGTTTTTTAAATGATACAGGCCCCTTGGCTTCCAGGAAGACAGCCCTTGCAACCATTCCTGACAAGAATAGTTTGATCTTGGGATCCCACATGATTGTAGGAAATACCTGATGCCTGAAAGTGCTCCTTAACTCCAGAGAACATCTAGCATAGGTGTTTCTCAGGATAGAAACACACAGTAAACACATATAGAGAAACAAACACTCCTGTACAGAGAGGGGGAGAGAGAGGGAGGGGGAGAGAGAGGGAGGGAGGGAGGGAGGGAGGGAGGGAGGGAGGGAGGGAGAGAGAGAGAGAGAGGATGTACATTTGTTTTTAATATTTTTATTATTTATATTCTTGGTTTACGTTCCAAATGATTTCCCCTTTCCTAGATCCCCCCTCCCCATATGTCCCATAAACCTTCTTCTCTCCACCCATTCTCCAATCACCTCCCTCCTTTTTCTCTGTCCTGATACTCCCCTCCAATGCTAGATCAATCCTTTCCAGGATCAGGGCCCTCTCCATACTTTTTCATGGGAGTCATTTGTTAAGCTATTTGTGCCTTGGGTATTCAGAGCTTCTGGGCTAATTAATATCCACTTATCAGAGATTGCATTCCATGTGTATTCTTTTGTGATTGGGTTACCTCACTGAGGATGATATTTTCAAGATCAAACCATAGTAGGAGAGACTTTCCTCTTTTTTTTAATTAGGGAAGCATGCAAGAGAGCAGCGAGGACTAAATGCCATCAAGATACATTGTAGATCACTCTCACATGGAAATCTGTTAATGCATAGCCTTATTTACTCTCTGAGTCTTTGCAAACAAGTGCTGAGTCAATGTGAAAGGATAAATGTCAAAGTTTCCAGCCATAGTACCCAAAAAGTCTTTAATCACAGCACCTGGGAGGCAGGAACAGATGTTTTCTAAGTTCCCTGTCAGCCTGGACAACATAAGTACTATCGGGACTTCAGGACAGACATTGTTTCACACAGAAATCCAGTCACAAGGAAAAAGAAGGGAGAAGGAAAAGGTGGAAAGGAGAGAAAAGAGAAATAAATAACCAGGACAAGGTTGTCCACCATCACCTGCCAATCTTATTTCCTGACAGTCAGGCCTCTCATTTAATGTGCTTTTGGGAAACAGGAATAGGCACAAGACTCGAGAGTTTGAATCAAAGTTACCTTTTACTATAGAATTAAAATAACTTTTTAAAGAAACTAGGAATCTCTTTGAGCATTCACTTATATAAATAAAAGAAGGGATTCTGTGAAATTTAGGGAAACATCACTGTGTTCTGATTAGCTTCACTTGTGCACAGGGCCAAAGTCAGAGGCATTGAAGAGTCCACCCTCAGGTCATAGTGAGCTTCTCTCTGCCAATCTGTCAGCAACAGTGAGTTTGTCATGTCAACACTTGTTCACGACATTAATTTTGTGTGAGGTAGACACAAACTCTAACCTCAGTGGACAAGTCATTAACAATTCATGGAAATCACATGCTGTAGGAAACATGTTCAGGCAAGGTCTTTACTGTCTCTAGGCCAGATAGATTTTCCTGGTATATTATGATGTGTTTTGTGGCTAGATTGGTCAGTCAGGAATATGACCATCAGGACAACTTGGTTGCAGGACTGGACAGACTGGAGCTGGTGACATGGTGTATGAGGAGTGGAGAAAGTCTTCCTTTTCCTATTTATGTTATATAAATATAACAACTTCCACAGGGCTGTAGTCATCTCCTCTTGTCTTCCAGGGTTTGAGAGGTGGTCACTGTGTTACCAAAGTTCTTTTCACATCTATGATGAACTGCAAATTCAATATGCAGTGAAAATTAAAGTACAGCTGTCACTACTTTAATGGTATAAGCCTCAATTGGCATCCACAAAAGTGCTTCTGGGAGCCTAGCAGAAACACTAGCATCTTTTCCTGGAAATACATCTTTTTCAGTTTCCCATGATGGGGTACCAGACTATAATGAAGAGTGTCATGTAGAGAAACATCATATTATGCAGTTTGTATTAGAAACTGAATATTGGTGTAGACTCATCTCAGATTAAAGTCAATACAAAAGAAAGTTAGTTTCTCTTGAGTCAGAAAATTGTCTTAATTATTCAAAAATCAATTTGTTATTCAGGGTAACATTTTCAGTAGATAAAAAATATAGACTAATATCTGGGACCATTGAGATATGTCTCTTTGGCAGTAGGTCATTGTTGGAATTGCAATCTGTCCCATATTGACCCTGCATCATGTAAGGCAGACTAGATTTGGGTGCACTGGATCTTTACACGCATACTGGTGCATGGCCATAAATTTTGTCTTAAGCTCTTAATAAATATGCTATATAAAATAATGAATTTCTAATTGCTATGAACTCGTCATATACCATTCTATCTTTAAATAAAACTTATATCGACTATATATATATAAAACTATATATATAACTTTTTTTTTTTTTTTTTTTTTTTTTTTTTTTTTTAAGTGTTTACATTCAAACTGTAATTGCCAAATTTGAGTTAACAGGCTATAGTGGTATATCCTCAAAAGTCCAGGGACTTCAGATTGCAGGTGTGAGAGGTAAGATATTAAATACTTGCTACATTTGTTTTTTTTTAAAGATTTATTATTATATGTAAGTATACTGTAGCTATCTTCAGACACTCCAGAAGAGGGTGTCAGATCTCATTACAGATGGTTGTGAGCCACCATATGGTTGCTGGGATTTGAACTCAGGACCTTCAGAAGAGCAGTCAGTGCTCTTAACTGCTGAGCCATCTCTCCAGCTTCACTACATTTGTGATAAATACTAAATGTTTCTGACATTCTAAATAGATATATTCTTTATTTACATGTCAAATGCTGTTCCCTTTCCTGGTTTCCTGCCCTGAAAACCTCCTAACCCATCCCCCCTGCCCCTGCTCACCAATCCACCTACTCCTACTTCCCTGTCCTGGTATTTCCCTATACTGGGGTAACTAGCCTTCTCAGGACCAAAGGCTTCTCCTCCCTTTGATGTCAAACAAGGCCATCCTCTGCTGCATATGCATCTGGAGCCATGGGTCCCTCCATGTGCACTCTTTGGTTGGTGATTTAGTTCCTGGGATCTCTGAGGGTACTGGGTGGTTCATATTATTGATACTTCTAAAGCTCATTGGGTCCTTTCTCTAGCTCCTCCATTGGAGACCCTGTGCTCAGTTCAATGGTTAGCTGAGAGTGTTCACCTCTGTATTTGTCATGCACTGGCAGAGCCTCCCAGATGACAGCTATATCAGGCTCCTGTCTTCAAGCACTTGGCATCCACAATAGTGTCTGTGTTTTGTAACTGTATATGGGATAGATCCCTCAGTGGGGCAGTCTCAGGATGATCTTTTCCTCAGTCTCTGCTACACACTTTGTATCTCCTCCTGTGGGTGTTTTGTTCCCCCTTCTAAAAAGGACGAGAGTATCCATACTTTGTACTTCTTCTTGAGCTTCATTTGGTATGTGAATTGTATCTTGGGTATTCCAAGCATTTGGGATAATATCCACTTATCAGTGAGTGCATACCATGCGTTTTCTTTTGTGATTATGTTACTTTACTCAGGATATTTTCTAGTTCCATCCATTTGCCTAAGAATTTCATAAATTCATTGTTTTTTTTTTTTTTTTTTTTTTTTTTTTTATTGAGTATTTTTTTTTATTTGATATAATTTATTTACATTTCAAATGATTTCCCCTTTTCTAGCCCCCCCCCCACTCCCCGAAAGTCCCGTAAGCCCCCTTCTCTTCCCCTGTCCTCCCTCCCACCCCTTCCCAGTTCCCCGTTCTGGTTTTGCCAAATACTGTTTCACTGAGTCTTTCCAGAACCAGGGACCACTCCTGCTTTCTTCTTGTATCTCATTTGATGTGTGGATTATGTTTTGGGTATTCCAGTTTTCTAGGTTAATAACCACTTATTAGTGAGTGCATACCATGATTCACCTTTTGAGTCTGGGTTACCTCACTTAGTATGATGTTCTCTAGCTCCATCCATTTGCCTAAGAATTTCATGAATTCATTGTTTCTAATGGCTGAATAGTACTCCATTGTGTAGATATACCACAGTTTTTGTATCCACTCTTCTGTTGAGGGATACCTGGGTTCTTTCCAGCATCTGGCAATTATAAATAGGGCTGCTATGAACATAGTAGAGCATGTATCCTTATTACATGGTGGGGAATCCTCTGGGTATATGCCCAGGAGTGGTATAGCAGGATCTTCTGGAAGTGAGGTGCCCAGTTTTCGGAGGAACCGCCAGACTGCTTTCCAGAGTGGTTGTACCAATTTGCAACCCCACCAGCAGTGGAGGAGTGTTCCTCTTTCTCCGCACCCTCTCCAACACCTGCTGTCTCCTGAATTTTTAATCTTAGCCATTCTGACTGGTGTAAGATGAAATCTTAGGGTTGTTTTGATTTGCATTTCCCTAATGACTAATGAAGTGGAGCATTTTTTAAGATGCTTCTCCGCCATCCGAAGTTCTTCAGGTGAGAATTCTTTGTTTAACTCTGTACCCCATTTTTTAATAGGGTTGTTCGGTTTTCTGGAGTCTAACTTCTTGAGTTCTTTATATATATTGGATATTAGCCCTCTATCTGATGTAGGATTGGTGAAGATCTTTTCCCAATTTGTTGGTTGCCGATCTGTCCTCTTGATGGTGTCCTTTGCCTTACAGAAACTCTGTAACCTTATGAGGTCCCATTTGTCAATTCTTGCTCTTAGAGCATACGCTATTGGTGTTCTGTTCAGAAACTTTCTCCCTGTACCGATGTCCTCAAGGGTCTTCCCCAGTTTCTTTTCTATTAGCTTCAGAGTGTCTGGCTTTATGTGGAGGTCCTTGATCCATTTGGATTTGAGCTTAGTACAAGGAGACAAGGATGGATCAATTCGCATTCTTCTGCATGCTGACCTCCAGTTGAACCAGCACCATTTGTTGAAAAGGCTATCTTTTTTCCATTGGATGTTTTCAGCCTCTTTGTCGAGGATCAAGTGGCCATAGGTGTGTGGGTTCATTTCTGGATCTTCAATCCTGTTCCATTGATCCTCCTGCCTGTCACTGTACCAATACCATGCAGTTTTTAACACTATTGCTCTGTAGTATTGCTTGAGGTCAGGGATACTGATTCCCCCAGATTTTCTTTTGTTGCTGAGAATAGTTTTAGCTATCCTGGGTTTTTTGTTGTTCCAGATGAATTTGATAATTGCTCTTTCTAACTCTGTGAAGAATTGAGTTGGGATTTTGATGGGTATTGCATTGAATCTGTATAGTGCTTTAGGCAAAATGGCCATTTTAACTATATTGATTCTACCGATCCATGAGCATGGGAGGTTTTCCCATTTTTTGAGGTCTTCTTCCATTTCCTTCTTCAGAGTCTTGAAGTTCTTGCCATACAGATCTTTCGCATGTTTGGTAAGAGTCACCCCAAGATACTTTATACTGTTTGTGGCTATTGTGAAGGGGGTCATTTCCCTAATTTCTTTCTCAGCCTGTTTATCCTTTGAGTATAGGAAGGCCACTGATTTGCTTGAGTTGATTTTGTAACCTGCCACTTTGCTGAAGTTGTTTATCAGCTGTAGGAGCTCTCTAGTGGAGTTCTTTGGGTCACTTAGGTAGACGATCATGTCGTCTGCAAATAATGATAGTTTGACTTCCTCCTTTCCAATTTGTATCCCTTTGACCTCCTTATGTTGTCGAATTGCCCGAGCTAGTACCTCAAGTACAATATTGAAAAGATAAGGAGAAAGGGGGCAGCCTTGTCTGGTCCCTGATTTCAGTGGGATTGCTTCAAGTTTCTCTCCGTTTAGTTTGATGCTGGCTACCGGTTTGCTGTATATTGCTTTTACTATGTTTAGGTATGGGCCTTGAATTCCTGTTCTCTCCAAGACTTTAAGCATGAAAGGATGCTGAATTTTGTCAAATGCTTTTTCAGCATCCAATGAAATGACCATGTGGTTTTGTTCTTTGAGTTTGTTTATGTAGTGGATTGTATTGATGGATTTCCGTATATTGAACCAACCCTGCATTCCCGGGATAAAGCCTACTTGATCATGGTGGATGATCGTTTTGATGTGTTCTTGGATTCGGTTGGCAAGAATTTTGTTGAGTATTTTTGCATCGATGTTCATAAGGGAAATTGGTCTGAAGTTCTCTTTCTTTGTTGGATCTTTGTGTGGCTTTGGTATCAGCGTAATTGTGGCTTCGTAGAAGGAATTGGGTAGTGTTCCTTCTGTTTCTATTTTGTGGAATAGTTTGAAGAGTATTGGTGTTAACTCTTCTTTGAAGGTCTGGTAGAATAACTTTATATACAACTATATATACAACTATATATATAACTACATATAACTATATATATAACTGTATAACTATATAACTATATAACTATATAAATATATATATATTTCCTTCTGGGCACTGTATATGATAATAGTATGCCTTCCATTCACATCAGTGCTCATAAATGCCATAGATACAATATGCATGACATAGAAACAACATGCATAACACCCATTGAACAGATATTTACACTACACTACATACAAATATATAATACATTCATATATATAAAACACACAGAGACATATATAGGTGCATATGCAGACATACACAAACACATTTAAACTTTCACACACACACACACACTCCCACAATAGAAGGTAAGTGAGATTTGATTCATCTCAAATATGTGACAGTTACCTTGATGTTCCAGATGGTGACATGACTGCAGTCCTGCAATTGGAGAAAAGGAAATGTTGATAAGTCATGGAAAACTCCCATTTTGAAACAACTTATACATTTTATATTATACTAAAGGAGAGTCTCATGTGATCTAGGCTACACCATATATCCTAGAGAACACAGAAGGATCTTGGAATTATCCTCCTGACACCTGCTCTCCAGTGCTGTGTTAAAGGCAAGCAGCACCTTGGCAGATTCCAGAAGTGCTGGGAACTAGATCCAGGGCCTAAAGCTTGAAAAACAAGCTCTCTCCATACTGAGCCCTGTCCCCAACCTCTAATATAAAAAGCTCACTGTAGGGCAATAGTTCTCAGCCTAGAGAGTGTGATTGCAGTGTTGGTGGCAGCTATGGGAAAGGGTCTAGGGACCAGTACTCCTACATAGTTCTCCTTATGGTCAGAGTCAGTGTGTCACGACCACGTACCTTGGCACATTTTATCCAGAGTCACTTGCAAAATATTGCTTTATTACAAGGACCAGTAAGTGCAGTGTCATATTGGAGTCATGATATAAATCACATAGTCAAAGTTACCTAATAATTTTTGAGGGATGCTCAAATATGGCATACAGAAACGCAAGGATTAATCAGTCTAACACAGTTTGTCTATGTAGGGTCAGATAGCTTCTTACTCATGATTCACCTGCTATAGCTGCCCTGCTGCTGGCATTACAGGTATGCTTTACATTGGCCAGAACTAGAAAGGGTCTTTACAACAGAGAACCTTTGGATTGGAGTTCTAGGCATTTTTATAATCGTGCAATCTCTTTCAACATCCCAGTAACTAAACATTATTGTCTCCCAAGATAGGGCTATGTAGTTTAGATCAGATCTGCTAGAAAAGTCTTTTTTACATTCAACTGAAAATCATTCTCTGCTTTTGATCCATGAGAGTACACAAAGGGAATCTGGGGAAATCTTACAGTGTGTAACAGTATCCACTGATCATGCAGGGAAGCAAGCACTTCACAATAACCTGACTCCAGATCTAGGGCATTTGCCAAACTCTTCTCACTACAACAGGTACTGAAACGACAGATAAAGGCATAAACTAAAAATAGTATCTGTTTTTACATGTCTACACAATGATGCTACAGAAGGAAGATAATATATGTGTCTTATAAAAGAAATCTTAAATTTTATTAGGTCTCAGTATTTTTGATAAGGAGAATAATGCAAAATGTATACACATATACATTCATATGTATATAGAAACACCACACACACACACACACACACACACACACACACACACAGAGAGAGAGAGAGAGAGAGAGAGAGAGAGAGAGAGAGAGAGAGAGAGAGAGAGAGATAGTATCTTAGATTACTTTGGATCTCTATGACTGAATTTCTGGTTCTTATCTATTTCATGGGACACGTTTTGGTCCTTTCCCTATGTTGCTGCATCTCCTCTGAATCTATACTCAATGGAAGAGTCCTGGCTGATATGCAGTAAAGAGATAGAATCTCACTATCTGGGTCTGATCTGACACGCAGAGATCTGATCATACTAAGTGTGAGATCACAGACAACAACATAGGAGAAGAAACCACCTCCCTAGATGGTGAGAACCATATACTTCTAGACAAAATTCTAGAACAAGATTTGCATAATTTACCTTTTGTGCAAGTTTGTCCTTTGCATACAGATCTCTGACTGAAAGTTTGTAACTGACATTGATAAAGAACAAAGTATCAGGGAATAAGCATTAAATAAGCTAATGAGTTTCATACTTTTTTCTTTTCCTCATGTTACTGGGGATGGAATTCAGAGCCTCAAGCATGCTGCTCTCACACTCTGACTCTAAGGTACACACACGTCCTCTTTCCTTAATCTTTTCCTGAGAGTATTAGTATCCCCAGATATCAGGATTATGGGACAGAAAGGAATAGCATCTCAGAGACAGTGAATGATCAGATTTCAAATATGAGAAAACGTACATTCACTAATCCCAGAATCATAGATATTTGGTTACTATGGATTTCTAAGAAGGGGGTGATGAAGCTGAACTGCCAGGAGGGTAAGGAAAAAATGATAAAACCAATCAGCACTGTGTCTTGACTGAAAACACGGCCTTGATTACTTGCACAAAGATACATACACAGAAGAGAGCTGTGTCCTGTCTGTGGGCATGGAGCCCACTCCGTAGACAATTGGATATTTATTTTCATCCAGTAGGTACCAGTGTGAAAATTCCAATTCTGAAATGAGAAAAGGCAGACTCACAGTTGCACACATTTGCCTCCAAGTCCAAGTTTCCTGTCTCTCATCTCCACCTTTCTCTCCACCTTCCTCCTTTCATTCAATTTTCCATTCCTCATTCCTCTTCTCTTCTTTCTCATATGTCTCTCCCTATCTCTCCCTTTTCTCTTTCCCTTCTTACCTCTCTCTTTTCCTCCCAACTCTCGTCTCATCTTCTCTGCACAATGTTGCCATTCTCTTTTAGAAACTGTGAACTTATCTTCCTTTTGCAATGCATCATTGTCATCTTTGTCCTCATTCTAGACCTTGTCATCCCTGTCCAATCTTAATTGCCCTCTAGTTTCTTATTTTTGTCCTTTCTTTTCTTTGATTTCTTTCCCCTTCTCTTCCATCTACATTCTCTCTCTCTCTCTCTCTCTCTCTCTCTCTCTCTCTCTCTCTCTCTCTCTCTCTCTCTCTCTCTCCTCTCTCCCTTCCTTGTTTTCTTTCTCTCGATATTCATTTTCCTTCTATTTTTCATACTGCTCCTCCTTCTCCTAATCTTCTCAATGTCCTCCACTCTGTCCTCTGTGTCCTCCTTCTCTTTCCCCTGTGTGTATATAAATTCTCTGTCTCACTGTCTCTGGATCCCTTTCTTGCACAATGAATTCTTGCCCATTGATTGTGAGGAAGAAGGGACAATAATATAAAACTGGGGTTAGCTTGTTTCTTTAGGACATCAAGTGACAAAACATATTATAAAAGAAATCATATTCATTGCTTACCCAACACTACCTTGCCTGAAGAATTCAGAAGAATACAGCATTGGGAAGGAAGGTTCATGGAACTCCCATATAGTGTTTCCTGTTGAATTTCTTCAATCTCTGCCTCTTAAAGTTACTTCTTAAAAGGTTGTCTTAAAAACCAGCAGTGTGTCAACCTGTCTTTTAAGAGTACTTGGTGATCATTAGAATATGCACATAAAAGGAAGACTTTCATAGCAATCAGTCAAGACATTCTATACAAAGACAGTTTTTAAATAGTTTTGAGACATTGATGATTTTGTACTTGTAAATTCCAGACTTGAATCTCACATGCTTACTGTTTATACTTGGGGGCACACACCACAGCAATGGATTCAGGGAGCACCATTTGATATCCAAAATGTGCGTGCAGTTCTGCACTTGACCAGAAGGCTCTCTGGGTTGGATTGGTCTGAGAAGACAAAAGAAGCAAAGAATTCTAAGTTAGCCCAGCCAGCTATGCTTGATTCACCAAGGAAGGGAGGCACAAGGAACATTAACAATCTGTTCTCTCCTGTGATTTCCAAAATCCTTGAATGTAGACTGCCATCTGTCATGTGCAGCAGTAATATGGAACCATGTTCTTTGTACTCCTAATTCATAATGTTCAAAATGTACTGCATTTTTCTCATTTAGTGCCTTAGTGTTTTCATTCTTGTGAATCAACATCATGGTCAATCCAACACTTATAAAGGACAACATTTAATTGGGGCTGGCTTACAGGTACTGAGGTTGAGTCTGTTATCGTCAAAGCAGAAAGTATGACAGCATTCAGGCAAACATGGTGCCTGGTGAGTATAGAGTTCTACATCTTGTTTGAAAGGCAAAAAGTAGAAAAATGACTCCTCCTCTCTCAAGGAGGACCTCAAAGTTCATGTGCAAAGAGACACTTCCTCCAACAATGCCAATGCTAGTCCATCAAGGCCATACCACACAATACCCTGCCTGGGACAGGAGTATTCCAACCACTACACTTACTTTTAGCTTGTCCCTCAGTTAGGACAAGGCCCTTTTGGTCATCCACACTTAGTTAAACCTGATGTCTAGACAGTAACTATTCCAAGTTTTGTCTTCACTTCTAACCCATCTCTGCTTCCTTCCTGACAGCAGCAGACTGATTGCTTCATCAATATTTCTGATGACTTCTTCAACAATCTCTTTGAGAATGCAGCTGTTTTTATTGTATCCTGCCCCTGAGACCCATGGGATTTCTCCCTATGTGAGAAGGAGCTACTTCTGTCCTTCTGATATGGTATAGTATTACTGTCATATGATCATACTATGTCTTTTTCCATTACTTTTCTTCTTCCTTCTCTGGGTCTCCATATGTAAAAACCCACCAAACAATTGCTTGCATGAATGGTGATAAATCTTGCAGATTTTAAGCCCTGCAAGCCAGTTGTAAAAGTTACATTTCTACCCATTGCAATTGAATCACTGTTAGAATGGAAGCGGTGCACATGTAAAATGGAGGAAGACATGGTGAGAGCAAGAGGGGTTTCATTCTTCGAGGGAGAAAGTGAGAAATTTCGAGCAGGCTTCTAGCACATTCTCGTTTCTTTCTCTAAGTTGTGTATGAACACAGAGGCTTCCCACATGAGCCATTAAACAACTGTGTTTATGTATGTATACTCACACCTAAGCTATCATTTAAAACATCAAGCTTTTGGAAATCTAAAGTGAAATCAATGAAAAAGTAAAAAAATTTAAAAACAAAAATAAACAAGAAGAAACCATGTCCAAACTATTTCACAGCTCCTACATGACAGTAATCTGCTAACCCATTCCCAAAGAGCAGCCTCCTCTTCAAATTCCCCTAGATTCTAGGGCCTAGGTGCCAGATTCAGTATGACAGTTATAACAGACTCCACAATGGCCAATTTCTCATCAAGTGACTTTTGTTTTGAGGCACAATATTACTGTTCACTCAACGTGGCACCAAATTCACCAACTTGCACTCTATCCTCCTGAATGCTGGGGGTGGGGGTCCAGGAAAGTGACAGTATAACCAGATTTTATGACATTACTGGACATTGCAGTATCTGCCTACCATGGTTTAAAATACGTTAAGTCAATATCCCCAGAACTCCAGCAGGTTCCATCCTGAATTCCTGCTTCCTGTGTCCCCATTCTATGGCTTCTGTGAACCTCATATCCAGTGCCCTTTCAGCCTTGTTGTTCCTTCATCCCCACTGTGTTCCCTGATTTCCTCATTAGACATTCACCTAAGCTGCTAGGAATTGTTTCACTTGCAGCCAGTTCTCCATATTTACTGAGCTCATGAGCCGCCTGCATGTTTAAGTGCCTCAGGTCCCTCTCTAGCCTTCTCACTTCATTCTCCCAATGTTGATGTAGTTGTAATATCTCACATGTGCCTTCAATTGCACACTTTATAACTACATCTCACTTTCAAGTTCTGTCCTCTTATACAAATCCTACTCATGTTTATGAGATGAACACTGCCCTCACCATGATTCTAACTGGAATCTTGCCCTGTCTCAGACTCCTCAAACTTTATCCCTATTACCTGGATATCTGGATTCCCCTGATCACTCCTCCACACACACACAAGACTATCACCCCTTATCATCATTCCATGGTATCAGCTCCCAAACCTCACCTGACTTTCCCTAACCAAGCAGCTTTGCATCTCCTTCATTTTAACTTCTAGAGTATAGCTTTGATCACACCATAATTTTGCTCAGAATAGTCCACAACGTTTTCCCTCTACTCAAAATCACCACTACTTTTCCAGTCCATCCAAGACAAGGGATGCCATGGTTCTGATGGCTGATATCAACACATATCAGGCATTCTTTTCCAATACAAACCATAAATGCCAGCCAACAGAAATGCTCACTGATACAGGAGGTCAGTGTATCAATCTCCAATGCTATCCCCCTCCCCTATAAACTGTTTTGGACTCCTCTTCCTAAGTTATCATAAGTTGCCTTACGTGTGGCAGTTCTTCCTCTGCAACCCACACTGGCCTACATTTTTCTCCGGCAGTATATTGTGCTTTTTGCCTCATGTGCCTTACTCATTTTCTCTATAATCTCCCTTTTGAGTCCCAAGACACAAAAGGCCAAATTTCAATTGGACATATTATATTATTGAAGTAGGCACAGCAGTAAGAATAGATGCAATTGGACTGAAGAACACGAAGTCACAGGAGACTGCCTCACACATCAGCACTTCCCAAGGTCTGACTCCAAGATCTTACAAAACCTAAGAGCAAACCACCTCATTGTGGCTTATATTTAGCAAGTTACAAGAATTTCAATTGTTTTGTGAGCAGCAGTCTGAAAATGAGAGACTCATCCAAAGGACTCTCTAGGCAAATTAGTGTGTTCCCTTGAAAATCAAGAGATGTATGCTCTGCATGTGCAAATACTTGAAAACCTACCTTGTAGGATCTCTTTGGTTGGGCACAAATGAAGTACTTCTTCATAAATACAAAACATAATCATTAGAAAGGACACTCTTGGCATACTTAAGTTTCATTTTTACATCTTTTAGGTATGTGGTCTGTACAGACTGTTTTAATACATCCTGGCAAGCAACCGTTTTCCATGCAGATTCATATCAAGTTGGAACATTGAAGAATTACTCCGAGTAAGACATAAAATACAAGGAGCTGTAAAAGTACTAGGAAATGCTCCTTTAACTCGAACTGCTCACTATTGACTGTATATGGTCAGTGAAGAAGATCTGGAATGGATTGACTCTGTGCAGAGCACTATTTAGGCTGGCTGTTTCTAAGAGAGAGACAAGAGGTAGCCTCAGTTACCGAGTTCCATTTGCTTACATGAATCCAACCCAATGTAAGAAGACCCAGTTCTTCTTATATGAGGAACTGATACTCCTCATTTTGTGCATAGCAAAAATCTTGGGCTCCTTTCTAGAGAGGAATGATGATGTAGGTATCACAACTCTTGGAGGACTCAGACCCATCCTCTCACACACACATGACCCAGACCACACCAGTGCATACATCTCATTGTTCCTACTCTCTTTGTTGTTTTGGGTGCTATTGTGCTTTGTTGAGATACAGTAAAAAGGAAAATATGTTGAGTGGAACTGGAGATATTCATCCTGACACCTCCTGGTCCTAGGCTCTTTCCTGTAGCAGTCAGCAGGTCTGCTCAGGCATCCTGAGGTGTCTTGATAATTTATACTCCAAAGCTTACCAGAATAGGTATGAAGTCAAGGACACAAAAGCAGTTTCCTTTTCGCTTTGCAACTAGGCACCATGTCTCTATTCCTGCTTTATGCCTCCCTGGCTGCCTTATGCTTTCGGGCTGCCTTCTTTATCCTTTAGGTAATATGGCACTCACACTGTGGATCTGATTTATTTGAGTTTGTAGGAAGCCTTCAGCCTCATTGTGTGAGTGACTAGAATAACTGGCTCTAGCCTTCAACTACAATGAAAATTTCTAATTATAGTGTTCATTTCCATTGACTCTGAAAAGCAACCACATACAGTCATCAAATTCAAGATGCCCAGTCCTTGTCACACATAGTTCCCTCTGGAGGGTGATGTGTGTGGCTATATACACTAGATATGTTCTCTGGCAGTTATGTAAAATCAAGGGGAAAGAAATGGCCCCAGATCAGGAGAAGTGTTCATATCTTTTCCAAGGCTCCACATAATACTCCACATTTCCCGATTCTTTTCTTAGTGTTCTGCCTTCCTGAGGGGAGGAATTTCTCACATAAATCCTGAGGGAGGACCAGCAGGTTCAGGTCTCTTCTGAACTGTAATGAAAAATTTAGAAAAGTCTGAGGTGACAGGGCCTGGTATCTCTGAGCAGTACTCAGTCTGGCAGCCTGGGAGAGAAATTCAAAGTCATTGGGATTCTTTCCTTCATTCTTCTCCTCATCATGGGCGGGAAGTATTACTCTGAGTTCTGGGTATTGGTGTCTGGGAGATGGGGCCTTGGACTTTACTGTCAGCTTAAGTAGATAGAGCAATATATTTGGTTGTGAATCTGGGCTGACTATAAAATATCTATGTGTGTGGAGGGATTCATTGGACAAAGTCTTCTCAGGTATGGACCATATATCTCCAGGGATCTAAACTGTAAGAGAATAGGAAACTTCTGCTGTGTTTCCCCAGGCAGAGATATGTCTTCTCTATTCTTAGTTCATATCTCCAGACTTTTTGGCCTCTGGATTCTAAGATCTGGACATGTGTTTTCCTGTGTCCTGCTGGGATTTTCCTTAGGCACAGTCTCACACAAGTGACTTACAAGTCTGTGACTTCCAGACATAGAGTCAAACTGCAAGTATTTCATAGAGTCCTCCTTTAAGAAGCCAGCTGTGGGCATGCTCAATCATATGGAGCATTTACACTAGAGCTGTGAGCCTATGAGAAACTCCATCAGGTATTAAGAGGCTGCACACAGCAGAAAGACAGTCTAATCTCAAGATCAGACCATCAGGGGATATCCACAATAGTACAGTATTGTAGGGAAAGAGAGACCCTTGTGGCCTCAGAACTGCAAGGCAAGCTCAGAATTTTTCTTTCTTACCATCAACTCACAGACACATCCAGAAGTATTGCTATGTCTGCACAAGCTGACAAGACAGATTGTCAGGACTGAAAAAGGCAACACTCATCACAGGAGGTTCTGTTACCAGAGGATACTAAGTTGATCCCTGATAGCAAAATATTGAACAAATGGCTGGAGATTCAGTATTCTCTGTGGGGTCCAGTGCTCCAGACTTGAGACACCTGTCCAGCATCTCTGCCTTACCTTACTTATGAGCTTCAGTTGCACTCCTGTGTGACTGATCCAGAAGAAATTGGAACCACTTCTACACAAGACTTGTCCAAGTCAGAAACCTGTGGTGACTCACCTGGTCTTTCCAAGGTGCGTGTTTCTGCAGCCTCTTTGGAAGCTGGTGATGTGGCTGGGGCTGCTTCTTCACAGGCTTCCTTTCCTGAAGACACCACTGGTGGGCTGAGGGTCCTTGTTGTTACTAAAGAAGGCTGAACTTTCTTTGATGCTAATGGTGCTCCAGAGCCCACCTCCCCAAAGTTGTTTCCTTCAGAACAATACATTTTTCCAAATGGCTAGGAAGCCCATTTGAAAAATCCTGATGTTACTAGAATGTTTCTTATCTCCTCCCAGAATGATGCTTTTTGGGCAAGTTCCTCTTTATTCTTCTTCTGTAGGAAGGGAAAATCATTTAGGCCACTGCTTCAAACCTTGGAAGCAAATTCTTGTCAGCCAAGATATTAACCAAATGTAGTTCTGTTAAAGTCTGACATCTCAGTGTAGGGCCTGTATCCCTGGTGTGTTGAAAATGCATTCTTCTACTTTACTCATTTCCTGTTTTCAGTAAGCTAGGTCTAAGTCTTCTCAGTATGCCACTCCATTGTGTGTGTGTGTGTGTGTGTGTGTGTATTTGTGTGTTTGCTTCATATGCGCATTGCATGTGGAGCACTTTTATTAAATAACACACTCCACTGAGACAGCACAAGAGAGTCCTGGAAACAGACTGAGTAGGTGACACAGAGTTCTACTGTCTCCATGCTTCTCATACTGAATTTCTTTGCCAAGTAGCTTAGATATTCTTCCAAGTATTCCTTTCGTAATTCCCTTTTCAGCTCCTCATCTCTCCTAAAAACTTGTTTTGTCCTCTGCAATACCAAACCAAAATGGATAATTAGAACAGTTCTGATGTCAGCAAAAAGACAAATAAAATAAGTTGGCAGGGGCATCAGTATCTCAGGCATGACTTGAACCCCATTCCCTGCCACCCTGTCCTCTGTACTGAAATCCTGAAGGAATATTTCCTTCATTCAATCTAGTGTCTTCATCTGTGGCTTTTCTGTGAGTAGCCTTGTACTACTCTGTAGATTTTTGGTCCCCCATATTGATAATGAAAATGTACCTTGAAGATATTTGATCTTCTAAAATTCTCTAAAATCTGTTGGTACTTTATTTCTGCGGGGATTTTTTCCACATAGAGTCTTAACAGAATAGTGCAGAGAGAAAGCTGTGCAGAGAAAATTATATGTCTAAATGAGGACCTAAGGAAATCTGGCCTCTGTATACTTGGTTTCACATGTTTCTCATATTTAAAAAGGCACACGCTGACATCCCATATCCATTTCCATACCTTGGCCTGGAAAGAGCATATCCACAGTCTTCCATTAAAATGGCACATTCAGCAAACATTCAACTGTCAATGGGCATTGCTAAAGTGGCATAGTGCCACTCTCACCTCAGCACTCAAGAGGAACCAGATGGACCCACAGAAATTTGAGGAAACTGGTTGTCCTCATAAATTTGAAACTAGAAAATAAAGACAGTGTTCACAGTCTTCCATTCCCAATCACAATATGAATCTTTGTCCACATAGAAGTTTTGTATATTGCTTACCAGGAGTGCACAACCTCATCAGATGTCATTAGGTAATGACACTAGATACCGAGGGTGATTAGTTCCTGGAAGTGCTGTGCTGTTGGCACCTAGTCAGATGCTACACTGAAAGATGCTGGTGAACTGCTTCAACTCTCAGGTCTATCAAGATTCAAAACAGGTTCACAACCCTGCCAGAAACTCTACTTAAGAAGAGGATATGCCCATAAACTCAGACTAGGAAACCTGATGTCTGGGAAATTATATGACTCCTTAGTAAGAGTGATTTATTTTTTGAAAAGAAAAGAAATAATGGGAGATTTACTATGATCTCAAGCGAATGCCTTTATTTTCCTGGAAAGCACCAGTGGAAACCCAAAAGAAACTTTGTTCTAGGAGTTATAAAACAAGGATAATGCAAACTGTGGAATCTGAGCTCATCTGTAAACCTGAGCTTTATCTTTGTAGACAGGAAATGTTATATCTGCTCATCACACAGTCTTCAGAAGGTCAATGAAATCATATCCATAAAACACCTGCCCAGTGTCTGAGCTCCTCAGAGTCACATGTATCTCCTTATATTCTGTTTCACCATTCAGGGCCTCTTATGGTTGGTGAGACTTTTCTACCATCCCCTTACTATAGGTAAAGCACACTTGTCATTGAGGCTGTAATAGTTATTTCCTGCTGACAGCTCTGCTTTCTACTTTTTATTCTGCCTACCCAATATGATGACCATTTTGAAAAAAGCCTAACTGTGCTTAACCACACTGACCCCAAGTATTCCACAATCCTCTGGTGACTGTGGAGCTCTAGGAAGCCCTACTTCTCTCTCATGGAATTCACTGAGCTTGGCCACCCATCAGAGACATGCCAGTGACTTCTTGAGAGGAGATTTGGAAATCAAAATACCTACCAGGTCAGATACATCCTGTTTTCTGGTCCCCTTTTTCATCCACTATGATCTGGATCATGTGTGCACAGGTTCAAGAACTAAGTCTACTACCAATAATATTCCTTATTCATGATACCACCACCTTTGGTCCTCATGTCTTTGAACTGCAAGAAAAAGCCTGTGTGTGAGCTGCCAGAAATCTGATAAAGAGATGGCAGCCTCAAGTTCCATAGCTGTCAGCCAAGGAGAGAACCCTTAATAGAACAGCAGGTTGAACAAGGGAAGAGTTCCAGGAAAGTAGTAGAAACCGCGGGTTCTCATGTGAGGAATTTGTGATAGAGCACAAAGGCGGCTTCTCCTTGTCCACATTTATCCAGGTCGGCTGCCATTTAGAAGACATTTTTCCTCAGGCTCATGTAAGAAGCCAACAAAGAATTGTTGTTGATGACAGTGCTCTGCTTTAGCGCACTTAAGATTTGAAATCTCTCTTGTGGAGGTAGACTGACATCATGGTGTCTGAGGATGTTCTAAGACAGAAAAAGAAAGACAGGAAAGGTCAAAACCACTGGTCGGGCCTGCTGCCATTCCAGATCTCTAGCGCACGTACACATGCATGCACGTAAACAGACACACACACACACAAACACAAACACACACACACACACAGACACACACACACACACACACCACACAGGTCTGTGCAACTGTATTGCGGCATGTTTGTATTGGATTCACAGATCTCTTTTGCTAAAGAAATTAGAGTGAATAGAACCTCACATGTGGTGATTGAGTTTTATGAATTTGGTAAATAATCCCACCATTTGGTAAATAATCCCACCATGGGATTTCCTTATAATGGTAATCAAGTGGTAGGCTTGGGATTGGGATGTCTCTCCCCATTAAAAATGTAATGCACAAGAGTTTTTAGGGAATGTTCAACTTTAGGAGCTGTCTTACAAATAGCCTATTTATTGAAATGAGAAATTGAAAACTTCGCATAGCTATGAGTGGATTTGTACACATAGGAGTGTAATGCATTTTCATGACCATGAGGAAGGAACACTCAGTTTCTGCTCTCTAAGAAGTTCAGAGGAATTGATACGGAAAATGTGGTACATTTACACAATGGAGTACTGCTCAGCTATTAAAAACAATGAATTCATGAAATTCTTAGGCAAATGGTTGGAACTAGAAAATATCACCCTGACTGAGGTAACCCAATCAAAAAAGAAAACACACAGTAATCACTTGCTGATAAGTGGATATTAGCCCCAAAGCTCCCAATACCCAATATACAACTCACAGACCACATGAAGCTCAAGAAGAAGTAATAAAAAGTGTGGGTACATTGATCCTTCTTGAAAGGTGGATCAACACACGATGGCTTACAACCAACCGATAGACTGAGCTTAGGTTCCTCAAAGGAGCAGCTAGAGAAATGACCCAATGAGCTGAAGAGATTTTCAGCTCCACAGGAGGAACAAGTACCAACAAGTATCCCCAAAGCTCCCAAAGACTAAAACACCAAACAAAGAGAACCCATGGCTCCAGCTACTCATATAGCAGAGGATGGCCATTTCAGACATCAATGAGAGGAGAGGCCATTGCTGCTATGAAGGCTCGATGCCCCAGTGTAGGGGAATGCCAGGTCAGGAAAGTGTGTGGGGGACTGTTGGTAAACGGGGAGGGGAGATGGGATAGGGTGTTCTTGGAGGGGAAACAAGGAAAGGGAATACCATTTGAAATATAAATAAAGGAAATAGCTAATAAAAAATAAACAAAAAACAAACAAAAAAGTTCAGAACCTAATCCTGAAATTCCTCAGTAGGTAATAAAACCTTTGAGTAATCTGAGCACCTTGGACCTCAGCATTGTACATGACTTTCTTGGGTCAGTGTTTGAGCAGAGTGCAATGCAGGCTAAAGACTAACTGATAAGGGCATTGACCTGTGTTATCTAATCCCAGTGGCAATATAAAGAAAAAGTGGTATCTGACCACTTGGGTGAAAACATTTGAGGATCATTAGTGTAAACACAAAAATAACGTTTACATTTTAAATTTGTCTCTCATAATACCATGTAAATTACCTTCATTTGTAAGTGCATTGAGACATACCATATTTGTTGTTCCAGTAGAGAAAGATCCTTTCTTCTCTAGACTCCCTTGGTCTGAGTGCCTAGGTATCACTAGGTTCCCACCTGTCACAAGATAAACAAGAAGCTAGGAAATTTATATTATTTAGGAAATAGTGTGTAAATTTATTTACTCATGATATTGTATCTCACTAATGTTTATAATTGATAATTTTCATTTAAATTATTTTTTAAAAAATGAATATTGAAGTATGAGTACCAGAAATTCTAAGTTTGTACTTTTGATACTCTAAGCTGTACCAAGCAATAATTAAAGTGTAACTGAAATATTTTAAATAAATTCTGTTAGTAGATTGGCACATTTTATTATATGTATATTGGAACATTTCATGTTCTTCAGATAATTATCAGCTCGACCCATTCTATTTCTTGTCTCGTTGAAGCATTGCAGCAATTAACATATATGTTCAAGTATTAGTGCGGAATTACTTTGCCTTTCAGCCAGGAATTGCAGCTAATGGGAATTTCTTCCTGGGATGATTAAATTCCCTGAGTACTCTCTTTGCAAACAAAGTTGAAGAAAGGTATATAATCATAAATAGACTGTTAAATGTTTTGATGGTTTATACACTTTCAAGGTGACTGAAATTATCTAGGAAATCATAGAAGCAATACACAATACAGCAGGTTTGAAATCTAGTTAATAGGTCCATTTATTCCTCAATATTTATAAGCTTATACATCAATTCCATAGTTCCTTTGCAAGTTGTAAGTGTCTCATCAAAGTACACCAAGATTTACAAGGCTGTGTTACTGAGATGACAAAATATTTTCTTTCACTGTAAGTCCATAATATTCTTCATAGAAGGTATATAGTGAGGGTAACATCCAGGAGAGTGAATGTCTTAGCTTAGTGGTTTCCACAATAACATAAACTCCTTCCTTACTCTACTCTACCAAAGTAAAGAACTGTTAAACACTTTCCAATTAATGTGATTCTCTTATACTACCCTCAAGACACTATTAGAAATTATGAATTCAAAAAGCGAAAACTGGAAAAATGAGTTTACTGATTTCAACTAATTTTATCAAAGATAGTTAAATCAAGAGGGGAAATAAATCTATAAAAATTATTTTAGTTCAGCACAAAGACACATGAATAGATTTTTTAAATGTTTCTTGACTTTTTCAGTAGTTTTAGTAATAAAAATGTAAATGTTCACTACTTTTGTTTTATATAACAGACTTTTTACTTATTTAAATGAATACGTATAATGTAACTTTTTTCCTTTGAATCATATGAAACTTTATTGGTTTGCATACAAAAACAAAAAAGTTTATGATTTCAATTTCATAATATTAATTGCAAACTATAATGTCCACACGTATAAATTAATGTAAAGTATAGCCAATTAAATGACAGTCATATTTATCTAGTGCAAAGTTTAAGATGAACCTAAATGAAATACAATTTAATATTGTTTTCTCTTCATTGCCCTAGAAACAAAATTGATTTAGAAGTGATATATGACCACCAGTCACTGTGACATTGTTTCAGCAATTAGCCTATTTAGGCAATATGTTGTTGCACTTCATAAAATGCTCTCTGGATTAAACACACATGTGTATCAAGATTAGAGACAAAGAAATATAATGTCTATTTGCAATAGACTAATAAATAGAAAACCTGTTTTTTTTCTATTGTTGTCTATGCTATATTATTTATAGAAAATAATGAAATAAACCTAGTCCTCCACAAACCATGAAGTGCACAATATACGATACAGGTAAACGGATGGAGCCTGGATAATCGAGTAGAAGGAACTAGCAACTTCCAGGAAAGTAGGTTAGAGAATAAGGTTGAAATAACAAACTGGGCTTCCTGTCCTGGCCGTGGTAGGAGAGCAGCAGCCCCATGGCCCTGCGCTACCCCATGGCCATGGCCTCAACAAAGCCACAAGGTGAAGAAGAACATCAGGGAACCAAGACACAGCCGGCCTCGGGCTCCTCACCAAGCGCACCAAGTTCGCGAGGGATGCGATACGGGAGGTGCAGGGCTTCGCTCCCCAAGAGCAGCGCGCCTTGGAGTCGCTCAGTGTCCACAGACACGTGCGCACTCTAGTTCATCAAGAAGAGGGTGGGCGCGCACATCCGGGCCACGAGAAAGCGGGAGGAGCTGGCAATGTCCTGGCAGCCATGAGGAAGGCAGTCGCCAAGGAAGATTGATGAACCATCCCCCATAAAAGATAGTTCCAAAAAAAGAAAAAAAGAACAAAATGGCAGTCTGCAGAGTTTCAGCAGGTGCACATTTTATTTCCTTTCCTATTACTGCAGTTTACCTGTCTAGACAACTGTCATGGAGGTTTTTATCCTTCAAAAGAAGCAAATTCACTTGCCTGCATGGGCAGGATAATTTGTTTATAAACATTAATATTTGACTTGCCATATGTTCATTTGCTTCTTTGGGCAGGAACCCCTGTAGCACAGGGTGACATAATAAGTTATATAAGATGATACAGGATTTCTGCTCTACTTTTCACTGGATCTGGATGCTGAGATTGCAAAGATTCAGCACCAACAAGTTTTATGCAGTGCTGAGGACAAATATCAAAACTTTGTGTCTGTTAACCCAGAAATTTACCAACTGAGTTGTACTACCAATTCTGTGTATTTCATTTAATCAGAGCAAAATGCTTCTCATTATTTAAAAATGTGTGTCACAGCAGAACTGAAAAAAATTAGAACACCATAGATGCAAAGTTGTGCTGACTTGTCTAGTTCAGGCCTGTGTTCAAAACTAAGAAAAGAGAGAGAAGAGAGACGAAGACACCAAAAGTGATAGAGTGAGTAGAATTTTATCTCAGAAATTAAAATAATCTGCACATGAATTGGGTCTGGGATTATGATGGTTAATATTTTGTCTAACAGAGTCAAACAGGGTGACATTACATATATTATATTCATCTCGCATAATGAAATCATGACCCCCAAACACATGTTCTTTACACTTGGAGTTCCTAAAATTTCAGGGACAATTATATCTAGTCTCAAGGCTGAGGTGAGAAATTGTGCTCATAATGATTGCTACATTCTGGGGATTTGTGAGAACACATTCTCAGATACTGTAATAGGGCCTCACAAATGAAAAGAATAAGATTCTTTAACAATGAAAATAAATGTATTAGTAAGAAGCCTTTGAGATTCATATTGAATACCCCTACACTGACCTGAGCCTTCTGTTCTTTCTTTGGGCTATTTTCCAGAGCTCTGTAAAAGGTAAAAAGGCCAGAGGCTGAGGCACTGATCCAGGAAGCTTTGCCCTGTAGCAAAGTGGAACTACACCTGTGACAGGGCAGATTCTAAGGTAATCAGTAAGGTTGTGTGTAAGGAGGTTTGAATGTCTGTGAATTTGTAGCCCAGCAAACCTGCCCCTGTATACCACAAATACAACATTTTGTTTAGGTAGAATGTAATAGGCATTGGATTTCTGAAACCATACAGAAAACAGAATTGTAAACTACCACAGTAACTCTTCATATATGGTAATGAACAGCAGTAACACAAAGTTGTCCATAATTCTTTCTTTGTTATTAAAGAGCCTGTTATAGTAGTGAGGTAATCTGATTTCTGATGTTACGTTTACTTAGCATTACTTGAGTTAACAAGTTTTGGATATACATGAGTTTAATAGTGTGGATGCTCATATGCACTGCACATGTGTTGGCACTCACTACACATGTGTACACTTGCTAATGTGTAGGGAAGCTGAGGTTGACAAGACTCTCTTTCTTGACTCTCTGTCTTATAAATTAAGCTTGCTGCATTGTCCAGATCAGCTAGCTGCTTGCTCCTAAGTTTCTGTCTGTGCCTCTGAGAGAGAATTACAGGCCAGCTTATATGCCTAAAACTCTTCATCTGCAGTACATTATTTAAAGAAAGAGTAATTATGCTGTGTTCTTAGTCACTTTCCATCACAGTGCACCCTTCACATTCATCTCCACACAGTTTTGTAGTAGTGATTCCCATCAATATGTACTTGGTATGTTTTACAATAATATTCAGGAACAATATTCATGATTTTGAATTCAGTCATTTTCTTAAAGTTCTGTATTGAATCTCAAGATTACAAAGTCCTAAAAGGAAAACAATATACAACCTTCAAATAATGTATTCAGCTATTTCTTCTCATATGTGCTTGTAAGTTTTTTTCTTAGATCCACACATATCTTTTCCTCGGATTCTTCGAGTATTCTCTTTGAAAATAATTCAATTAAAGTAAATGAGTGAAATGTATTTGTTTATGATTTAAATTGCATACTATTTCTCTATAGCACACCATTGTATAAGCAATATGCTGTCTCATATTTTAGCATAAATTTTCCTACAGAAAAAATATTCTATTTGATTTGGCATGATGAGATTAATGAGCTTACAGGTTTTTTTTACTGTAACTTATGTTTGTTCTATTTATGACAACATTAGAAACATATATTACTTGCATCACACTCACAACTTTCTATAAACATCGATCATTTTCTATATGACATGGAAATGATGTCAATATTGTTATGGAGATAAATACAGTTTCCTTCACATGTTGTTTATTTAAATATAATGGTTATTATGCAATGTAATACGTGTTCCCCTATAAATGAAATTAATTATCTTTCCCTTTTTGCTCTTAGAGTTTGAAGATATGATTTTCAAATTCATCTTGAATTCCAGATCTTCTTGGCATAGCTGCCTAAGTGTTGGAATTAAAGGTATGTCCTATCATGCCCATGTGGTGATCCTGTTAAAAATGCAGTGGATTAACTTATTGGGACACTCAGAACATTTAAACAATAAGTGTTGATTTTTTTGTCCACAGTTTAGACCCAGGAGCAGGTCAGGTGTTCTGAGGCATAAAGATATTGAGGAGAAGATGGAAGTGATGGCAGTTTGTTTGCATGCCTGCCTTCATATTGAGGCATGATTGTTACCTGAAGAGTCTAAGCTCACTACAGGGCTTCTTGGGAGGCCTTGATTCTTAGAGGCTTGAAGCAGAGTTCTTCCCTACCTTGCCATGCAGACATATTCCCATATTCTTTTCAACGACATGTTTCCTTTCCTACCATGAGGGTAAACTGAAGTACAGTGTCTTTCATAACCTAAAATCATCACTTTTGCCATATGCTGTCAGATACACAAGGCTGCAGTACAGTGCTGGAAGGGACTACATAATCAGTACTCAACATTCTGTCATCTGCTTCCACACTGTACAGTCTACTTCATTATGACAAGAATCCATATCACTTGCCATTCTGTGCCAGTGCCTAGGAGTCTGTCACTAACTGTGGCTTAGACCACAGCAGGAGAGTTTCATTTTGCTTAGAGTTTGAACTGACACAGCCCATCTTGGTTTAGGAGGTATGGGTCAGCTAGCCACGTTACATCTACTCATGAATCAGAGAGGGATGAAGGGCAGTACTCAGCTTATTTTTTCCTTTTTAATCTGTCAAGGATCACAGCCCCTGAGAGCATGGACCCACATTCAGGGTGTGTTTTCTCTCCCCAGATAAGCTTTCCTGAAAACATACTGAAAGATATACCTAAAGATATGTTTCCATGGTAATTTTAAATCCACTCAAGTTGATAGTTGATATTTACCATTGTAGAAGAGATGGAATAGTTACTAGTCAGTGACAATTCTGAAATTATATTTAGCCACAATGAACTACTTTGAAGAGGCTGAAATTCCACCCTTACATCTTATTACTAAGGCCTTAGGCATACCTGTATAGAACTCTACTCTTGATGTTTCCAATATCCTAAGAAAAGAAGCTACATATATTTAGCAGTCATATAGCCTGCTATATTAATAAGTATGTTTGCTGTCCAAGTTATAGGGAAACGACGTCATCTCATAATTGTGCTTCCCATTATGACACTGGCTAGATTAACTGATTAGTCATATAATCAATGTTTGCTATTTTTGAGAAGGCATTACTCTTATCCATATAAATTTGAGCTACTTAAATAAAAATAATTTTCATTTTATAAAACTTTGAAGTTTGTTAGAAATAAAAATTCATAATCAAATATGAAAAAGAAGATAATGAAAAGAAATCCTGTATGCCGGAGCATGATTTTAGCCCTGCCTCTTGTAAGGCAGGAGCAGGGAGATCATCCCAGGTCTGAGACTGTCTTGACACAATAGTGAGACCATGTTGCAAAGCTAATGATATAAATTCCAAGGAAAGTGGTTAAAAAATGATTGCATATTGAAGCTCCATGTCCATAGAAAGATCTTGATGTCTTAGATGATGGCCATTCCATTGCAGATGGACACCATGAGATTATGGAAGGGAAAACAATATGATCCTTAACGCCTTTCCCATAAGCTACCAGTCAGCACACACTCCCTTTCCTCAACTTCAGCCATTGTTGCATCTTCATTTTAAATGCATGTACAATCATAACTGGTTGTTTCTCTCTCACATTTCCTTTTTAATTAGGTGTTTTCTTTATTTACATTTCAAATGTTATCTCCTTTCCACATTTCACCTCCCCAAACGCCCTATTCTCTACCCCCTCACCCTGCTCACTAACCCACCCACTCACATTACTCTTACTACATCACCTACACTGGGGCAATGATCCATTACAGGTCCAAGGGCCTCTCCTTTCATTGATATCCAACCAGATTCCTCTCCTTGTGTACTCTTTGGTTGGTGGTTAAATAGCTGAAAGCTCTGAGGGTACTTGTCCGTTAATATCATTGTTCCTCCTATGGGGATGCAAACCCCTACAGCTCCTTGGGACCTGTCTTTAGCTCCTCTATTGGGCACCCTTTGCTCAGTTCAATGGTTGGCTGAGAGAATCCCCCACTGTATTTGTAAGGTACTGGCAAGGCCTCTCACAAGACTGCTATATCAGGCTCCTGTCAGCTAGCACTGTTGTCATGCACAATAGTGTCTGTGTTTGGTAACTGTATATGGAATGGATTCCTATTTGGGGGCAATCTCTGTAAGGTCATTCCTTCCCTCTCTGCTCAACACTTTGTTTCTAGTGTTTGATTGTTGCTTCCTGGTATTGTTGTTGTTAAAAGTGGAGTTAGGTTTATGTGGCTACCGTCTTATTGGTCTGTTAATGGAAGATTACATTATTGCTTTTTCTAGTGTAGTTTCCATCATTCTGTTGGAGTTTCCTATGTATTATTCTTTGAAGGGCTGGATTTGTGGAACAATATTGTATAAATTTGGTTTTGTCATGGAATATTTTGATTTCTTCATTAAGGTAATTGAGAATTTGCTGGATATAGTAGTCTAGGCTTTATTTGTGTTCTTTTAGGGTCTGAATGAGATCTGTCCTGGACCTTCTAGCTTTCATTGTGTCTGGTAATAAGTCTGGTGTAATTCTGATAGGTCTGTATTTATTGTTTTTTTAGAATATACTTAATATTTTAATTGAGCATACATGATTAAATTACATAAAATTTGGTCTATTAACACCACAAACAAGAAAAGTAAAACAAAATATAATGTAAACAAATGCAAAACAGAACAAGGTAAACATGTAAGATATAAAAATAATGGTACTTATTAAAACTACATTACAAGGAATATTAAATGTGGTCACATTATTCTTTACAAACATAAAACTTTCCTGATCTATAAAAAAGAAAGTTCTCATAATACATTGTCTATAAGAAACATAGGCTAAAGGGGTCTGGAAGGATGTACCAAGTTGACAGTGAAAGACACAAAAATGAACTAGGGCAGCTACATCGGTTTCAGACAAAGTAGATGTCATTAATATAATAAATTGTCATTACTTAAATAGGATTTGTAACATACATGCTTTTCTTACATTATGAAGGTTTACAGTTCCATGATGCAGTCACTGGAAGTGTTGAGTTCACGATCTCACTTATGCATGGCAGCTTCTTGCTGTCTTTCTACAACCATGAAACGAGCTTCTTGTCCCTCTCTGGACTGTTATTGGAGGGAAAGTGACCCAGAAGTGACATCATTGTTGGAATCCCAGCTCTCTCCTGGCAGGCTGTGCTCAGAGGGCAATGAAACCACCCAGCTCCAGGGTGCAGATGGTGAGTGGAAGGATCCTTTCCCAGATGCTCTACTCATCTTATGTCCTGTGACTCTCCCACAGTTCTTATTTTAGATTCGCTGTCTTTATCCATTTGTTAACCTATGTTCTAACAGGGAGTCTTGGAAAGGTTCCTATTCTCCCACCATTATAGTACTTTGAACTTTGAACCAGAAGTTATCTGTGACCCCAATATGAAATACCATTCTCAATATCCATTCACAAAATATTAGACAGTAGTGTGGGCCAACTGCATTTCTAATCAGACATGTATGAAGTTTTCATTGCCTGTTGACATTTCTGGGATCTGAAGTTTTTGTCACTACTTATAGTATTACCCTTGCACTCAAAATCAGCCTGCAACTACATGCGTTCCAGAAGCAGTCTGTTCTGAACAGCCGCTCTAAAAATCAGTCTATAAAAATCCAGCCTTGCTAAGGGTAATGGCAGCATTGGCATTTCTTTCCCAAGCTGAATGAGAGAACGGAGGCCTTCCGTGTCCAATTCTTTAAAGAAAGTAAATATACACATATTAGAAGCTCCAAATGCATCATTATTTATATTTTTACATTTTACATTTTTTACCATTTTAAAAGGTACAGTGAAGTCATTAATTGAATATATATTATGTTCAGGAACTTTCCCCCTGTGCCCATGTCCTCAAGGATCTTCCCCGGTTTCTCATGCATCAGATGGGAAAAAATGCAAAGATAGACAATCAGACATTATGTATGCAGAGGGACGGAGATACATACAGAATGTCCAACAGACAGACAGACACACAGAGAGAAAAGAGATAGAGGCAGAAAGAGAGAGAGACAGAGACCGAAAGAGTCAGAGACAGAGAGGGAGAAAGAGCAGCACCCAACTCCATATGAGATTTCTCCATTAAATTCCCCTCCTCAGAGCTCAAGGAGTCCTGAAGTAGAAAAATAAGAATAAATAATATACTTACCATAGGATAGACTAGACACAAGGAGAACAAAGCCTTCTAAGTCAACTGATCAAAACTTATTTGTACACATAGACGGTGAGGCAGCAGACATTGGGTGTATTGGTGTGTGCAAAGTCTTCCCAGTTTAGTATTTTATAGGACTCCTGAATGTGTAAAAATATGTCTCAGTTTCTTGAGCTCTTTTCTTCTGTTGGTTTGCCAAATCTTACTTTGTTGAGCTATTCTGTGTGGTAACCTAAGTTTCATTCTTAAATTCAATATACAGATCTAAAAGAAACCACCTTCCTGAAATTATCTGCTGACCTCCAACCATTTATCCCTTTATGATCAATATCAACACACAAACAAACAAATGTGAAGTATCTTAGGTGAGGGTTAGATAGATGCTTTAGTGATTAAGACCATGCACTACTCTTTCAGAAGACCCGACTGTAGTTTTTAGTACTTCATAAGCTGGCTCACAACCATGAAAGTGGAAAGTAACATAAAGCAACATCTGAAATTGTCTTGTGACCTCCACATTTGCATGCTGTGTGCACATATCCACCCATTGATCAGGTGACATTCCTTACTGTATATGAAGGTATATCTCTGTATTTTCAATTGTTAAATCTGTACTGATAAAGAGCTAAGTGATGGCAGGAGTTTGATACTGTCATTTCTGAACCATCACTGTGCTTTAGATTTTAAATTTTGCTGATTTAAATTTTGCTGACTTTGCTCAAAACATGAATGTCATTGCCTGATGGCAATCCAAGAGATATTCTGGCACTGTCTTACTGCTAATTGCTAATTATAAATATCTGACAGCCAGTAGAAAGATCAAAACTACTGGGATTGACTAGGGCAGGGGACAGACTGGGGACAAAAGCAGATGCAGGAGTATGAAAAGATACTGATGGAAGCAGAAGATAGGGAACAAAGCTGTAAACAGTGAGAACCAAATGGGTAGGTAGATTGTTGTACAACTTGAAGTAAGTTGAAATGAGCTCTCCCATCAAAATGCCTACAGCTTTGACGTATACAGAAATCTGTTTTATTTATGCTGTAAGCTGCTCTGTGAAAAGCCCTGTTTTCACCTATGCTCACAACAATACACACCTGCAAAACAGTATGTGATGCAGCTTCTTGGGTGTATGGATGATTAAACTGATAGACAATTTCATGGTTTCCTACATAGAGGAATCCAGAGAAGCTTCCATCCCTCTTCCAAACACAATTGACCTTCCTGCCTAACAAGTGTAGCCCAGCCTTCTCACATCTCTCTCTTGCTCACATACCATTTGAGCCTTGGTAACAGGCTCTCAGGGCAGCAATAGAGCCCCTGAGAACAAAGTCTTTGATTTATTGCTTGTGCTGTATGCATAGAAGCAGAGAAGGCCCACACAGAACTAAGTACACATGTATGAAAACTCACATCTACAAGCATAATCTCTCACTCATGGAGACCCTCATCTCTGTACATGCTCATGTATCACACACAATTGGAGAAACCTCCCATGACAGAGAGGCACATGCAGACACACATACTGAAAAATGGTTGTTTACAATTGTATAGCCATTTAATCTACTGTACACTTGAGAAACTGCCCTGAGCCGCCAAGAAACGGGACTTGTGCATTAGTTCATGATAACTGTGGCATCCACTGCTTCCTCCTTTTCCTGGACTTCCATCAACCACTGTCCAATCATGTTCTCTTTCAGATATCTCTGGATAAAATAGCTAAGGGTCCTGGAATGCAAACTCTATGACCAGTGTGGTGGCCAATCTTTCAGCCGTGTACATCTATGAAGATAGCAGTGTCACAGATGGAGGTAGATGCATAGTGCTCTCACAAGGCAGAGAGGGGAGAGGCACTCAACAGAAAGCAACAGGCATGCCACTTACTTCATTCAGCTTAGAATCTCTGTCTCCTCAGTTGTCTCCAGTCAGTCTGTGGAGAACTTCATCACTCTGCTCCCTCGGAATCTCTCTTGACCAATTAAAGGTAAGTTGTCTAAGAGACATGGCAACACAGCTTGTGAGCAATGAGTATTTCTGTATGGTCACCTGTCCCTTTGCCTAACTGTGAAGTATCTTTTAGCCTCTGGTTCCTATATTGATGATTTGTGAGGTTTGGTTCTCCAGAACTTGAGCATGCTATATTAGTAACTCAGGCCTAAATAGAACATCAACATCACTGTCACTCAAACCTCACTGAAGCTGAGGCAAGAAAATCATGTTGCCAGCCTGCCTTATATGGAAATTCTACTGCAAAAAAGGCATGATTGTCATTCAGAAATGTCACTGTACCTGACATCTCATAGACTACAAATGCCTCTTACTATGCTAACAGGAAAATGTCAGCAGCAAGGAGGATTAACTGCTCTTTAAGTGTGTTAATGAAATCACCTGAGAGGTTCTTTGCTTGTTGATGGAGAATCACCAAAATATCAACACATTCCTCCTCTCCTCTCTAGAATTGGCTTTACTTTCGATCAGGTCTAACTATGTAAACCAAACTACCTAGATGTCTTGGTATATTTCTGTCTCTATCCCAAGAATCAGGACTTGAGATGTCTTCTGGGTGAATTACCTGATTAAACCATAGGAAAATTGGCAAGATTTCCTATCTTCCAATATCTCCAACAGGTCTTCAACTTGTAGCCACAAGGTCTCCCCAGAAAACACATTCAGAGTCTACAACATAAATACTATTATTCTTTCTCCGGTTCAAATTAAGGAGAGCTAATGGCTGAGTAGGAAGTCCTTACCCAACTGGTTAAAATGCTCCATGTTCTCCTTCTCTTGCTGTCTTGGGTTTTTCAGGGACTTTAAGCTTCCCCTAGAACTCCACACTCTCTACTTCCCCATGGGTTCTCTGCCTGATCCCCCACCGGACATCCAGGTACATGCATCAAGACTGAGGGAATCCAGGCAGGCTCTTGAGCAGGTAAATGCTTATAGAGTTCTACGTTTAAGGATTTCTATTTATTTTGTTTCTCAGAAGACTTTGCGCATGTGAATTTTTGGTCTATATGTAGGTATACGAATTCATTACTAGAGCCAAGGTTACCCAAGAAAATTAGGAATTGAGTAGAGAACTTATGAACAAATATATGAGAGATGAGCTCAAATAGGATCCATATTGAATGATATTTTTTTTTTGGAATGAGCCATGTCTGGAGCCTCATGCACTGTCCATAAATTAATTTGTACTCTGCAGAGCATTGGAGATCAGAATGCTTTGTGTCCTCCTCATGTTTTGATCTAGGAACATTTACAAGTGATGACCTGGCCCCTCAGCCTAGTCCTGTACTTATAGTACCACCTCACAACTCTGCACTGGCTAGCAGCAAGTCAGTCTGGGGATTGGGTTGTGTCTATGTGTACAGGGCCAGCTGTTATATGAAAAGACCTAATCTGTGTCTTCACTTAGACCAACAAGCAAGGAGAGGTGAGAATAATAGGGAAGGATCTAATAGGAGAAGTGAAGAAAAAGTGTGTGTCTGGGACAGATGTGGAATGGAATGTAAGCATTGCAAAAAGGACACTTAGAGATTCACTTTCTGTCCTCATCTAGGCACAGACATGCAAAGGGACCAGTGGTAAGAAAACCTCGTGCTGTAGTGATGGAACAGTTCTCAGTGTGGCCTTTATATATGATGCATTTGCTGAGTGTGGACTTGTGGAAATAATTGAGAGTTCATTATTCTCAGATAGCAATGGTTAGTGAGACCCTAGCTGCTCTTAAGGATCCAATAGGAATCACCCTGTCCACAGGCTTCAATATCCAAGCTGGAGACCATGAATCTTAAGTTAAAGGGAGGACCCTCTGCAGTGAACACTTGCAGCTTGTTTCAGCAACTGATGATTGTGATCAAAAAATTCAGTCCCAGGAGTGAGAAACCCACCTTGTACTTTTATTCAGTGAACCCTGAAGCTACAGAAACAATATAAGCTAGTACTATTTCTCTTGGTTACATACCAGAAGTAAATGGCAAGAACCTACTGTTGAAGAAACCACAGTTCAGTCTTGGTACATAGAGAAATGAACTGAGTCTGGTAGACATCTGACTGCTGCTTTGCATTCTCTGTGAAGCGTGGTGCTATACATGGGAGAAAAGTCATGTTCTGACTACTAGTGGATTTTATCTGCTATTATTCTAACGTGCTTGGTAGGATATGCCTACAGATTCAATCATGACAGTCTTGCTATAACAGTAACCAAAATGGTCTGGTTAAAATTTTGGCCATTAGACAAGATGAAATCCATACCTAGATCTTTAATCTGGTCCTAAACCCACACTCTGGTACATAACAGATCATGAAAAGACATACTGCTGTCTTTTTGGACATACTTTCAAACTGCTTCCTGAATGTGTTCATGTTCATAGATTAGTGCTACTTTTCCCAAAGGTCAGAGAAACAACTTTTGCAGGGGGATCTGTCAATGTATAGACTAATTTACTCTCATTGGTTTTTTTATTATTATTACTTGTATTTGTACTACTCTCTTTATCCTTATCATTACTATCATCATTATCATCATCATCATCATCATCATTATTATTATTATGATGATTATTTAGATGTATACCTATTTCCTTAATTACCTCGAGTTGCTGAGAGCAAATGTTAAGCATTTGACCCCAAATGAGACATTTAAATCACACAAATACACACCAGACCTAACTACTCAGAGGCCATGGTATAACATGACCTATAAACAGTATAAAAGGTGGAAGATGAGGAGGAGCGCTTTGAAAACGTCTGTTCTGGACAGGATAAGCCATTGCACTCATAAAAACCCAGCAACTGTGTTTACTTGCACTATACCTTTAAAAAGTGAAGCCCTTACAGCATGCTATCATACATATTAAAGAAGCTCCTAGTCCAGCTTTATAAGAACAGCTAATAATATCAAGTGTTTTGGGTATAATGAGTCATTTTTCTTTAGGGGTAGAGAGAGAAGAATTTTTCCAGCATCCACGGGATACCACAGGGAAGACATGCAACACACCTGATTGAACACAGCAGGTTTTATGTTTTTTGTTTTTGTTTTTGTTTTTAAATGTTACATGTCCCTTGGCTTCCAGGGACAAGGACCTTAGCACCATGCCTGACAAGCAGAGTTTGATCATGGAATCTAACATAGTAGTAGAAAATACCTGATGCCTTCAAGTGCTCCTGAACTTGAGAGAACCTCTAGCATATGTTCTCTAGAAGCAAAACAATAAACACATATACAGAAACACACACACACACACACATACACACACACAGAGAGAGAGAGAGACAGAGACAGAGAATAAATGTACATTTAAAGGAGACATGATAGTTGAAGAGATTTCTCTTTTTAAATTGGATTCTGTGCAATTTGAGGGAAAAATCAATGTGTTGTGATTAGCTTCACTTCTGAACAGGGCCAAAGTCAGAAGCATTGAATAGGATAGTTGACCACCCACAGGTCATAGTGAGCTTCTTTCTGCCAGCATGCCACCAGCAGCGAGTTTGTCCTGCCATCTCTTGTTGAGGACAGTATCTTTGTGTGAGGTGGATGCAAGTACTAGTCTCATTGATTAGGTCATTAAGCATTCAGGGAAATCACATGCTGTAGGAACCATGTTCAGGCAAGCACATTACTCTGTGTAGGCCAGACAGATTTCCCTGGTGTATTGTCTTGTGTTTTGTGGCAAGATTGTTGAATCAGTAGTATATCCATCAGGACAACTTGGTTGTAGGACTGGACAAACTGGAGCAGGTGACATGGTGTATGAGGAGTGGAGAAAGTCTTCCTCATCTTATTTATGTTCTATAAATGTGATAAATTGCACAGGGCTGTAGTCATCTTCTCTTGTCTTCCAGGGTTTGAGAGGTGGTCACTTTGTTACCAAAGTTCTTTTCACATCTGTGATGAACTGAAGATTCAATATGAAGTGAACATCACAGAACAAAGTCAGCACTTTAATGGTATAAGCCTGAAACCGCATCCTCAAAGGTTCTTCAGGGAGCCTAGCAGAAACACACATCCCTAGGATATTTTCTGGAAAATACATCTTTTTCAGTTTTCCATGATGTTGCAGTACCGACTATAGTAATCTCATGTAGATTACTATAGTAATATAGTAATCTAGACATATAGTAATATAGTCATCATATACTATAGTAATATAGTAATCTAGACATATAGTAATATACTCATCATAGTCATATATAGTAATATAGACATCATATCATGCCGTTTGTACTAGAAACTGAATACCGGTGGTCGACTCATGTCAGATTAAAGTCAATCCAAAAGCAACGAAGTTTCTATTGAGTCAGAAAATTCTCTTTAGTCTTCATTAATCCATTTCTCTCAGAGCAACATTCTGAGTAGATGAAAAATGTAGGCTGATGTCTGGGACCTTTGAGGTGATTCCCTTCTGCAGTTGGTTAGTGAGTCTTGGAATTATAATCTGTCCCACATCTACCCTGTGACAGATGATGCAGACCAGTTTTGGGTGTACTGAATCCTTATATACAATGTATGCTCATGGTTCATGGCCAAAAATATTGTCTTAACCTCTTAATAAATATGTTTTATAACAAAATCAATTTCTAATTGTTATGAACTCCTAATACACTATCCTAACTTTAATAAACCTCATATAGAAAAGATAGGTTTTCTTTTGGCCACCAAGTATAAGCATCCAGACTGGTACACATACATGATGTAGATTAAACATTCAAGAGATAGAAGCAACATGTATAACACATTGAACATAACAGATATGTATACCATCCTACATACATGCATATAACACATTCATATGTATAAAACACTCAGAGGGAGAGAGACATACATGTGCACAAGTCCTCATGCATACACACACGTACACACACACATACACACACACACACACACACATACACACTCACAACTGAAGGTGTTTGGGATTTGACTCATCTCAAATCTGTGACAGTCACCATGATGTTCCGGGTGGTGACATGACTGCAGTCCTGCAATTGGAGAAAAGGAAATGTGGATAAGTCATGGTAAGCTCCAATTTTGAAACAACTTATACTTTTTATATTATAGCAAAGGAAAGTCTCATGTGATCTAGTCTACACCATATATCCTAGAGAGCACAGAAGAATCTTGGTGTTAAACTCCTGACACCTGCTCTCCAGTGCTGTATTATAGGAAAGGAACACTTTGGCAGATTCCAGAAGTGGAAATGCTGGGAACTGAATAGAGGGTCTAAAGTTTAAAACACAAGCAATCTCACTGCATAGCCCTGTCCCAATCCTCTAATGTAAAAAGCTAACTGTAGAGCAATAATTCTCATTTTAGAGGTGAGATTATCTTGTTGGTGGCAGCTATGGGAAAGGGGCTGGGACCCAGTACTCCTCCCTAGTTCTCCTCATGATCAGAGTCAGTGTGTCACCATATATCTTGGCACATATTTTCCAGAGTCACTTGCAAAATATTGCCTTATTAAAAGGATCAGTAAGTCCAGTGTATTATTGGAGTCATTGTATAAATCAGATGATAAAAGTTATCTAATAGTCTTTGAGGGATGCTTAAATATAGCATACAAAAACATAAAGAGTAATCAGTCTGACTCAGTTTGGCTACATAGTGTCAGATAGCTTTAAACTCATGATTCACCTGCTATAGCTGTCCTGCTGCTGGCTTTGTCGGTATGCTTTACATTGGCCAGAAATAGAAAGTGTTGTTACAACTTGGAACCTTGGCATTAGATTTCTAGGCATCTTTTTTTTTATAATCATGCAATCTCTTTCAACTTTGCAATACTTAACATTGTTATATTACAAGACAGAGCTATGTAGTTTAGAATACATCTGTTCAGATCTTCTTCCTCCCACCTGACTGAAAAATGTTCTCTGCTTTTGATCCATGAGAGTACTCAACTGGGAACAAGGGAGATGATAAAATGTGTAACAGAATCCACTGATCTTATACAGAAGCAGGCACTGCACAATCACCTGACTCCAGATCTAGGGCATCTGACAAACTCTTCTCAGCACTACAGGTACTGAACCCACAGATAACAGGCTTAAACTCAAAATGGTATCTGCTTTCACAAGTCTACACAATGATGGTACAGAAAGAAACATAGAAATATACATGTTTTACAAAAAAAATCTTAAATTTTATTAGGTCTTAATTGTTTGTTATAATCAAAAGTATAATGTTATATATATATATATACATATATACATACACATGTATTATGACACATATAAAGCACACATACACAGAGAGACAGAGACAGAAAGACAGACTGACTCTTGGAATTATCAGTCTGATATAGGATCTTAGATTACTTTGGATCTCTGTGACTGAATTTCTGGTTCTTATATATTTTATGGGACAGGTTCTGGTCCTTTCACTATGTTGCTACATTTCCTTTGAATCTAAACTCAGTGGAAGAGCCCTGGCTGATATGCAATAAAGTGAAAGAATCTTGCTATCTGGGGCTGATCTGACACACAAAGATCTGATCAAACTAAGTGTGTGACCAGAGAAAATAAAATGGGAGAAGAAACTACCTCCCTAGAGAGTTAGAACCATACTCTTCCAGACAAAATTACTGGTCAAAATTTGCATAATTAACCTATCTTGCATATTTTTCATTTGCATTCAGATCACTGACTGCGAGTTAGTTAATGACATTGATAAAGCATTAAATAAGCTAATGGATTTAATACTTTGTTCTTTTCCTCATGTTACTGGGGATAGAATTCAGAGCCTCAAGCATGCTGCTCTCACACTCTGACCCTGAAGTACATTCAAGTTTTGCTTCCTTAATCTTATCTTGATGTTATTAGTTACCCCAGATATCAGGTTTGAGTGACAGAAAGGACTAGCATCTCAGAGACAGTCAATGACTAGATTTCAAATATGAGAAAACTTCTATCCACTGATACCTGAATCCTAGATATTTGGTTATTGTGAATTGTTAAGAAGAGGGTGGTGAAGATGAACTGCCAGGAGGGTAAGGAAAAAATGATGAACCCAATCAGCACTGTGTCCTGCTGAAAACACGCCCTTGATTACTTGTACAAAGATACATACACAGAAGAGAGCTGTGTCCTGTCTGTGGGCGTGAAACCCTCTCCGTGGACAATCGGATATTTCTTGTAGTCCAGTAGGTGTCAGTGTGAAAATTCCAATTCTGAAATGAGAAAAGGCAGACACAGTTGCACACATTTGCCTCCAAGTCCTAGTTTCCTCTGTCTCTCTTTTCTACCTTTCTCTCTACCATTTTCTTTTGTTTGTTTTCTTTTACTCATTTCTCTTTTTTTCTTAGATGTCTTTTTTCATAGATGTCTCTCCCTCTTTCTCTTTTACCGTCTCATCTCTCTCAAAACCTCCTATCTCTCTTCTCATCTTCTTTGCACAGTGTTTCCCTTCTATTTTAGAAACTGCGGAGTATGTCTGCCTATTGTAATTGATTATGGTCCACGCTGTCCTCCTCCTAGACCTTGACATCCATGTCCTAGTTTTAATTATCCACTAGTTTCTTATTGTTTCTCCTTTCTTTTTTTCTTTGATGTCTTTCCCCCTGATCTTCCATCTATACTTTCTTATTCATTCATTCATTCATTCATTCATTCATTCATTCATTCATTTATTCACTTTCCTTCCTTTTGTCATATATAAGCATCTCTGTCTCTCTCTCTCTCTGGATCCCTTTCTTGCACGATAATCTAAGTGGGCAGAGGAAGTCAACAATAGAAATATGTAGAAGAACAATGTAGCAATGAGTTAGGTCTGTTTAAACCAATAAATTTGAGGGAGAAGGGACAAAATTCTAAAACCAGAGCAATCTTATTCCTGTAGCACATCAAGTGTACAAAAATATTATAAAAGAAAGCAGGAAGACTCATTGCTTGCCTAATACTACCTCTCCTGAAGAATTCAGAATAACACAGAATTGGGAAATAAAAGAAATAAAACTCTGAAAATTTCTTCAATCTCTGCCTCTTGAGTAAATTACTTGAGAGGTTGTCTTAGAAAACCAGCAGTGGTGTCATCTTATCTTTTAAGAGTGGCTGGTGATCATTAGAATATGCACCTTAAAGGAAGGCTTTCATAGCAATCAATTAAGACATTCTGTACATAGACAATTTTTAAATAGTTTGGAGCCATTGACAATTTTGTAATTCTAAATTCCAGACTTGAATCTCACATACTTACTGTTTATACTTGGGAGCACACACCACAGCTATGGATTCAGGGAGCATCGTTTGATATGCAAAATGTGTGTGTACATCTACACTTGACAAAAAGGCTGTCTGGGTTGGATGGGTCTGAGAAGACAAAAGAAGTCAAGAATTGTAAGTTAGCCCAGTCAGCTATGCTTGATCCACCAGGGAAGGGAACAATCTGTTCTCTCCTGTGATTTCCAAAATCTCTCCATGCAAACCCACATCTGTCATGTGGAAAAGGAAAATTGAACCATCCGCCTTGTCCTGCAAATTATAAAATTCAAAATAAACTGAGGAAAGAGAAAATTATTTGAAATGTAAATAAGTAATATATCTAATGAAAAATACAGTAAAGGCGCTATGGGCATGGCCAAGTGCCTGCTTAGCATGCATAATGAAACATCATAAACTAAAAAAAAGTTTTCTCATTTACTGTCTCTTTGTTTTCAATTTTGTGAATGGGCACCATGACCAATGCAAGACTTATATAGAACACTATTTAATCAGGGCTCCCTTACAGGTCCAGAACTTCAGTCCATTATCATCATAGCAGATAGCATGGCATCATCCTGGCAAACATGGTGCCAGATGAGCAGAGAGTTCTACATCTTGTTTGAAAAGCAAACAGGAACATAAAATCTCACAGGAAGGAAGAAGGGTTTCAGAGTTCATGCCCAAAGTGACACACTTCCTCCAAGAATGAGACTCCTACTCCAACAAGGCCACATCCTCTAATAGTGTCACTTCCTTTTGATCATCCATGCCTACATAAACCTGATGTCTAGACAGTAACTATTTCAAGTTTTGTCCTTCATGTTTAACCCATCTCTGCGTCCTTCCTGCCAACAGCACATTGATTAATTCATCATTTTTTTCTGATGACTACTTCAACAATCTCTCTGGGAATGCAGCTGTTGACATTGAATCCTTCCTCTGAGACCCATGGGATTTCTCCCTATGTGAAGAGGAGCTACTACACTCCTTCTGATGTGGTACTGTACTACTCACACGATCATACTCTTTCCTTTACTTCCCTTCCATTCTCACTGGGTCACCAGATGTAACTACCCATCGGACAAATACATGCATGAGTCCCCACTTACAGATAGCAATCTTACAGAGAGTAATGGTTGCAACCTAGTTAAAAAAGTTACATTTCTGCCCAATGAAGGCGAAGTACTACTAGAATTGAGGAGGTTCATATATAAAATGGAGGAAGACATGGTGAGATCAAGAGATGTTTCAATTTCAGAGGAAGGAAATGAGAAATTTGGAGCAGGCTTTTTGCAGATTTTCATTTCTAAGTTGTCTATGCATATAGATGCTTCCACCTTGAGCCATTTAACAACTCTATTTATGTATGTACACTCACAACTAAGCTGTAACTTATTTTTTCCTTTTTTTATTCAATATATTTTTATTTACATTTCAAATGATTTTCCCTTTTCTGGACCCCCACTCCCCAGAAGTCCCATAAGCCCCTTTCACTCCCCCTGTTCTCCCACCCTCCCCTTCCCACTTCCCTGCTCTGGTTTTGCCCTATACTGCTACATTGAGTCTTTCCAGAACCAGGGGCCACTCCTCCGTTCTTTTTGTACCTCATTTCATGTGGATTATGGTTTTGGGTATTCCAGTTTTCTAGCTTAATATCCACTTCTTAGTGAGTGAATACCATGATTGATCTTTTGAGACTGGCTTACTTCACTTAGTGTATGATGTTCTCCAGCTCCATCCATTTGCCTAAGAATTTCATGAATTCATTGTTTCTAATGGCTGAATAGTACTCCATTGTGTATATACCACATTTTTTGCATCCATTCTTCTGCTGAGGAATACCTGGGTTCTTTCCAGTTTCTGGCTATTATAAATAGGGCTGCTATGAATATAGTGGAGCTTGTATCCTTATTACATGGTAGGGAATCCTCTGGGTATATGCCCAGGAGAGGGTATAGCAGAATCTTTCGGAAGTGATGTGCCCAGTTTTCTGAGGAACTGCCCAACTGATTTCCAGAGTGGTTGTACCAATTTGCAACCCCAACTCTTTTTACATATGTATACTCACAGCTATGCTATAATTTAAAACATCAAGCCTTTGACAACTAAAGTGAAATCAAAGAAAAATTGAAGAAAACAACAAACAAGAAGATACCATGTCCAAACCATCTCTCAGGTCCTACATGTCAGTAATCTGCTAACCCATTTCCTAAGAGCAGCCTTCTCACTTCAAATTGCCCTAGATTCTAGGTCCTAGATGCCTGCTTCAGTATGACCGTTATGACAGACTCCACATTGACCAATTCCTAATCAAGTGACTTCTTGTTTTGAGGCACAATATTACAGTTCACTCAAGTTGGCACCAAATTCCCTACCTACAAGTCTTATTGTCCCGAATGCTGGGAGTCCAGGAGTGTGACAGTACACCCAGATTTTATGACATTATTGAACATTGCAATCTCTGTCCACCATGACTTAGAAAGCATTAAGTCAATATCCTCAGAATTCCAGCAGGTCAAATCCTGAAGTCATTCTTCCTGCATCCCTGTTATGCGGCTTCTGAGAACATCCTATCCAGTTCTCCTTCACCCTTGTTTCTTCTTCATCCCTATACACACTGCTTTCCTCATTAGACATTCACCTAATCTGCCAGGGAATTGTTTCTCTTGCAGCCAGTTCTCCCTATTTACCAGGTTCATGAGCCACCTGCACGTGGCTCAGGTCCCTCTCTAGGCTTCTCACAACATCCTCCCAATGTTGATGCAGTTGGAATATCTAACATGTGCCTTCAATTCCAAACAGTATAACTGAACCCTGCTGTCAAGATCTGTCCTCTTCTGCAACCCTATTCATGTTTATGAGAGGAGCACTTCTAACTCCATGAGCCCAATTGAAATCCTGCCCAGTCTGACTCCTCAGCCTCTACCCCTATTGCCTGGGTATCTGAATTACCCTGATCTCTCCTACACACACAAACAAGACTATCACCTTCTTATCCTCATTCCATGGTATAAGCTCCCAAAGCACACCTGACATTCCCTTTCCAAGGAGCCCTTCAACTCCTTAATTTTAACTTCTGGAGTATGGCGTTGGTTACATCATTCTTTTGCTCAGAATAGTCCAGAGTTTTCTCTTTACTCCAAATCACTCTCTATTTTTACATCCCATCCTAGACAAGGTATGCCAGGGTTCTCTTTGGTTATATATGTGAAGATAAGGCATCCATTTCCAAAACAAACCGCAAATCCTAGCCAACAGAAATGCTCACTGATATAGGATCTCAGTGTATCTCTCTCCAATGCTATCCCCTCTCCCATAAATATTTTGGGCTCCTCCTCCCAAGTCATCATGTCACTTTACATGTGACAGCTCTTCCTCTGCAACCCTCACTGTCCTATATTTCTCACCTGAAGTATATTGTGCACTTTGTCTCATGTGACATGGTGCTCATTTTATGTGTGATTTCCTTTTTGAGTCCCAAGCCACAAAAGGCCAATATCAGTTGGCCATAATATATTGTTGAATTTGGCACAGCAGGAAGAATTTATACAATTGGAATGAAGAGCATCAGCACTTCCCAAGGTCTGACTAGAAGTTTTTGATCTCACAAAAAACACAAGTAATGCTCCTTCTTGGGGCTTATATTCGTTGTTAGAATAAATTCAATAGTTTTGTGAACTTCAGTCTTTGAAAATAACAGAATCATCCAAGGGACTCTCTTGGCAAGTAAATGTGTTTTCTTGAAAGTCCAAACAAGTCCAAACATGTTCAAACACTTCAAAATCTTGCATGTAAGATCATTTCAGTGTACACAAAGGAAGTACTTCTTCATAAATAAAAACTACAATCATTAGAACAGACACTCTTGGCTTACTTAAGTTTCATTTCTACACCTTTTAGGTATATGGTCTATATACATTTTCTCATATATCCTGGTAAGCTACCATTCTCCACGCAGATTAACATGAATTTGAAAGTTTGAACAATTACTCCTAGTAAACATAAAATACAAAGAACTGTAAAAGTGCCAGGAAATGCTCCTTTGATTTGAACTGCACACTATTGATTATATATGCTAAGAGCCGATGATCTGGAATGAATTGACTCTGTGTACAGCAAGTTTTAGGTAGGCTGTTTCGAAGAAACAGAAAAGGAACCCTCATTCCCAGAGGTCCTTTTGCTTACATGTATCCATCCTAATGTAATAAGTCCCAGTCCTTCTTGAATAAAGAAGAGATCCTCCTCATGCTTTGCACAGCAATAATCTGGGCCTCCTTCCTGGACAGGAATGAGGATATGGCTGATGTGATACTCCTCCCCAACCTGCCAGGAGAAAACAACTTGTTACAACTCTTGGAGGTCTCAGACCCATTCTCTCTCACACACAACAGGCCCCAGACCAGAAAGTGCATGAATCTCATTTTTAATCTCATTTTTCTTTCTCCCTTTGTGGTTTCAAATTCTTGGCTACTCTTGTGCTTTGCTGAGATACAGTTAAAAAGGAACAGATGTTGAGTAGAAATGTAGATGTCCAGCTTGACACCTCCTGGGCTTAGAGTCTTTCCAGTAGCAGGCAGTAGGATTGCTCAGGAGTCCAGAGATGCCTAGGAAACTAGTGCTCAAAAGCTTACCAGAGTAGATACTCAGACCAGGACCTAAAAGCCATTGATTTCTGGTTACAACTAGGCAACTTGTCTGTTTCCGGGACTTATGCCTGGCTACCTGCATTTCTGCTTTCTGTCTGCATTCTTTTACCTGTAGGTAATATAGAACTCTGACGCTGAGGCTCATTTGAACTTGCAAGAAGATTCCAGCCTCAGTTTGCCAGTGCCTGGAATTTCTGGCACTAGCCCCCATCTAGAATGAACATTTCTATCTATAGCATTGAACCACGTTGTTCATTTCAAAAGACTCTCTAAAGCAACCAAATACAAAGTCATCCAATACAAGATGGCCAGCCTTGTCACCCATAGTTCCTCCTGGAAGGTGATGTGTATGGATAGAGACCCTAGATATGTTCCCTGAGAGTCATGTAAAGTCAAGGGGAAAACAACAGCCTCAAATCAGAAGTGTTTATATCTTTACCAGGGCTCCACATAGAACACCACATGTCTCTATTTTTTTCTTGGTGTTCATTCCTGCTGCAGTGAGGAATTTATCGCACAAATCATGAGGGAGGACCACCTGGCGCAGGCCTCTGCCCTTCTCAACTGTAATGGAAAAGAGAGAAAAGTATGAGGAGACAGGGCCTGGTATCCCTGAGGAGAACTCAAGCCTATCACCCTAGGAAAGTAATGCAAAGTCATTGAGATTCTTTTCTTCATCCCCCTCCTCATGATAGGCAGGGAGTTTTACTCCAAGCTCTGGTTACTGGTGTCTGGGAGAAGGGGCCATGGGCTTTACTGTCTGCTTAAGTGGATGGAGCAATATTTTTGGATGTGACTCTGAGCTGATATAAAATTTCTCTGTGAAAGTCTTCATTGGACAAAGTCATCTCCTTGGTTCTTCATTCATATCTCCAGATTTTTTGGCATTTAGGCTCTGAAGTCTAGACTTGTATTTTCCTGTGTCCACCTGAATGTTGCCTTAGACCTTGACTCACACAAATGACTTACAATCTGTGACATCCTGGCATGCATTGAGTCAAACTACACTTATTCTATAGAATCCATCTTGAAGAAGCCAGCTGTGGTTATGCTCAATCATATGGAGCATTTATGCTAGATCTGTGAGGCTGTGAATAAGTCCTTCAGGTAATAAGAGGATGCAGAGAGCACAAATATATACACAGTTTCTTATCTCAGGGTCAGACTACCACAATCTGTCCACAATCTTGCAATGTTTAAGGACGAGGGAGACCCATGTGGTCTCTGAACTGGAGGGAAAGCTCAGAAATTTTTTAACAACATCTGACAGATACATATGGAAATATTGCTCTGTCTCCACATGCTGACAAGACAGTCAGGTTGTCAAGACAGATAAAAGCAGCACTCATCTCATGAGGTTCTGTTACCACAGCATAGCCAGCAGATCCATGGAAGCAGAAGACTGAGCACATGGCAGGAGATTCAGGATTCCGTGTGGGGCCCAGTGTTCCAGACTTGAGGCACCTGTCCAGCACCTCTGCCTTACCTTACTGGTGAGCTTCAGTCTCACTCCTGTTTTCCTGACCCAGATGCAATTTGAACAACTTCTACACAAGGCTTGTCCAAGTAAGAAAACGATGATGACTCACCTGGACATTCTAAGGTGCCAGTTTCTGCAGCCTCCTTGGCAGCTGGTGATGTTGTTTGAGCTGCTTCATCACAGGCTTCCTTTGCTGAAGGCACCACTGTTGGGCTGAAAGTTCCAGTTGTTACTGAATAAGGCTGAGCTTCCTTTGATGAAATTTTTGCTCCAGCGCCCCCCTCCCACCTTGCTTATTTTTCTTGAGAACCATACCGTTTTAGAAAAGGAAAGGAAGCCCATTTTGAAATTCGTGTTCTGGTCTTCCTTTTTTCTTCCAAGAATGATGCCTTCTTGGACAGTTCTTCTTCTTCCTTCTTCTTCTGTAGGAAAGGAAAAAAATTTAGGCTACTACTTCAAATTTTGGAAGAAACGTCTTTTCAGCCCAGATATGAGCAAAGTGTAGTTCCGTTAAAGTCTGACATTTGAGCCTAGGGCCTGTATCCCTGGTGTTTTGGAAAATCCATTCTTCTACCTTACTCTTTTCCTGTTTTTAATAAAGTTAGGTCTCAGTCTTCTTAGTATGCCATGACATTGTGTGTGTGTGTGTATGTGTGTGTGTGTGCATGTTCATGTGTGTTGATTGGATTACAGAGGGAGCCCTTTCATTGACTCACACTTCAAAGACACTGCACAAGACAGTCCTGGGATCAGACTGTGTAGATGTCTCACAGTCCTCCTATATCCATGCTTCTCCTCACACTGACCTTTTCTGTCAAGTAAACAAGATGTTCTTCAGTGTATTCATTAATCAGGTCTCTCTTCAGCTCCTCAGCCCTTACAAAAATCTGTTTTGTTGTCTGCAATACAAAACCAAAATGTATAATTAGAACAGTGCTAATGTCAGAAAAGAGAGAAAGAAAAGAAGATGGCAGGGGCAGCAGTATCTCGTGCATGTCTTGAACGCAATTCCCAGCCATCCCCTCTATACAGAATTCCTGAAACAGCATTCCCCCCCCCTTCCTTCTAGTGTCATCATCTGTGTCTTTTTGGTGAGCAGCTGTGTTCTGCTTTGGAGATTTTTGGTCAGCCACATTGAGAATGAAAACCTACCTTGAGGATATTTGATTTTTTATAAATCTTCAGAATCTCTTTGTACTTTTTATCTGCCGGGAGCTTTTCCACATAGAGTCTAAAGGAATAGAGCAGAGAGACTAAACTGTGCAGAGAAATTAAAATGTCTAAATGAGTCCCTAAGGAATCTTGGACTCTGTAGTCACTGCTTTAGAATTTACTGGTATTTAATAAGGCACACCCTGAGATCCCACATCAATTTCCATGACTTAGACTGGAGAAAAACTATCAAAATTCTTCCATGATACTGGCACATTCAGCAAACATTAGTTGTCAATAAGCATAGTTAAAGTGATACAGTGCCAGTTGGTCATTTCAACACCCAGGAGGCACCAGATAGACCCACAATCCTTGAGGAAACAGGTTGTACTCCTGGACTTCATACTAGGAAATAAACACAGTGGTCTGAGTCTTTCATTCCCAATATTAATCTTTGCTGACATAGCACTTTTGTTTATTGCTTCCTGGGAGTGTACCACCTTACCTCAGACATCACTAGGTAATGAGAGGAGATACTGAGGGTGCTCAGTTCTAGGTGGTGATGTTCCCTGGGTACCTAGTCTCATGATGCACTGAAAGATGCTAGGAAACTGCTTCAACCCTTATGTCTGTCCAAGATTCAAGATTCACTGCCTTGTCAAAAACTCTTCTTGAGAAGAGGATATGACCAGAAACTCAGTCTGGGAAGCTGATGTATGGGAGAACTTGTGACTTTTTGGTAAGAGAGATTTGTTATTGGAGAAGGGAAGAAATGAGAGTAGATTTTTTATGATCTCAAGAGAATGCCTTCATTTTACGGGAAACCACCAGTGGAAAACCAAGAGAAACCCTGTTGTAGTATTTGTACAACAAAGGGAATGCAAACTGTGGTACCTCAACTCATCTGTAAATCTAAGCTCTCTAGTTGTGGAACAGTAATTGATGTACCTACTAAACATTCAGTCTTCTGAAGATCAATGAAATCATGTTCAGAAAACCCCTCCCTATACTATATATATATATATATATATATATATATATATATATATATATATATATATATATACACTATATCTCCTTATATTCTGTTTAACAAAATTTAAGGCCAACTAGGATTGGTGAGACTTTTCCATCTTCCCCTTACTAAAGTCAAAGCACCCTTGTCACTGAGGCTGTAAGAACTATTTCATGGTGACAGCTTTACAATCTATTTTTCACTCTTCTTATGCAATACAATGAATAGTTTGGAGAAATCCATACGGATGGTTAACTACACTGAAGCTAGGTAGTCAACAATCCTCTGGTGACTATGAAGCTACAAGAATGCCTACCTCTCTCCTATAGAACTCAATAAGCATGGCCACCCATCAGAGACAAATCTGTTTACATCAGGGGAGATTTGAAAATCAAAAATAGCTCTCAGTTCAGATACACACTGATTTTCAGCCCTCTTTTCTTCCACTATGAGCTGGACCTTGTGTGCCATTATATTTCCTTATTTATAACACCACCACCTTTGTTCCTCATATCTTTGAATCACAAGAAAAAGTCTGTGTGGGCAGTTCCAGAAATCTGATGAAAAGATCACATCCTCAAGTTCTATAGCTGTCAACAAAGAAGAAAACCCTGAATAAAACAGCAGAGTGAGCAAAAAAACGAGTTCCAGAGAAGGAGGAGAAACTGCAGGTTCTCACGTGAGGTACTTGTGGTAGAGCACAAAGGCTGCTTCCTTTTGTCCACATTGATCAAGGTCAGCTGCCATTTTATAGAAGTTTTTGCTCAGGCTCATATAAAATGCCAATGAAACATTCTTGTTTATTTCAATGTTCTGCCCAAGAGCACTTAACAGTTGGAACCGCTCTTGGGGAAGAAGAGTGGCATTATCATGCCTGGCGATGTTCTAAGACAAAAAAGAAAAGACAGGAAACATCAAAACACTTTGTCTGGCATGCTGGTATTTCAGCTCTCTAGCACATTCATGCCTTTGCCCACAGGCACACACACACACACACACACACACACACATACACACACACATACACACATACACACATATACACACACACAATTGTGTGTGTATATCTGTGTCAGATTCACAAACCTCTCTCCCTGAAGAAATTAGAGTGAATAGAACACCCCTTATGTCAATTCAGTTTCATACATTTAGTGAATAATCCCACCTTGGGATTTCCTATTATGCTAGTAAAATGGTAGATTTGGGATGCCTGTTCCCATTGAAAAACATATTGCAAAGGAGCTCTGAGGGAATGTTCAACTTAAGAAGCCCGCTTACAAATAGGTTATTTATTGAAATCAGGACCAGAAGACTTCACATAGCTGTGAGTGGTTTTGTACACATAGGAGGGTTATGCATTTGCATGATCATGAGGAATGAAAACTAAATTCCTGATGGTTTTTTTTTTTTGGAGATTTTTATTCTATAAGCAATTGTTTGCTATTTGTTTGCAAACATTTTTGGCGTGAATGGTTTTTTTTTAATTTATTGATATATTTATTTACATTTCAAATGATTTCCCCTTTTCTGGACCCCCACTCCCCAAAAGTCCCATCAGTCCCCTTCCCTCCCCCTGTTTTCCCACCCAACCCTTCCCAGCTCCCTGTTCTTATTTTGCTCTATACTACTTCACTGAGTCTTTTCAGAACAAGGGGCCACTGAGTCTTTTCAGAACAAGGGGCCACTCCTCCGTTCTTCTTGTACCTCATTTGATGTGTGGATTATGTTTTGGGTATTCCAGTTTTCTAGGTTAATATCCACTTATTAGTGAGTGCATACCATGATTCATCTTTTGAGTCTGGGTTACCTCACTTATTATGATGTTCTCCAGCTCCATCCATTTGCGTAAGAATTTCATGAATTCATTGTTTCTAATGGCTGAATAGTACTCCATTGTGTAGATATACCACATTCTTTGCATCCACTCTTCTGTTGAGGGATACCTGGGTACTTTCCAACTTCTGGCAATTATAAATAGGGCTGCTATGAACATAGTGGAACATGTATCCTTATTACATGCTGGAGAATCTTTTGGGTATATGCCCAGGAGTGGTATAGCAGGATCTTCTGGAAGTGAGGTGCCCAGTTTTCGGAGGAACCGCCAGACTGATTTCCAGAGTGGTTGTAGCAATTTGCAACCCCACCAGCAGTGGAGGAGTGTTCCTCTTTCTCCACATCCTCCCCAACAACTGCTGTCCCGTGAACTTTTAATCTTAGCCATTCTGACTGGTGTAAGGTGCAATCTCAGGGTTGTTTTGATTTGCATTTCCCTAATGACTAATGAAGTTGAGCATTTTTTAAGATGTTTCTCTGCCATCCGAAGTTCTTCAGGTGAGAATTCTTTGTTTAACTCTGTACCCCATTTTTTAATAGGGTTGTTTGGTTTTCTGGAGTCTAACTTCTTGAGTTCTTTATATATATTGGATATTAGCCCTCTATCTAATGTAGGATTTGTGAAGATCTTTTCCCAATTTGTTGGTTGCCGATTTGTCCTTTTGATGGTGTCCTTTGCCTTACAGAAACTTTGTAATTTTATGAGGTCCTATTTGTCAATTCTTGATCTTAGAGCATATGCTATTGGTGTTCTGTTCAGAAACTTTCTCCCTGTACCGATGTCCTCAAGGGTCTTCCCCAGTTTCTTTTCTATTAGCTTCAGAGTATCTGGCTTTATGTGGAGGTCCTTGATCCATTTGGATTTGAGCTTAGTACAAGGAGACAAGGATGGATCAATTCGCTTTCTTCTGAATGCTGACCTCCAGTTGAACCAGCACCATTTGTTGAAAAGGCTATCTTTTTTCCATTGGATGTTTTCAGCTCCTTTGTCGAGGATCAAGTGGCCATAGGTGTGTGGGTTCATTTCTGGATCTTCAATCCTGTTCCATTGATCTGCCTGCCTGTCACTGTACCAATACCATGCAGTTTTTAACACTATTGCTCTGTAGTATTGCTTGAGGTCAGGGATACTGATTCCCCCAGAATTTCTTTTGTTGCTGAGAATAGTTTTACCTATCCTGGCTTTTTTTGTTATTCCAGATGAATTTGATAATTGCTCTTTCTAACTCTGTGAAGAATTGAGTTGGGATTTTGATGGGTATTGCACTGAATCTGTATATTGCTTTTGGCAAAATGGCCATTTTAACTATATTGATCCTGCCGATCCATGAGCATAGGAGGTTTTCCCATTTTTTGAGGTCTTCTTCCATTTCCTTCTTCAGAGTCTTGAAGTTCTTGTCATACAGATCTTTCACATGTTAGGTAAGAGTCACCCCAAGGTACTTTATACAGTTTGTGGCTATTGTGAAGGGGGTCATTTCCCTAATTTCTTTCTCAACCTGCTTATCCTTTGAGTATAGGAAGGCCACTGATTTGCTTGAGTTGAGTTTATAACCTGCCACTTTGCTGAAGTTGTTTATCAAGGAGTTCTCTAGTGGAGTTTTTTGGGTCACTTAGGTAGACTATCTCAGACTCTTTTACACTCTCTAGTTCAGAGGAACTGCACACTCAGAAAGTTGTCCTTTTATTTTTATATGACTCATCAGAAATTGCACAAAATCACATTAAGTTATATTTTCCACTCACTTTGTGACAAACGACATGATTTCTCCCATATACCCACGATTATATACCTATTCAATGATCCCAGGTCCTTGTCCCCTGCTTTCTGCTGGATTTCCCACAGGGAGGGAGTGTGTAACTGAGTCTTCTGAGTTCACTTTCTACATAGTTCTCTTTTACACAACCTCCTGAACTGTTCAATTCATGTATTGCCAACTCTCCTTGTCTCTTTCATACAATTGATTTTTTTTTACCTTTTTTCTTTAATTGTTTTTAGTTATTTTATTTACATTACAATTGTTATCCTCTTTCCTAGTTTCCCCTCCAAAACTCCCTATCCCATCTTCCCTCCTCCTGCTCCCCAACCCTTCAACACCCGCTTCCCTGTCCTGCCATTCCCCTGCACTGGAGCATCCAGACATAGACTAACAGACTGGAAAAGGAAACACGACCCTACATTTTGCTGCATACAGGAAACACACCTAAATGTCAAAGACAAAAACTACCTTAGAGTAAAAGGTTGGAAGACAATTTTACAAGCCAATGGTCTCGGGGAAATGAGCCGGAGTAGCCATTCTAATATCAGATAAATTTGACTTTCAACCTAAAGTCATCAAAAGAGACACTGAGGGACACTTCTTGCTGGTCAAAGGAAAAATCCACCAAGAAGAACATTCAATTCTGAACATCTATGCTCCAAATGCAAGGGCACCCTCATTCGTAAAAGAAACTTTACTAAAGCTCAAAGCACACATTGCACCTAACACAATAATTGTGGGGGACTTCAACACTCCACTCTCCTCAATGGACCGATCAGGAAAACAGAAACTAAACAGGGACACAGTAAAACTAATTGAAGCTTTGGACCAATTGGATTTGACTGATATTTATAGATCATTTCACCCTAAAGCAAGTTCCTGATGTTTAAGAGGCTCAGAAATTAAGATGAGAATCTTCAGTAGGCCATATAGGCTTTGGGAACTCTGATCACCTTGGACCATAGCATTGTACAAGGCTATCTTGGGTTAGAGTGTTTGAGGGCAGTATTTAATATAGTGTAATGACTAACTGGACAGAGCATTGACCTGTTTTCTCTGATCCTAGTGGCAATATAAAGAAAAATTGATATATGAGGAGTTGGGTAAAAACATTTGAGAATTACTAGTCAAAACACAGAAAAAAGACATTGAGATTTTAAATTTGCCTCAAAGAATTCCATGCAAATTACCTTTATTTGTAACTGTGTTGAGACCATACTTGTTGTTCTTGTACACGATGATTCGTCATTGCCTAGACTCTGTTGGTCTGAGTGCCTAGGGTTCAGGAGGTTCCCACCTGTCACAAGATGAACAATAAGTTAGGAAAGGAGATACTTTGTTCTCTGTGAATTAATGTGATATTACATTAATATATGCATTGCTAAATAAACCACTGTGCCATAGTAAGTCAATCTCCATTGAAAATTCCTGGTAATCCCCTACAATGCTGCATAAAGCCATTCCAGGACCAGGGGCTCTCTCCTTCTTCTCCTAGTTTCTTCTTGGGAATGATTTGATATGTGACAGGACAGAGAAGTGGGAGGGGGTTGATTGGGGAACAGTCAAATGCAAGAGGGCTTATGGGATTATGCTGAGGGGCAAACAGGGAAAGGGAAAATCATATATAATATAAACAAAGAATATAGAAAATAACAAAAGAGAAAATTCCTATAGATGATAAGTTTCAATTTATTTCAATTAAAATTGTAAGTCTATTATTCTGCAATTTGGGTTGTGTCTACCATCCTGCTTCAGTCACTTAATTGTAGGATTAAAAGCCTGTATCTCCATGGCTCCCAAGTGCTCAGGTGGCATGTCTTCACAAGTTGTGCTGGCACTGGCACTTCTTTTAAAGATTTTGCCTGGAGGATTACAGCAGGTATTATAGTTTCTTTGTGTCCTAGACATGACACACAGTCATATTTTCTGTCCTGAAATTTCCATTCAAACCATAAAGATCTGGTCCATGAGGGTTATACTCTGAGTCCCCAGTAGGACACAGCTGCCAATCCTGGCAGGCCAGACAGGACAACCCTTTCCATAGAGGGTTGGCAGATGTGGCAGCCAGTTTCCCTCCCATCACAACACTGCTACTGAAGAGCACTGCAGTTCAAAGGTTAATGTGGAAACTGAGTGCAGGATGGCTACCACAATGAGACATCTTGGCTTTGAGTGTTCCTGTGAACACCCCAGCTCTCTGCCTGCTTCTCTGTAAGACCTCTCATGAACTACCTGGGTGTGTTATCTACACTGTTCTCTCCTATGCACTCTACCTCTAGGTAGGCTCAGAGCCCAGCCTATTAGTTTTGCTACTATGGAATGTGAAGATACTTATAGTGGAAGATGGAATGCTCTCTCCAAAATCATGAGCTCAGATATATCAGAGCCAAAATTAACACTAGGGCACCAGATTCTAGTTCAATACATTCCCTATGCTTCCACACTTTCTGGACTTCTCAAAATGTATGGGATATCAGCTAAAGAAATGTGTAGATTTCTTTCCTTTCCAGACATTTTAAGGTTTGCAATATGAGCAAAGTTTGGGAATATAGGTTTGTCCTTATCATAAGGACCCCAAATTGATTCAGGTGTTGATTGGCTAGTAGGTAGAATAGTATCATGAAATTGGTAGTGATGTCCAAAATTATAAGAAGGGACAATTCATACTGCTCAAAGGAAAAGTCTTCCAAGATGAACTCTCAATTCTGAACATATATGCTCTGAACATAAGGGCACCCACATTCATAAAAGCAACTTTAATAAAGCTCAAAGCACACATTGCACCCCACACGATACTAGTGGGAGATTTTAGCACACCACTGCAAAAAAATGATCAAATCATAGAATCAGAAACTAAACAGAGATACTGTGAAACTAACTGAAGTTATAGACCAACTGGATCTAACAGATATTTATAGAACAATCCACCATAAAGCAAAAGAATATACCTTCTTCTCAGCACCTCATGGTACCTTATCCAAAATTGACCATATAATTGGTTACAAAGAAGGTCTCAACAGATATAGAAATATTGAAATTATTCCATGTATCTTATCAGATCACCCTGGCCTAAGGCTGGTCTTAAGCTCAAACAACAGTAATGGAAAACACACATATACATGGACTTTGAACAATGCTCTTCTCAATGATAGCTTGGTCAAGGAAGAAATAAAGAAATTAAAGACTTTTTAGAATTCATTGAAAACGAAGACACATCATACCAAAATTTATGAGACACAATGAAAGCAGTGCTAAGAGGAAAACTCATAGCTCTAAGTGCCTCCAAAAAGGGAATGGAGAGAGCTTACACTAACAGCTTGACAGCACACTTGAAGGCTCTAGAACAAAAGGAAGCAAATACCCCCAAGAGGAGTAGACTGCAGGAAATAATCAAACTTAAATCCAAAATCAACCAAGCAGAAGTAAAAAGAGGTATACAAAGAATCAACAAAACAAGGATCTGGTTCTTTGAGAAAATCAAGAAAGATAAACTCTTAGCCAGACTAACCAGGGGGCATGGAGACAGTATACAAATTAATAAAATCAGAAATGATTAGGGAGACATAACAACAGGAGCTGTGGAAATTCAAAAAATCATCAGATCCTAGTTCGAGAGTTTATACTCAACAAAGTTTGAAAACCTCGATGAAATGGATAGCTTTCAAGATACATACCAGGTGTCAATGTCAAAACAGGATCAAATAAACCATATAAATAGTCCCATAAGCCCTGAAGAAATAGAAGCAGTCCTGAATAGTTTCCCTTCAAAAAAAGGCCCAGGACCAGATGGGTTTAGTGGGGAATTCTATCAGATCTTCAAAGAAGAGTTAATTCTGATACTCTTCAAACGTTTTCACGAAATAGAAACTAAAGGAGCACTACTGAACTCATTCTATGAAGCCACAATCACACTTATACCTAAACCAAACCAAAAATACTGAACAACACCCTGACCAACCGAATCCAAGAATGCATCAGAAGTATATAATTCACCATGATCAGGTAGGCTTCATCCCAGTGAGGCAGGGATGGTTCAACATATAGAAATCCGTCGTTCTAATTTACTACATTAACATCCCAAAGGGAAAAAAAAACAATGATTATTTCATTAGATGCTGAAAAGGCTTTTGACAAAATTCAGCATCCCTTCATGATAAAAGACTTGGAGAGATCGGGAATCCAAAGCCCATACCTAAACATAGTGAAAGCAATATACTGCATACTGAAGAATTGAAGACCCAGCAAAGAATCCACACACCTCTAGTCACTTGATATTTGACAAAGGAGCTAAAAACATCCAGTGGAAAAAAGACAGCATTAAAAAAAAATGGTGCTGGATCAACTGGAGGCCTGCATGCAGAAAAATGCAAATTGACCCATTCTAACTAATCAACATCAAACTAAATGGAGAGAAACTTAAAACAATCAGACTAAAATTGGGGCCCAGACAAGGCTGACCACTCTTTCCCTATCTATTCATCATAGTACTTGAGATCCTAGCCAAAGCAATCAGGCAGCAAAAAGAGGTCAAAGGTATACAAATTGGAAAGGAAGAAGTCAAACTATCAATATTTGCTGATGATATGATAATATACTTAAGCAACTCCAAGACTTCCACCTAAAGCTGATAAACAACTTCAGCAAAGTGGCTGGATATAAAATTAACTCAAACAAATCAGTAGCCTTCCTCTACTCAAAGGATAAACAAGATGAGACAGAAATTAGGGAAATGACACCCTTCACAATAGTACCAAATAATATTTCACACCTAGGTGTGAACCTGACGAAGCAAGTGAAGTGTCTATATGAGAAGAACTTTAAGCCTCTGAAGAAAGAAATCGAAGAAAGTCTCAGAAGATGGAAAGATCTCCCATGTTCATGGAATGGCAGGATCAATATAGTAAAAATGGCCATCTTGCCGAAAGCAATCCACAGATTCAATGCAATCCTCATCAAAATTCCAAATCAGTTCTTCATAGATCTAGAAAGAGCAACTCACAAATTCATCTGGAATAACAAAAATACCAGGATAGCAAAAATTATTCTTCACAAAAATAGATATTCTGGGGAAATCACTATCCCTGACCTCAAGCGCTACTACAGAGCAATAGTGATAAAAACTGTTTGGTATTGGTATGCAGACAGACAGGAAGATCAATGGAATAGAATTGAAGACCCAGAAAAGAATCCACACACCTATGGTCACTTGATATTTGACAAAGGAGCTAAAAAACATCCAGTGGAAAAAAGAGAGCATTTAAAAAAAATGGTGCTGGATCAACTGGAGGTCTGCATGCAGAAAAATGCAAATGGACCCATTCTTATCTCCTTGTCCAAAGCTCAAATCCAAGTGGATCTACAGATAAATCCAAGGATCTACAGATAAAATCAGACACACTGAAGCTTATAGAGAAGAAGTGGTGACAAACCTTGAACACATGGTCACAGGGGCAAAGTTTCTGAGCAGAACACCAATGGCTTATGCTCTAAGAACAAGAATCAACAAATGGGACCTCATAAAACTGCAAAGCTTCTGTAAGTCAAAGGACACAGTCAATAGGACAAAATGGCAACCAAAAAATTGGGAAAAGATCTTTACTAACCCTGCATCGATAGAGGGCTAATATCCATGTATACAAAGAATTGAAGACTTTAGTCTCCAGAGAATCAAATGACCCTATTAAAAAATTGGATACAGAGCTAAACAGGGAATTCTCAACTGAGGAAACTCAAATGACTCTAAAGCACCTAAAGAAATGTTCAGCATCCTTAGCTATTAGGGAAATGCAAATCAAAACAACCTTGGGATTACACCTTACACCAGTCAGAATGGCTAAGATGAAAAACTCTGGGGTCAGCAGATGCTGGAGAGGATGTGGAGAAAGAAGAACACTTCTCCATTGTTGGTGGGATTGCAAGCTGGTAAAACCACTCTGGAAATTAGTTTGGTGATTCCTCAGAAAATTAAACATAGTACTATCTGAGGACCCAGCTATACCACTCTTGGTCGTGTACCCAGAAGATGCTCCTACATGTACTATGGACACATGCTCCACTATGTTCTTAGCAGTTTTATTTATAATAGCCAGAACCTAGATAAAACCCCGATGCCCCTCAACAGAGGAATGGATACAGAAAATGTGATATATATACACAATGGAGTACTATTCAGCCAGTAGAAACAATGAATTCATGAAATTCTTAGGCAAATGGATGGAACTAGAACGTGTCACCCTGAGCAAGGTAACCCAGTCACAAGAACACACATGGTATGCACTCACTAATAAGCCGTTGCTAGTCCAAAGCTCAGAAGAAACAATTTACAATTCACCTAGCACAGGAAGCTCAAGAAGTAGGAGGGCTTAACTGAGGGTGCTACGGTTCCTCTGAAAAAGGGAACACAATACTCACAGGAGCAATAAGGGAGACAAGACATTGAAGTAAAGGCCACCCAAAGACTGCCCTACCTGGGGATTCATCCTATAAACAGTCACCAAAAACCGACACGATGACAAGAAGTATGTACAAAAGGAGCATGCCGTGGCTGTCTCCAGAGGGGCCCTGCCAGACCCCTACTAATACAAAGGCAGAAACTAGCAACCAACTATTGGACTGGGCGTGGGGTGTCCAATGCAGGATCTGGAGGAGCTGAAGGGGTTTACATCCCAGGGCAAGAACAATGACTTCAGCCACCCAGACACCCCAAGACTCCCAGGGACTGAACCATCAACCAAGGGGTACATATGGTTCCAGGCAAAAATGTGGCATAGGAATGCGTTGTTGGGCATCAGTTGCAGGAGTGGTCTTTGGTCAGGTAAAGGCTCAATAGAGGCCCCCAAAAGGGAAACCGACAGAGGTGGGGAGGAGGTGGAAGTGTGTCAGGTAGAGGGGCATATACATGGATGCAGTGGGTGGGAGGAGGGGTTGGGAATCTTTGGGGAAGGAGCTTTTGGGAGGGTAGAAATTGGGAAAGGTTTTATCATCCACAGAGTAAATGAAGAAGATACTCAATTTAAAAAAAGAAATTGAATTTGAGCTGATTCATGCTTGAAACCTTTACCCTTATGTCCTTGTTTCTTTGTTATAGGAACATACTCTGTTGGCTACTGAAACAGAAACAAATACCAACTCAGCCCCAAACCCCTTGACCTACAATATTTTCTGTTGAAAGTCTGTTATTCAGTCTCATTGGCCAGTTATACCTGCCAGATATACTAGGGCAGTGGTGTCAGAGAACCTCTAGGAATAATATATAAATGTCTGATTTGACTTAAGGCCCAATTAATGAGACAGAATATATACAAGACACTGCTTATGTGACAAAAACATAGAGTCTAGATGGCCAGAGATCTAGTTTAAAATCAAATCCTACTGGTCTAAAAAATTAAGAAACAATCTAGCAGTCCAAGTCTTCTAATCCCACTGATCAATGCCCTATTCAGCCATTATAAGAAAAGATTCCTTCTGCAGCAAGTGTGAACATAGTGTCCAATACCAAGATATTATGGAGGAAGAGAGAGAGAGAGAGAGAGAGAGAGAGAGAGAGAGAGAGAGAGAGAGAGAGAGAGAGAGAGAGAGAGAGAGAGAGAGACAGAGAAAGAGAGAGAGAGAGACAGAGAGAGAGAGAGAGAGACAGAGAGAGAGGTAAAGAGAGAGGCAGACAGACACAGTGACAGAGACAAACAGAGCAACAGAAGCAGAGAGAAACAGACAGAGACAGGGAATGAAAGACACAGAACTATGTGATGTGTCTCTATCAATCCCCCTACCAGTCCCATTCATATATCAGGGAACTGTGGAGAATAGGAAGACAACATAATGTCAAAGCAGACAGAATGAAAGAAAAGAAGAACAGAGCCCTCCAATTGATCTGAGCAGAGCTAGCATGAACTGGGAGAAGCAGAAAGCACTGGGCCTACACAGATCCTTTGCAGGACATCTGCAAAAATATGTAGCTTCCTTTTTTCTTTTTTTTTTCTAGATAGTGTTTCTCTGTATATCCCAGGCTCTCATAGAACTCACTCTGTAGACCAGGCTGGCCTCCAACTGGGAAATCCACTTGTATTTGCCTCCCAAGTACTGGGATTAAAAGTGTGTGCCACCACTACCTGCTTCTCTGCAAAACCTCCCATGAGCTACCTGGGTCCTTCCTCTATACTGTGCTCCCTTAAGCACACTGCATCTACTTGTGCTCACAGGTCAGCCTGTTAGTTTTGCTGCTATAGAATGTGAAGATCCTTATAATGGAAGAGGAAATGCTCTGTCCAAAATCATAATCTCAGATATATCAGAGCCAAAACTGACACTAGGTCACCAGATTCTAGTTCAGTACATTCCCTATGTTTCTACACTGTTTGGACTTCTCAAAATATGGGCATATCAGCTAAAGAAATGTTCCCATTTCTTTCCATACAATACATTGTAAGGTTTGTAATGTGAACACAGTTTGGGGAAACAGGTTTGTCCTTATCATAAGGACCTCAACATGGTTCATATTTTGATTGGCTAGTAGGTAGAATAGTATCATGAAACTGTACTGGTAGCTCTGGTCCAAGAATTCCTGGTTGGGGAGACACAGTCTTATTGTGATATACAACCAAGTCTTTATTAATTCCTGTCTTATTTTTGTAGCTTTATAATTCCTTGTGGTTACAAAGATTATACTGTGTCTAGTAAGGTAAATGAGTATAAAGCTCGGAAATTCAATTTAGCTTGATCCCTAATACTAAATAGAATCTAGATTACCACGATGACTCCAGCTGAAAGCCAGAGTAAAACAAAATCCCTAGCACAGTCCCACCCATTTGGCACCTGTCAACCACAAGTGCTCAGAAAAATTTCTATTTCTTTGTAATAATAATTTGACTTTATAGCCAGAGATTGCCTATAATTCATCATTCTTTCTAGAATGGGTATAAACTAGCATCAATACCTCTCCCTATGCCACCTGTGTGCTAGAATTTTACTCTTGAACCCAGACATTGCACTAAGATTTGGTTCTACAATATATGCATAGAATGCTTATTTTCTAATTGTAAAGCATCATCAGTGTTTAGGGACTCAGAAGACGATAAACATGAAAGGTGTTTTTCCTGGTAAGCTGGCCCTCCTAGTAACATCCTGTGCCAGCCTAGGGATCCTTCTGGATCTCTTGACCTATATGTTCATTAAATCACAAGCAGAAGACTGATCACATGGCAGGAGATTCAGGATTCTCTGTGGGGTCCAGTGTCCCTGACTTGACCTGTCCAGCAACTCTGCCTTAAATTACTGGTGAGCTTCAGTCTCAATCCTGTTTTCCTGAGCCAGATGCAATTGGAACCACTTCTACACAAGGCTTGTCCTAGTGAGAAACCTGTGGTGACTCACCTGGCCTGTTCATGGTGACTCACCTGGCCTGTTCAAGGTGCCACCTTCTGGGGCCTCCTTGGCAGCTGGTGATGTTGGTGGAGCTGCTTCATCACAGGCTATCTTTCCTGAAGGCACCACTGTTGGACTGAAGGTTCCATTTGTTACTGAATAAGGCTGAGCTTCCTTTGATGAAATTGGTCCTCCAGAGCCCTCCTCCCCACCTTGTTTATTTTTCTTGAGAACCATACCATTTTTGAAAAGGAAAGGAAGCCCATTTTGAAAGTCGTGTTCTGATCTTTTGTTTTTCCTCCAAGAATGATGCCTTCTTGGACAGTTCTTCTTCTTTCTTCTGCAGGAAAGGAAAAGAATTTAGGCCACTACTTCAAATTTTGGAAGAAAGGTCTTTTCAGCCCAGATATGAACAAAGTGTAGTTCCGTTAAAGTCTGATATTTCAGTCTAGGGCCTTGTATCCCTGGTGTTTTGGAAAATCCATTCTTCTACCTTACTCTTTTCCTGTTTTTAATAAAGTTAGGTCTCAGTCTTCTTAGTATGCCATGACATTGTATGTGTGTGTCTCTCTCTCTCTCTCTGTGTGTGTGTGTGTGTGCGTGTACATGTTCATGTGTGTTGATTGGATTATAGAAGGCATGTGGAGCCCTTTCATTGACTCACACACTTCAAAGACACTGAACAAGACAGTCCTGGGTACAGAGTGAGTAGTTGTCACACAGTCCTCCTATATCCATGCTTCTCCTCACACTGACCTTTTCTGTCAAATAAACAAGATGTTCTTCAGTGTATTCATTTATCAGGTCTCTCTTCAGCTCCTCAGCCCTTACAAAAATCTGTTTTGTTGTCTGCAATACAAAACCAAAATGTATAATTAGAACAGTGCTAATGTCAGAAAAGAGAGAAAGAAAAGAAGTTGGCAGGGGCAGCAGTATCTCATGCATGACTTGGACCCCATTCCCAGCCATCCCCTCTATACAGAATTCCTGAAGCAGCATTGCCTGCCCTTCCTTCTAGTGTCATCATCTGTGGCTTTTCTGTGAGCAGCTGTGTTCTGCTCTGGAGTTATTGGTCAGCCACATTGAGGATGAAAACCTACCTTGAGAATATTTGATTTTTTATAAATCTCCACAACGTCTTTGTACTTTTTATCTGCAGGGAGCTTTTCCACATAGAGTCTAAAGGAATAGAGCAGAGAGACTAAGCTGTGCAGAGAAATTAAAATGTCTAAATGAGTCCCTGAGGAAATTTGGACTCTGTAGTCACTGCTTTAGAAGTTACTGGTGTTTAATAAGCACACCATGAGATCCCACATCCATTTCCATTACTGAGACTGGAGAAAGAATATCAAAATTCTTCCACGAAACTGGCACATTCAGCAAACATTAGCAGCCAATAAGCATAGTTAATGTGACACAGTGCCAGTTGGTCATTTCAACACCCAGGAGGCACCAGATAGACCCACAGATCCTTGAGGAAACAGGATGGACTCCTGGACTTAAACTAGAAAAAAATACAGTGGTCTCAGTCTTTCATTCCCAATATTAATCTTTGCTCACATAGCACTTTTGTGTATTGCTTATTGGGAGTTTACCACCTCACCTCAGACGTCACTAGGCAATGAGAGGAGATACTGAGGGTTCTCAGTTCTAGGTGCTGATGTGCCCTGGGCACCTAGTCTCATGATGCACTAAAAGATGCTAGTAAACTGCTTCAACTCTCATGTCTGTCCAAGATTCAAGATCCACTGCCTTGTCAGAAACTATGCTTGAGAAGAAGATATGACCAGAAATTCAATCTGGGAAGCTGATGTATGAGAGAAAATGTGACTTTTTGGTAAGAGAGACTTGTTTTTTGAAAAGGGAAGAAATGAGAGGAGATTTATTATGATCTCAAGAGGAAGGCTTCATTTTACTGGAAACCACCAGTGGAAATCCAAGAGAACCCCTGTTGTAGTATGTGTACAACAAAGGGAATGCAAACTGTGGTGCCTCAACTCATCTATAAATCTAAGTTTTGTAGTTGTGGAACAGCAATTGATGTACCTACTAAACATTCAGTCTTCTGAAGATCAATGAAATCATGTCCAGAAAACCACTCCCTAGTAGCTGAGCTCCTGTATATTTCCTTATATTCTGTTTCATTAATTTTAAGGCCAATCAGGATTGGTGAGACTTTTTGATCTTCCCCTTACTAAAGTCAAAGCACCCTTGTCACTGAGGCTGTAAGAACTATTTCATGGTGACAGCTTTACATTATATTTTTCACTCTTTCCATGCAATACAATGAAGAGTTTGGAGAAATCCCTAAGGATGGTTAACCACACAGAAGCCAGGTAGTCAACAATCCCCTGGTGACTGTGAAGCTACAGGAATGCCTACCTCTCTCCCATAGAACTCAATAAGCATGGCCACCCATCAGAGACAAACCTGTGACTGTTTATATCAGGGGAGATTTGAAAACCAAAATAGCTATCAATGCAGATACACACTGATTTTCAGCTCTCTTTTCTTCTGCTATGAGCTGGACCTTGTGTACCATTAAAATTCCTTATTTATAATACCACCATTTTGGTCCTCATATCTTTGAATCACAAGAAAAAGTCTGCGTGGGCAGTGCCAGAAATCTGATGATATAATAACATCCTCAAGTTCTATAGCTGTCAACATAGAAGAAAACCCTGAATAGAAAAGCAGTCTGAGCAAAAAAAAAAGTTTTGGAGAAAAGGAGTATAAACTGCAGGTTCTCACGTGAGGAATTTGTGGTAGAGCACAAAGGCTGCTTCCTTTTGTCCACAGTGATCAAGGTCAGCTGCCATTTTGGAGAAGTGTTCGCTCAGGCTCATATAAAATGCCAATGAAAAATTCTTATTTATTTCGATGTTCTGCCCAAGAGCACTTAGCAGTTGGAACCGCTCTTGGGGAAGAAGAGTGGCATTATCATGCCTGGCGATGTTCTAAGACAAAAGGAGAAGACAGGAAACATCAAAACACTTTGCCTGGCATTCTGCCATTCCAGCTTTCTAGCATAATAATGCTCCCCCCCCCACATTTACGTTTGTATATCTGTGTCAGATTCACAAACCTCTCTCCCTAAAGAAATTAGAGTGAATAGAACACCCCAAGTGTCAATTCAACTTCATAAATTTAGTGAATAATCATACTTTGGTATGTCTTATTATGCTAGTAAAGTGATAGATTTGGGATTAGGAATGTCTCTTCTGATTATAAACATAATGCAAAGGAGCTCTGAGGGAATGTTCAACTTAAGGAGTTGGTTTACAAATAGGCTATTTATTGAAATCAGGACCAGAAGACTTCACATAGCTGTAAGTGGTTCTGTACACATAGGAGGGTTATGCATTTGCATGATCATGAGGAATGAAAACTAAGATCCTGATGTTTAAGAAGTTGAGAAACTAAGGCTGAGGATCTTGAGTAGGCCATACAGGCTTTGAGAACTCTGAGCCCCTTGGACCACAGCATTGTACAAGGCTGTCTTGGGTTAGAGTGTTTGAGGGCAGTGTTCAATATAGTTCAATATAGACTAACTGGATAGAGCATTGACTTGTTTTCTCTGATCCCAGTGGAAATATAAGGAAATAATGATATACTACCAGTTGTGTGAAAACATTTGAGGATCACTAGTCTAAACACAGAAAAAGACATTGAGGTTTAAATTTGCCTCAAAGAATTCCACGCAAATTACCTTTATTTGTAACTGTGTTGAGACAACACTTGTTGTTACTGTACACAAAGATTCGTCATTGCCTAGACTCTGTTGGTCTGAGTGCCTAGGGTTCAGGAGGTTCCCACCTGTCACAAGATGAACAATAAGTTAGGAAAGGAGATACTTTGCTTCTCTGAAATTAATGTTATATTATTATATGCATTGCTAAATAAACCACTGTGGCACAGTAAATCAATCTCCATTGAAAATTCCTGGTAATCCCCTACATTGCTGCAAAGAGCCTTTCCAGGACCAGGGCTCTCTCCTTCCTCTCCTAGTTTCTTTTTGGGAATGATTTGATATGTGCCAGGACAGAGAAGTGAGAGGGGTTGATTGGGGAACAGGCAAAGGGAAGAGGGCTTATGGGACTTATCCTGAGGGCAAAACTGGGAAAGGGAAAATCATATATAATATAAACAAAGAATATAGAAAATAAAAAGGAGAAAATTCCTATACATGATAAGTGTTGACTTAAGTCCATATTTCAATTAAAATTGTAAGTTTATTACTCTGCAGTATGGGTTGTGTCTACCATCCTGTTTCAATCACTTAATTGTAGAATTAAAAATCTATATCTCCATGGCCCCCTAGTGCTCAGGTGGCATATCTTCACAAGTAGTGCTGGCACTGGCACTTCTTTTAAAGATTTTGCCTCATATTTGTAGCTTTATAATTCCGTGTGGTTACAAAGATTATATTGTGTCTAGTGAGGTAAATGATTATAAAGCTGGGAAATTGCCTTTAGCATGATGCCTAATACTGAAGAGAATCCAGATCAAGATGATTTCTCCAGTTCCTGTGTATGCTCCAGGTCAGAGTAAAAGAAAGTATCTAGCACACACAGTCTGACCCATTTGTCACCTGTGAACAACAAGTGCTCAGAAAGAATTCTATTTCTTTTTATTAATGATTTGACTTAATGGCCAGAATTTGCTTATATTTCGTCATTCTTTCTAGAATGGACATAAACTAGCATCAATCTCTCTGCCTATGCCACCTGGGTACTAGAACTTTACACTTGAGTCCAGACATTGCACTAAGAATTGGTTCTACAACATATACATAGAATTCTCATTTTCTTAATTGTAATGTATCATCAGTGTTTAGGGTCTAGGAAGACAAAAACTAAACATGAAAATGGTTTTTCCTGATAAGCTGATCCTCCTAGTCAAACCCTGCCCCAGCCTCAGGTTTCTTCCTGATCTCTTGACCTATTTGTTCATTAAATCCTTCAATGTTTGCCATGTACTCAGCGATTTATACGCACTGTTCCTTTTAAAATGTATTTTTAATATCATTTGGCTGCCTTGAGTATTCAGTGCTGAGCTTCCTGTGTTACATGGTTAACACCTCTATATTCTGTCCTCTCCTTTCATCTATTCTTTCATATTCTCTTCTCCTTCAGTTTTGGCCCTTTTTTTTATTTTCTTCACCATCTCTATGTAGGCGGTGTGATCTTTATATTAATGGTCCCTAGTTTGCCTTCTCAAGAGTATCCTTACTGGCCTGTGATCAACTCTTTGGTCTCAGTTGTTTTCAGACATAAGATTCCAAATACTGAGAATGATAAGTTTTAAAATGGATTTCATTTTATTTCTGGAGTAACTGTCTTATAGCCCCAGACTGGTTCTTTTGAAGTTACTGTCCAATAGACACTCTCATGTTCTCCTTCGTCCTCATGCCTCTGGTTCCTAAAGACTGATATTAAGACTATGCAAGACTACCCTAGCTATTCACATTAGGAGTTTGTTTGTGCTAACAGTCATGGATATGTAATTGTCTTAAACCATTACCAAATTTGAGTGGCAACCTACTCCATCAGTAAGGTACCCTTCATTAACCCAGTGTGCAGCACCAGGGAGAACACAGCTGTTCCTGTGCCCTGGAATGTAACAAACTATTCTTTTGTCAGAGAAATACTTTTTTCCACATGACAGCATGAGAGAAAACAAATGTGCAACCATGGAGGAGAAAAGTACATCTACCCAGTTGCCAAAAATTAGTCAATCTACGTTGCTAATTGAACAGTGGAAGATGTCTTATTGAATCTCCTCATTTCAACATTACTCTTAAAGAAGCCAACTTTGCAGTACTATTGTGGAAAACTATGTAGTCTGTCAACAAAAGAGAAGCATCTTGGGCCTCAGTTCTCCTGTGTCTATACACAGTTCTCTCTCTGCTTCAGTTGAAACAGCTCAAGAACTATCTGGATTCCTTCTCTATCCCCACCTCCTAAAGACTCAATTACCTAGAGAGCCCTAGAATCTGCCAGCAAGTAGATAAGTAAAGGTTCAGTTACAAAGTTACAACCCTAGGAAATGTCAGAGCCAAGACCTTAGTTAGGGCACAGTCTTGTCCTTCAATACTTTCTGAACAATTCTACCTTACTTTAATGGTTCCTTATTTGAGGGACTGTCAAATACACATGTTAGTTTCTTTTCCTCCCTGACATTGTGGAGGCATGAAGATGAGTAGAGGTATAGGATTTGGATAAAGGGATGATAAACAGGTTATTGGGATTCACAAGCAAAATTCACATGTGCCTGTTGAAGTAGTTCAACTAAACACTGAGCCAGACTTGTTTACTCAGCTCCATGGTAATCTCAAGATTCTATTAGGAGCTGATTGGGTGAGAGGGAATCTGATGTGACTAGGCAGATGAAAGCCAACAGTAATCTCAGAAATTAGAGAAATGACACCCTTCACACTAGCCACAAACAATATAAAGTATCTTGGTGTGACTAACCATACAATTGAAAGATCCATATGACAGGAACTTCAAGTCTTTGAAGAAAGAAATTGAAGAAGACCTCAGAAGATGGAAAAATCTTCCTTGCTTTTAGATTGGCAGGATTAACATAGTAAAAATGGCCATCTTGCCAAAAGCAATCTACAGATTCAATGCAATCCCCATCAAAATCCCAACTCAATTCTTCATAGACTTAAAAAGAGCAATTCTCAAATTCATCTGGAATAGCAAAAAACCCAAGATAGCTAAAACTATTCTCACCAGTAAAAGAAGTTCTGGGTGAATCAGTATCCCCAACCTCAAGCAGGAATACAGAGCAATTGTGTTAAAAACTGCCTGGTATTAGTACAGTGACAGGCAAGTAGATCAATTGAGTAGAACTGAAGATCCAGAAATGGACCCACAGAATTATGTTGACTTGATCTTTGATAAAGGAGCAGAAAATATCCAGTGGAAAAAAATCCAGAGGCTATTTGTTGATAGCCTTTTCAACAAATGGTGCTGATTCAATTGGAGGTCAGCATGCAAAAGAATGCAAATTTATCCATTCTAATCACCTTGTACTAAGCTCAATTCCAAGTGGCTCAAGAACCTCCACATAAGACCAGACACATTGAAACTAATAGAAATGATACTGGGGAAGACCCTTGAGGACATGGGCACAAGGGAAAATTTCCTCAACAGAACACCAATAGCTTATGCTCTAAGATCTAGAATTGACAAATGGGACCTCTTAAAACTACAAAGTTTCTGTAAGGCAAAGGACATTGTCAAACGGACAAAACATCAACCAATAAATTTAGAAAAGATCTTTACCAACACTGCATCTGACAGAGGGCTTCTATCCAAGATATACAAAGAACTCAAGAAATTAGACTCCAGAGAGCCAAATATCCCTCTTAAAAATGGGGTACAGAGCTAAACAAAGAGTTTTCACCTGAGGAATATTGAATGGCTGAGAAGTACCTAAAGAAATATTCAACATCCTTAGTCATGAGGGAAATGCAAATCAAAACAACCCTGAGATTTCACCTCATACCAGTCAGAATGGCTAAGATGAAAAAGTTAAGAGAAAACAGGATTGTGGGGTTGCAAGCTGGCACTACTGCTCTAGAAATCAGTCTGGCAGTTCCTTAGAAAACTGGGAATGATACTTCCAGAGGGCTGACTATAACATTCCTGGGCATATACCCAGAGGATTCCAAAGCATGTAATAAGGATACATGCTCCACTATGTTCATAGCAGCCCTATTTATAATAGCCAGAAGCTGGAAAGAACCCAGAAGTCCCTCAACGGAGGAATGGATACAGAAAATATGGTATCTATACACAATGGAGTACTATTCAGCCATTAGAAACAATGAACTCATGAAACTCTTACACAAATGGATGGAACTGGAGAACATCATCGGAAGTGAGGTATTACAATCTCAAAAGAACACTCATGGTATGCACTCACTGTTAAATGGATATTAACCTAGAAGCTTGGAGTACCCAAGACACAATGCACATATCAAATGATGTCCAAGAAGAAGGAAGGAGTGGCCTTCACTCCTGTAAAAGATCAGTGCAGCAGTGCCTGGGAATACCAGGACAGTCAAGTGGGAAGTTATGGATTGTGGAACAGGGAGAGAAGAAGGCTTATGAGGTTGTCGGGAGGGGAGATCCAGGAAAGGGAAAAATCAATTGAAATGTAAATAAATAATATATCAAATTAAGGAAAAAAGAAAAGAAAAAAGTGTGTGCCACCACTGCCTACTTCTTTATAAAACCTCACATGAACTACCTGGGTGCTTTCTCTATACTGTGTTCTCTTAAGCACTCTATATCTATTTGTGATCACAGGTCAGGCTGTTAGTTTTGCTACTATGAAATGTGAAGATTCTCATAGTGTAAGAGGGAATGCTCTGTCCAAAATCATAATCTCAGATATATCAGGGCCAAAACTGACACTTGCCACTAGATTCTCATTCAGTACATTCCCTTGGCACTAGATTCTCATTCAGTGTATCCATACTTTCTGGACTTCGCGAAATATGTGGAAATCAGTTAAAGAAATGTTCCTATTTCTTTCCATACCAGACATTGTAAGGTTGGCAATGTGAACAAGTTTATTAGTGATATACAACTGTGTCTTTATGGATTCCTGTCTAATCTTCATAGATTTATAATTCCTTGTTACAAAGATTATACTGTGTCTAGTGAGGTAAGTGAGTATAAGGCTGGGAAATTTGTTTTAGCTTGATCTCTAATACTAAAGAATATCTAGATCACCATGATTTCTCCAGTTCCTGTGTATGCTCAAGATCAGAGTAAAACAAAATCCCCAAACACAAGTTCTCAAAAAAAAAATCTATATCTTTTCAGTAATAATTTGACTTCATGGCCATGGTTTGCCTATAATTCACCATTCTTTCTAGAATGGGGATAAACTAGCATCAATCCTTCTGCCTATGCCACCTGTGAGCTAGAATTTTACTCTTGAGCCCAGACATTGCACTAAGAATGGGTTCTACAATATATGAATAGAAAGCTCATTTCCTAATTGTAAAGCATCATCAGCGTTTAGGGACTCAGAAGACAATAAGTAAACATGAAATGCATTTTTCCTGATAAGTTGGTCCTTCTAGTCACATCCTGTTCCAGCCTCAGGATCATTCCTCAACTCTTGACCTATATTTCATTAAATCCTTCAATGTTTGCCATGTACTCAGTAATTTTTAGCCAGTGTTCCTTTGAAAATGTCTTTATTAATATCATGTCTGCCTTGAGCATTCAGTGGTGAGCTTCCTGTGTTACATGGTTAACACCTCTATGTTCTGTCTTCTCCTTTCATCTATTCCTTCATATTCTCCTCTCCTGCAATATTGCCCCATTTTTTTTTTATTTTCTTCACTATTTCTAGGTAAAGGTGGTGTGATCTTTTTATAAATTGTACCTAGCTTGCCTTCTCAAGAGTATCAGTTTGCTTACTTCCCTGTGATCCACCCTTCCTTCTTAGTGGGTTTCAGATGTAAGATTCCTAATACTGGGAATGCTAATTTTTAAAATTCATTTCCTTTCATTACTCCAGGAACCGTCTTATAGCCCCTGAGTGACTCTCTTGAAGTTACTGTCCAAGAGAACCTCTCATGTTCACCTTGGTTCTCATGCCTCTGATTCCCGAGGGCGGACATTAAAGGTGTATTCCACCATACTCTAGCTATTCACATTAGGAGTTTGTTTGTAATGACAATCAAGGAATGTAATTATCTTAAACCATTTGCCAAAATTGAGTGGAAACCTCCTCCATTAGAAAGGTGCCCATCTTCAACCCAGTGTTCAGCACCAGGGTGGACACAGCTGTTCATGTGCAGGTGAATGTAACAAACTATCCTTTTGTCAGGGAAAGACTTGTTTCTACCTGACAGCTTCAGAGAACACAAATGTGAAACCATGTTCGAGGAAAATACATCTATCCAGTTGGCAAAAACTAGTCAATCTAAGTTGCTAATTGAACAGTGGAAGATGTTTTATTGAATCTACTTATCTCAACATTACTGTTGATCAGCTAATCTTTGAAGTACTATTGTGTAATACTCTGTAGTCTGTCATCAAAAGAAAAGCCTCTTGGGCCTCAGTTCTCCTGTGTCTATACACAGTTCTTTCTCTGCTTCAGTTGAAACAGCCCCAAGAACTATCTGGATTCCTTCTCTATCCCCTCCTCCTAAATACTCAATTCCCTAGAGAGCCCTAGAATCTGCCAGCAAGTAGATAAGTAAAGGTTCAGTTGCAAAGTTACAACCCTAGGAAATGTCAGAGCCAAGACATTAGTTAGGGCACAGTATTGTCCTTCAATACTTTCTTCCCAATCCCAACTTATTTTGATGATTCCCTATTTGAGGGACTTTCAATTAAATAAACATGTTAGTTTCTTTCCTACCTGACATTGTGGAGGCAGGAAGACAAGTAGAGGTATAGGATTTGGATGAAGGAATGGTAAATGGGTTATTGGGATTCACAAGGTAAACGGGTTGCTGAGATTCACAAGCACAAGTCACGTGTATGCATTGAAGCAGTTCAACTGAACAGGGAGCCAGACTTGTTTACTCGGCTCCATGGTAACCTCAAGATTCTATTAAGTGCTGATTGGCTGAGAAGGAATCTGATGTCAGAAGGCAGATGAAAGCCAACAGTAATCTCAGAAGCCATGTTTTAAAAGGGACAGGCTTGACACCATGCAAGAAAGCCAGCCTAGGGCAGCCCGACATGGCTGAAATGATGGAAGCTATAAGCACAAAAGCCAAAGATGGTAGTTCCTATTTCTTGGGCTCTTAGTTAAGAGTGTCACACATTTCTTGCAAGTGTTAATAAGACACTTATCATTGAAATGTGATTATACATCTTAACAGAAAATATTAGTATATCTTATCGTCACAGATATGTCCGCAGTGGGTGTTTATTTGCTGTTTAATTGCTGTGAAGAACCACCATGACTGGGGACGTTCTTTGATCAGTAAGTATTTAGTTGGGGCTTCCTTATAGTTTTACAGATAGAATCACTGATGTCGTATCAGAGTTTTTCTGTAATAAACCAAAGAGTACAGAGATAGAGATAGAGACAGAGAGAGAAAGAGTGAGAGAGAGAGAGAGACAGACAGGCAGGCAGAGAGACAGAGGGACACAGAGACAGAGAGACAGAGAGACAGACAGACTGAGAGAGATAGACCGAGAGATAGAGACAGAGACAGACAGAGATAAAGTAAGACAGAAACAGGATAGAATGAGATACAGAGAGACAGAGACAGAGAGAGATGGAGACAGAGACAGACATAATGAGAAACAGAGTAACATTTGTCCTGTTACTGTTATCTTAATTATCAAATCCTACCCCCAGTGAAACCCTTCCTCCAAGAGTCTCCCTTAGTGACCTACCTCCTCTAATATATACTTCCAGACTCCCATTGACACATCCCATCCTACAGTCCCCCAAGATTCATTCTTCTTCCAATAAACACCATAATTTCAACAGGGCCATACCTTCTGACCTTCCATACAGTCATTACAGGAGACTAATGATTCAAATATATAAGTCTGTAGGGCTGTTCTCATTCAAATCATCAGGAAATGGAAGAAGAAGGAGAGAGACCTCTAGGCTGAACAAAGATATTGCTGTTGAAAGTTTGTCATTCAATCTAACAGGGCAATTTCCAAGAACCAAAGCATGGTCCTAGATTGAAAAGATCCTTTAGGGAAACTGTGATACCTTTACATAGTGGCAGATTAGATATTTTAAAAAATAATTATATCATGGCATTTGCAGAAAAAACTTTGGTAATGAAAAAAAACATCCAGAGTAACATAACCAAGATCCAGAAATATACATATTTTATGTATGCACTTACATCTGGATAGTAGTCACTAAAGGATACTAACCAACCTTTAATCCATACATCCAGAGATAGGGTATGAAGAAATGAACTAGGATGGATACATGCATCTCCATGGAAGTGAGAGATTGATTAGATTTTACAGGTGACCTATGTGAAAGACAATGGACACAGTCCCTGAGGAATAGGAAGGGAGCTAAGGGAAAGGAAGAGAATCCTGGGAGATATAGGCTCAGTTGCAGTGGCATTTGAGGCATAACATGGAAACCTAGTGTACTGGAAATCCTAAATTATAGGAAGGCAATCTTAGTGATTTCTACTGATGGGGATACAAAATCTCTACTGGCCACTCTTTGTCACCAATAAAGCTTCCATGAAAAGTGACTGCATTGCATACATTTGAGTTGTTCTGCAAGGTCATCCCATGGAAATATACAAACAACCCAGGCTGTTGCTAAGACACCTGTTTACTCTTTGCTAACTGAGAGTAGAGTTCAATGGCTTAGACTAACACCTACTCAGCACATTGAAATTGAAGTTGAGCAGATGCATGCTTCAAACCTTTACCCTTATGTTCTAGTTTCTTTGTTGTATGAGAGTTCTCTGTTGGCCACCAAAAGAGAAACAAATACCAATTCAGCCACAAAACCCTTGACCTACAGTATTTTCTGTTGAAAGTCTGTTATTCAGTCTCATTGGGCAGTTCTACCTGCCAGATATGCTAGGGCAGTGGTGTCAGAGAACATCTAGTTATAATATAGAAATGTCTGATTTGACTTAAGGCCCAATTAATTAGATAGAATCCATACAAGACACTGCTTAGGTGACAAAAACAGAGTGTAGATGGCCAGAGACCTAGTTTGAAATCAAATGCTACTGCTCTAAACAATTAAATAAAAGAAACAATCTAGCAGTCCAATTCTTCTAATCCCACTGATCAATTCCCTATTCAGCCATTACAAAAAAGGCTTCCTCCTGCAGCAAATGTGAATACATATAGAGTTCCATACCAATATATTATGGGGGTAGAGAGAGAGACACAGAGACAGAGATGGAGTCAGAGAGACAAAGAGACAGAGACAGACAGAGTGAGAGAAACAGAGACACAAAGACAGAGACAGAGAATGAAACACACAGTCCTATGTCATGTGTGTTCATCAATCCCCCTATACAGACCCATTCATACATTAGGGAACTGTGGGAAATATGAGGGCAAGATACTGTCAAAGCAGACAAAATGAAAGAACAGAGCCCTCCAATTCACGTGAGCAAATCAAACATGAACTGGGAGAAGCAGAAAGAACTGGGCCTACACAGATCCTTTGCAGGACATCTGCAAACAAATGTAGCTTCCTTTTTTCTTTTTTTCCAGATAGGGTTTCTGTGTGTAGCCCTCACTGTCATGGAACTCACTCTTTGACTAGGCTGGCCTCGAACTCAGAAATCCACCTGTATTTGCACTCTATATCTACTTGTGCTAACAGGTCAGCCTGTTAGTTTTGCTACTATGGAATGTGAAGATCCTTATAGTGAAAGGGAGAATGCTCTGTCCAAAATCATAATCTCAGATATATCAGGGCCAAAACTGACACTTGGCCCTAAATTCTCATTCAGTACATTCCCTATGGGTCCATACATTCTGGACTTCTCAAAATATGGGGATATCAGCTAAAGAAATGTTCCCATTTCTTTCCATACCAGACATTGTTAGGTTGGCAATGTGTACACAGTTTGGGAAAACAGGTTTGTATTTATCATAGGGACCTCAAGATGATTCAGGTTTTGATTGGCTAATAGGTGAAATAGTATCATGAAAATGTACTGGTAGCTCTATCCCAAGAATTACTGGTTGGGGAGGGACAAGTTTATTAGTGATATACAACTGTGTCTTTATGGATTCTTGTCTTATCTTCGTAGATTTATAATTCCTTGTTACAAAGATTAAACTGTGTCTAGTGAGGTAAATGAGTATTAAGCTGGGAAATTTGCTTTAGCTTGATCTCTAATACTAAAGAATATCTAGATCACCATGATTTCTCCAGTTCCTGTGTATGCTCAAGGTCAGAGTAAAACAAAATCCTCAAACACAAGTTCTCAAAAAAAATTCTATATCTTTTTAGTAATAATTTGACTTCATGGCCATGGTTTGCCTATAATTCATCATTCTTTCTAGAATGGGGATAAACTAGCATCAATCCTTCTGCCTATGCCACCTGCGAGCTAGAATTTTACTCTTGAGCCCAGACATTGCACTAAGAATTGGTTCTACAGTATATGAATAGAAAGCTCATTTCCTAATTGTAAAGCATCATCACCGTTTAGGGACTCAGACGACAATAAGTAAACATGAAATGCATTTTTCCTGATAAGTTGGTCCTTCTAGTCACATCCTGTTCCAGCCTCAGGATCATTCCTGAACTCTTGACCTATATTTCATTAAATCCTTCAATGTTTGCCATGTACTCAGTAATTTTTAGCCAGTGTTCCTTTGAAAATGTCTTTATTAATATCATGTCTGCCTTGAGCATTCAGTGGTGAGATTCCTGTGTTACATGGTTAACACCTCTATGTTCTGTCTTCTCCTTTCATCTATTCTTTCATATTCTCCTCTCCTGCAATCTTGTCCCATTTTTTTCATTTTCTTCACTGTCTCTAGCTAAGGTGGTGTGATCTTTTTATAAATTGTACCTAGCTTGCCTTCTCAAGAGTATCAGTTTGCTTACTGCCCTGTGATCCACCCTTCCTTCTTAGTGGGTTTCAGATGTAAGATTCCTAATACTGGGAATTCTAATTTTTAAAATTCATTTCCTTTTATTACTCGAGGAACCGTCTCATAGCCCCTGAGTGACTCTCTTGAAGTTACTGTCCAAGAGAACCTCCCATGTTCACCTTGGTTCTCATGCCTCTGGTTCCCGAGGGCGGACATTAAAGGTGTATTCCACCATACTCTAGCTATTCACATTAGGAGTTTGTTTGTAATGACAATCAAGGAATGTAATTATCTTAAACCATTTGCCAAAATTGAGTGGAAACCTCCTCCATTAGAAAGGTGCCCATCTTCAACCCAGTGTGCAGCACCAGGGTGGACACAGCTGTTCATGTGCAGGTGAATGTAACAAACTATCCTTTTGTCAGGGAAAGACGTGTTTCCACCTGACAGCTTAAGAGAACACAAATGTGAAACCATGTGCGAGGAACATACATCTACCCAGTTGTCAAAAACTAGTCAATCTAAGTTGCTAATTGAACAGTGGAAGATGTTTTATTGAATCTCCTTATCTCAACATTACTGTTGATCAGCTAATCTTTGAAGTACTATTGTGTAATACTCTGTAGTCTGTCATCAAAAGAAAAGCCTCTTGGGCCTCAGTTCTCCTGTGTCTGTACACAGTTCTCTCTCTGCTTCAGTTGAAACAGCCCCAAGAACTATCTGGATTCCTTCTCCATCCCCTCCTCCTAAATACTCAATTCCCTAGAGAGCCCTAGAATCTGCCAGCAAGTAGATAAGTAAAGGTTCAGGACAAAGTTACAACCCTAGGAAAGGTCAGAGCCAAGACCTTAGTTAGGGCACAGTCTTGTCCTTCAATACTTTCTTCCCAATCCCACCTTATTTCGATGATTCCCTATTTGAGGAACTTTCAATTAAATAAACATGTTAGTTTCTTTCCTACCTGACATTGTGGAGGCAGGAAGACAAGTAGAGTTATAGGATTTGGATAAAGGGTTGGTAAACGGGTTATTGGGATTCACAAGGTAAACGGGTTATTGAGATTCACAAGCACAAGTCACGTGTATGCGTTGAAGCAGTTCAACTGAACACTGAGCCAGACTTGTTTACTCAGCTCCGTGGTAACCTCAAGATTCTATTAAGTGCTGATTGGCTGAGAAGGAATCTGATGTCAGAAGGCAGATGAAAGCCAACAGTAATCTCAAAAGCCATGTTTTAAAAGGGACAGACTGGACACCATGCTAGAAAGCAAGCCTAGTGCAGCCCGACATGGCTGAAATGATGGCAGCTATAAGCACAAACCCCAAAGATGGTAGTTCCTATTTCCTGGGCTCTTAGTTAAGAAAGAGTGTCACACATTTCTTGCAAGTGTTAATAAGACACTTATCATTGAAATGTGATTATACATCCTAACAGATAATATTAGTATATGTTATAATCACAGATATGTCCTCAGTTGGTGTTTATTTGCTGTTTAATTGCTGTGAAGAACCACCATGACTGGGGACTTTCTTTGAACAGCAAGTATTTAGTTGGGGCTTCCTTATAGTTTTACAGATAGAATCACTGATGTCGTATCAGAGTTTTTCTGTAATAAACCAAAGAGTACAGAGACAGAGATAGAGTCAGAGAGAAAAAGAGAGAGAGAGAGAGACAGACAGACAGACAGGCAGAGAGACAGAGGGACACAGAGACAGAGAGACAGACAGACTGCGAGAGATAGAGAGACAGAGACAGACAGAAATAAAGGGAGACAGAAACAGGATAGAATGAGATACAGACAGAGACTGACAGAGAGAGATGGAGACAGAGACAGCCATAAGGACAAACAGAGTTACATTCAGGTCCTGTTACTGGTATCTTAAATCTCAAAATCTACCCCCAGTGAAACACTTCCTCCAAAAGTCTCCCCTAGTGACCTACCTCCTCTAATATATACTTCCAGACTCCCATGACACATCCCATCCTACAGTCCTCCAAGTTTCATTCTTCTTCCAATAAACACCATAATTTCAACAGGGCCATACGTTCTGACCTTCCATACAGTTCATTATAGGAGACTAATGATGCAAATATATAAATCTGTGGGGCTGTTCTCATTCAAATCATCAGGAAGAAGAAGGAGAGAGACCTCAAGGCTGAACAAAGATATTACGGTTGAAAGTTTTTCATTCACTCTCACTGGGCAATTTCCAAGAACCAAAGCATGGACCTAGATTGAAAAGATCCTTTAGGGAAAATGTGATACATTTACATAGTGGCAGATTAGATATTTTAAAAAATAATGACATCATGGCATTTGCAGAAAAAACTTTGGTAATGAAAAAAAAAACCATCCAGAGTGACATAACCAAGATCCAGAAATATACATATTTTATGTATGCACTTACATCTGGATAGTAGTCACTAAAGGATACTAACCAACCTTTAATACATACATCCAGAGATAGGGTATGAAGAAATGAACTAGGATAGATACATGCAACACCATGGAAGTGAGAGATTGATTAGATTTTACAGGTGACCTATGTGAAATACAAGGACACATTCCTTGAGGAATAGGAAGGGAGCTCAGGGAAATGATGAGAATCCTGGGAGATATAGGTTCAGTTGCAGTGGCATTTGAGGCATAACATGGAAACCTAGTGTACTGGAAATCCTAAATTATAGGAAGGCAATCTTAGTGATTTCTACTGATGGGGATACAAAATCTCTACTGGCCACTCTTTGTCACCAATAGAGCTTCCATGAAAAGGGACTGCATTGCATACATTTGAGTTGTTCTGCAAGGTCATCCCATGGAAATATACAAACACCCCAGGCTGTCGCTAAGACAACGGTTTACTCTTTGCTAACTGAGAGTAGAGTTCAATTGCTTAGGCCAACACCTACTCAGCACATTGAAATTGAAGTTGAGCAGATGCATGCTTCAAACCTTTACCCTTATGTTCTAGTTTCTTTGTTGTATGAGAGTTCTCTGTTGGCCACCAAAAGAGAAACAAATACCAATTCAGCCACAAAACCCTTGACCTACAATATTTTCTGTTGAAAGTCTGTTTTTCAGTCTCATTGGGCATTTCTACCTGCCAGATATGCTAGGGCAGTGGTGTCAGAGAACATCTAGGTATAGTATAGAAATGTCTGATTTGACTTAAGGCCCAATTAATTAGATAGAATCCATACAAGACACTGCTTAGGTGACAAAAACAGAGTGTAGATGGCCAGAGACCTAGTGTGAAATCAAATCCTACTGCTCTAAACAATTAAATAAAAGAAACAATCTAGCAGTCCAATTCTTCTAATCCCACTGATCAATTCCCTATTCAGCCAGTATAAGAAAGGCTTCCTCCTGCAGCAAATGGGAATATATATAGAGTTCCATAACAATATATTATGGGGGTAGAGAGAGAGAGAGAGACACAGAGACAGAGACAGAGTCAGAGGGACAAAGAGACAGAGACAGACAGAGTGAGAGAAACAGAGACACAAAGACAGAGACAGAGAATGAAACACACAGTCCTATGTGATGTGTGTTCATCAATCCCCCTATACAGACCCATTCATACATTAGGGAACTGTGGGAAATATGAGGGCAAGATACTGTCAAAGCAGACAAAATGAAAGAAGAACAATGCCCTCCAATTCACGTGAGCAAAGCTAGCATGAATTTGGAGAAGCAGAAAGAACTGGGTCTACAAAGATCCTTTGCAGGACATCTGCAAACAAATTTAGCTTCTTTTTTTCTTTTTTTCCAGATAGGGTTTCTGTATGTAGCCCTGACTGTCATTGAACTCACTCTTTGACTAGGCTGGCCTCGAACTCAGAAATCCACCTGTATATGCACTCTATGTCTACGTGTGAGAACAGGTCAGCCTGTTAGTTTTGCTACTAAGGAATGTGAAGATCCTTATAGTGAAAGGGAGAATGCTCTGTCCAAAATCATAATCTCAGATATATCAGGGCCAAAACTGACACTTGGCACTAGATTCTCATTCAGTGCATTCCCTATGTGTCCATACATTCTGAACTTCTCAAAATATGGGGATATCAGCTAAAGAAATGTTCCCATTTCTTTCCATACCAGACATTGTGAGGTTGGCAATGTGTATACAGTTTGGGAAAACAGGTTTGTATTTATCATAGGGACCTCAAGATGATTCAGGTTTTGATTGGCTAATAGGTGAAATAGTATCATGAAAATGTACTGGTAGCTCTATCCCAAGAATTACTGGTTAGGGAGGTTTATTAGTGATATACAACTGTGTCTTTATGGACTCTTGTCTTTTCTTCGTAGATTTATAATTCCTTGTTACAAAGATTATACTGTGTCTAGTTAGGTAAATGAGTATAAAGCTGGGAAATTTGCTTTAGCTTGATCTCCAATACTAAAGAACATCTAGTTCACCATGATTTATCCAGTTCCTGTGTATGCTCAAGGTCAGAGTAAATCAAAATCCCCAAACACAAGTTCTCAAAAAAATTCTATATATTTTTAGTAATAATTTGACTTCATTGCCATGGTTTGCCTATAATTCATCATTCTTTCTAGAATGGGGATAAACTAGCATCAATCTTTCTGCCTATGCCACCTGCAAGCTAGAAGTTTACTCTTGAGCCCAGACATTGCACTAAGAATTGGTTCTACAATATAATCATAGAAAGCTCATTTCCTAATTGTAAAGCATCATCATCGTTTAGGGACTCAGAAGACAATAAGTAAACATGAAATGCATTTTTCCTGATAAGTGGGTCCTTCTAGTCACATCCTGTCCCAGCCTCAGGATCATTTCTGAACTCTTGACCTATATTTCATTAAATCCTTCAATGTTTGCCATGTACTCAGTAATTTTTAGCCAGTGTTCCTTTGAAAATGTCTTTATTAATATCATTTGTCTGCCTTGAGCATTCAGTGGTGAGCTTCCTGTGTTACATGGCTAATACCTCTATGATCTGTCTTCTCCTTTCATCTGTTCTTTCATATTCTCCTCTCCTGCAATCTTGCCCCATTTTTTTTCATTTTGTTCACTGTCTCTAGGTAAAGGTGGTGTGATCTTTTTATAAATGGTCCCTAGCTTGCCTTCTCAAGAGTATCAGTTTGCTTACTGCCCTGTGATCCACCCTTCCTTCTTAGTAGGTTTCAGATGTAAGATTCCTAATACTGGGAATTCTAATTTTTAAAATTCATTTCCTTTTATTGCTCAAGGAACCATCTTATAGCCCCTGAGTGACTCTCTTGAAGTTACTGTCCAAGAGAACCTCTCATGTTCACCTTGGTTCTCATGCCTCTGGTTCCCAAGGGTGGACATTAAAGGTATATGCCACCATACTCTAGCTATTCACATTTGGAGTTTGTTTGTAATGACAATCAAGGAATGTAATTATCTTAAACCATTTGCCAAAATTGAGTGGAAACCTCCTCCATTAGAAAGGTGCCCATCTTCAACCCAGTGTGCAGCACCAGGGTGGACACAGCTGTTCATGTGCAGGTGAATGTAACAAACTATCCTTTTGTCAGGGAAAGACGTGTTTCCACCTGACAGCTTCAGAGAACACAAATGTGAAGCCATGTAGGAGGAAAACACATCTACCCAGTTGTCAAAAACTAGTCAATCTAAGTTGCTAATTGAACAGTGGAAGATGTTTGATTGAATCTTCTTATCTCAACATTACTGTTGATCAGCTAATCTTTTAAGTACTATTGTGTAATACTCTGTAGTCTGTCACCAAAAGAAAAGCCTCTTGGGCCTCAGTTCTCCTGTGTCTGTACACAGTTCTCTCTCTGCTTCAGTTGAAACAGCCCCAAGAACTATCTGGATTCCTTCTCTATCCCCTCCTCCTAAATACTCAATTCCCTAGAGAGCCCTAGAATCTGCCAGCAAGTAGATAAGTAAAGGTTCAGGACAAAGTTACAACCCTAGGAAAGGTCAGAGCCAAGACCTTAGTTAGGGCACAGTCTTGTCCTTCAATACTTTCTTCCCAATCCCACCTTATTTTGATGATTCCCTATTTGAGGGACTTTCAATTAAATAAACATGTTAGTTTCTTTCCTACCTGACATTGTGGAGGCAGGAAGACAAGTAGAGGTATAGGATTTGGATAAAGGGGTGGTAAACGGGTTATTGGGATTCACAAGGTCAACGGGTTGCTGAGATTCACAAGCACAAGTCACGTGTATGCGTTGAAGCAGTTCAACTGAACACTGAGCCAGACTTGTTTACTCAGCTCCATGGTAACCTCAAGATTCTATTAAGTGCTGATTGGCTGAGAAGGAATCTGATGTCAGAAGGCAGATGAAAGCCAACAGTAATCTCAGAAGCCATGTTTTAAAAGGGACAGACTTGACACCATGCTAGAAAGCAAGCCTAGGGCAGCCCGACATGGCTGAAATGATGGCAGCTATAAGCACAAACCCCAAAGATGGTAGTTCCTATTTCCTGGGCTCTTAGTTAAGAAAGAGTGTCACACATTTCTTGCAAGTGTTAATAAGACACTTATCATTGAAATGTGATTATACATCCTAACAGATAATATTAGTATATGTTATAGTCACAGATATGTCCTCGGTGGGTGTTTATTTGCTGTTTAATTGCTGTGAAGAACCACCATGACTGGGGACTTTCTTTGAACAGCAAGTATTTAGTTGGGGCTTCCTTATAGTTTTACAGATAGAATCACTGATGTCGTATCAGAGTTTTTCTGTAATAAACCAAAGAGTACAGAGACAGAGATAGAGTCAGAGAGAAAAAGAGAGAGAGAGAGAGAGACAGACAGACAGACAGACAGACAGACAGACAGGCAGAGAGACAGAGGGACACAGAGACAGAGAGACAGAGAGACAGACAGACTGCGAGAGATAGACAGAGAGACAGAGACAGACAGAGATAAAGGGAGACAGAAACAGGATAGAATGAGATACAGACAGACAGAGACTGTCAGAGAGAGATGGAGACAGAGACAGACATAAGGACAAACAGAGTTACATTCAGGTCCTGTTACTGGTATTTTAAATCTCAAAATCTACCCCCAGTGAAACACTTCCTCCAAAAGTCTCCCCTAGTGACCTACCTCCTCTAATATATACTTCCAGACTCCCATTGACACATCCCATCCTACAGTCCTCCAAGTTTCATTCTTCTTCCAATAAACACCATAATTTCAACAGGGCCATACCTTCTGACCTTCCATACAGTTCATTATAGGAGACTAATGATGCAAATATATAAACCTGTGGGGCTGTTCTCATTCAAATCATCAGGAAGAAGAAGGAGAGAGACCTCTAGGCTGAACAAAGATATTATGCTTGAAAGTTTTTCATTCAATCTCACTGGGCAATTTCCAAGAACCAAAGCATGGTCCTAAATTGAAAAGATCCTTTAGGGAAAATGTGATACATTTACATAGTGGCAGAATAGATATTTTAAAAAATAATGACATCATGGCATTTGCAGACAAAGGTTTGGAAATAAAAAAAACATCCAGAATGACATAACCAAGATCCAGAACTATACATATTATATGTATTCACTTACATCTGGATAGTAGTCACTAAATGTTACTAACCAATCTTTAATCCATACATCCAGAGATAGGGTATGAAGAAATGAACTAGGATAGATACATGCATCTCCATGGAAGTGAGAGATTGATTAGATTTTACAGGTGACCTATGTGAAAGAAAATGGACACAGTCCCTGAGGATTAGAAACGGAGCTCAGGGAAAGGATGAGAATCCTTGGAGATATAGGTTCAGTTGCAGTGGCATTTGAGGCATAACATGGAAACCTAGTGTACTGGAAATCCTAAATTATAGGAAAGCAATCTTAGTGATTTCTACTAATGGGGGATACAAAATCTCTACTGGCCACTCTTTGCCACCAATAAGTGACTGCATTGCATTCATTTGAGTTGTTCTGCAAGGTCATCCCATGGAAATACACAAACAACCCCGGCTGTTGCTAAGACAACTGTTTACTCTTTGCTAACTGAGAGTAGAGTTCAATTGCTTAGGCCAACACCTACTCAGCACATTGAAATTGAAGTTGAGCAGATGCATGCTTCAAACCTTTACCCTTATGTTCTAGTTTCTTTGTTGTATGAGAGTTCTCTGTTGGCCACCAAAAGAGAAACTAATACCAATTCAGCCACAAAATGCTTGACCTACAATATTTTCTGTTGAAAGTCTGTTATTCAGTCTCATTGGGCAGTTCTACCTGCCAGATATGCTAGGGCAGTGGTGTCAGAGAACATCTAGGTATAATATAGAAATGTCTGATTTGACTTAAGGCCCAATTAATTAGATAGAATCCATACAAGACACTGCTTAGGTGACAAAAACAGAGTGTAGATGGCCAGAGACCTAGTTTGAAATCGAATCCTACTGCTCTAAACAATTAAATAAAAGAAACAATCTAGCAGTCCAATTCTTCTAATCCCACTGATCAATTCCCTATTCAACCATTATAAGAAAGGCTTCCTCCTGCAGCAGATAGAATCACTGATGTCATATCAGAGTTTTCCATAATAAACCAAAGGATGCAGAGAGACAGACACAGAGACAGAGAGACAGACAGACATAGAGACAAATAGAGGGACACAGAGACACAGAGAGAGAGAGACAGAGACAGAGGCAGAGAGACAGACAGACTGAGAGAGATAGAGAGATAGAGACACAGACGGAGACAGAAAGAGAGGAAGGGAGACAGAAACAGGATAGAATGAGATACAGAGAGACAGAGACAGGCAAAGTGAGGACATAGAGACAGAGAAAGACTAACAGAGACAGACAGACTGCTCCTGATCCAGAGGTGGAGATCGGAAGGCAGACAGACAGAGACAGATTATGAAAAACACAGCCCTATGTGATGTGTCTCCATTAATCCTCCTACCCAGATACATTCATATATCAGGGAACTGTGCAGAATGGGAGGGCAAAATGATGTCAAAGAAGACAGAATGCAAGAAAAGAAGAACAGAGCCCTCCAATTCATCTGAGCAAAGCTAGCATGAAATGGAAAAGAGAAGCAGAAAGCACTGGGCCTTTTTCTTGTTCAATTTAGCTTTGAATTTCATAATTTATTCATTCATGTAAATGTCTATGTATTGCTCTATAGTGTAAATGTACCACATTTTGTTTACCTGCTTTTCAGTTGAGTACCATATAGGTTGTTCCAAACTTCTGGTTACTGTGAACGCTGTAGCACTGAACAGGTTTGAATAAGTGTATCTGTGATAGGAAGAAGTATCTTTTGGGTAGTATAGCTGCATCTTGAAATAGAGAAATCCACATGTTCTTGAGTTATTGCCACTGTGTGGCTCAGTGTTAGAACACCTATTTTCTGGCTTTAGAAACAGCAATCACAGTACTCATTGTGTAGCACCTGGGCAGACAAGATATAATTCCTATTTACTAAGCCCTGAGTGAGTTTTATACTGTAGATCATAGAAGAAGAAGGTAATGGAGGCTTCTTCCTTCTGACTGCTACCAGTACACACTCTAGGGGGTTTGGTAATTCTAAGATTCTATATGAACAGGAGGAATTGGTATGAGTTGCTTCCCAGGCTGATAATGTGAGTTACTCAAGGACTCACATGGTGCAGAGAAAGGACTGATCTTTTTACCTCTATATGCATGCTGTGGTGCCTGTTCACATACATACCCACAGATACAAAGTAAGTAAAATATAACTCAAACAAGTTTTCTTAGTATACATTTAGCAAGTAATATTAAATAAGATAACAAGTTGCATCAATTTAATAACAGTTTCATAGTTTTTGATAATTGTGATATATGATAATACAGAATCCACTACCTTGGTCATTTATTTTGGAAAAGGATTCCACTTAATTCTTTACCTCAGAAAGGTACACACTCCTGACCCCTTTTCTCAGATGTTTATTACAATGTAATTGGGAAAATGTTTGAGCCTAGATTGTACATTATGTTCCTTGCACATCAAAAGATTTAGGCCGAGGTGCCTATGAACACGGCAGACACATGTCACAGGTAGGATGTGGATGAGGCAGGTGGAAGTCATTCAGTCATTTTTATCTCAGAGTCATTTGAAACCTCCAGGCATAGATAAATGCAGAAAAATATTCCTTTGCAGGATTAGATGTAAAAGGACTTCAACCTGATTGCTGTCAAATTCTCCAGCCTTCACTGTCTACACAGCTGTTGCCATTGGTTTCTGAGATCTCACTAGATTACCCATTAAGTTGTGCTTATTGGATCATAGGGTCTTTCCGTGCATCCCTCCAACTAATTCTAGATTTGGCCTATAATTCCATTTTTAAAGGGTAAGCAATACAAAGTCAAATTTAGTTCCAATAGCCATTTGCATCCTGGTTCCAATTTTCTATATCAGGTGCAATTTTTCTGCATCTTTTGGAGCAGTCCTCATATGCCTCCCAAGGCCTGGAGGAGTCATAGGTATCCCCTGGTCTTCAGTCCTTGAGTTGGAAGGCAGATGCAGCTGGGACTCATTGGCAGTGCATGAATGCCATATTTCCTTAATGTGTTTAGAATTAATAATGTCAAAAATCAATATTATCTGTCATAGGTTATGATGTATTAATTAGAAAATAAATATTCTAACTTGTATTGAACTGTGAATTAACTGTATAGTTAATAATGACTCATATGTTTATTTGAAAATAATTAGAAGATTAAAGTGTTTTAACAGAAACCAATGAAAATGCTTGAAACAATGGATTGATTACTGATGCTGATTTCAAGTTTCCATAATGTGGATTATTTATTTACACAAGATATAATATCTCACTGATGTTTAGAATTGGTAAAATTCACTGAAAAGCATTTTCTTAAAAAAGCCTGAATATCAGGCGGATCAATGGAATAGGATTGAAGATCTAGAAATGAACCCACATACCTATGGCCACTTGATTCTCAACAAAGGGGCTGAAAACATCCAATGGAAGAAAGATAGCCTTTTCAACAAATGGTGCTTGTTTAACTGGTGGTCAGCATGCAGAAGAATGTGAATTGATCCATCTTTACCTCCTTGTAGTAAGCTCAACTCCAAATGGATCAAGGACCTCCACATAAAGCCAGACACTCTGAAGCTAATAGAAAAGAAACTAGAGAAGACCCTTGAGGACATCAGTACAGGGGGATAGTCCCTGAACAGAACACCAATAGCTTATGCTCTAAGATCAAAAATTGACAAATGGGACCTCATAAAATTACAAAGTTTTTGTAAGGCAAAGGACAAAAGGACAAAACCATCAAAAGGACAAATCGGCAACCAACCAATTGGGAAAAGATCTTCACCAACCCAACATCTGACAGAGTGCTAATATACAATATATACAAAGAAATCAAGAAGTTAGATCCCATAAAACCAAATGATCTTATTTAAAATGGGGTACAGAGCTAAACAAAGAATTTTCACCCATAGAACTTCGGGTAGCTGAGAAGCATCTTGGAAAATGCTCAACATCATTAGTCATTAGAAAAATGCAAATCAAAACAACCCTGTGATTTCACATCATAGCAGTCAGAATTGCTAAGATTCAAAACTCAGGAGACAGCACATGTTGGCGAGGATGTGGAGAAAGAGAAACAGTCCTCCATTGCTGGTGGGGTTGCAAATTGGTACAAACTTCTGGATATCAGTCTGGCAGTTCCTCAGAGAACTGGGCATGTCACCTCCTGAGGACCCTGCTATACCACTCCTGGGCATATACCCAGAGGATTCCCCAGCATGTAATAAGGACACATGTTCCACTATGTTCATAGCAGCCCTATTTATAATAGCCAGAAGCTGGAAAGAACCCAGGTATCCCTCAACGGAGGAATGGATAAAAAAAAAATGGAGTACTATTAAGCCATTAGAAACAATGAATTCATGAAATTCTTACACAAATGGATGGAGGTGGATAACAGCATATTAAGCGAGGTAACCCAGTCTCAAAAGATCAATCACGGTATGCACTCACAAATAAGTGGATATTAGCCTAGAAAATTGGAATACCCAAAATATAATCCACACACAAATGATGTCCAAGAAGAACGGAGGAGTGTCCCCTTGTTATGGAAAGACTCAGCGTAGCAGTATAGGGCAATACCAGAAGAGGGAAGTGGGAAGGGGTGGATGGGGGAGTAGGGGAAGGGAAGAGGGCTTATGGGACTTTCAGGGCATGGGGATCCAGAAAAGGGGAAATCATTTGAAATGTAAATAAAAAGTATATCGGAAAAAAGCCTGAATATTGAGTGTTGAAATATGAGTATCAGAAAATCTAATTTTGTGTCTTTGATGCTTTAGGGTGTATCTAGTCATCATTCAAGATAACCTAGACCTTTTAATACAATTCTGTTATGTATATTGGCACATGCTATTTTAATGTTCTTTGGATGATTGGCTGCTAGACCCATTCTATTTCCTGGCTCTTTGAAACAATGCAGCCATAATCATGCATGTGCAAGTATTTGTGTGGAATTGGTTTGACAAGAGTTCTCTTGCCTTTTGGTCAGGAATTGCAGCTACTGAGAATGTCTCCTTAGGACTATTAGAATCTTGAAGCACTTCCTTTTCAAAGCAAAGATGAAGAAAGGTATACAGTAATTAATAAAAAGGGATTGAGAACTATGGTTTCATGATTTATACAGTGTCAAGTTGACCGGAATCATCTATGAATTCAGATACACATCCTTCTGGTTTATGTGTTAGAGGTTTCCTAGATGGAATGAAAAGATCCAAGTGTTCCAGTCTGAATGTGGGAAGTGTGTGTTCCTTGACCTGGGAGCTGAGGTTGAATAAAGAGTAGCAAAGGAGATGGCCACCAGAGGAGTGCACCCCTTCTTCTTTGTTCCCTTTCTGCAAGGCTAAAATGCTGTGCTCCAGCATACTCTACTCCCAGCCATGATGTACAGAATCTTCTGCAGCAATGAGCACTGTTTTTGCTGGCTGACTCCCAAGCTCATTCTTAGTTGCCCCGGAACACCTTCCAAGGAATGGTGGACAATGTCCACAGTTGCATGGGTCCTCCTTCATCAATTAACAACCCCTCACAGACATGCCTAAAGACCATTTTCATCTTAGTGATCCATAGCTGCTATACTTTTCTCAGATGGGGACAAGATATCCTCAAAGTTAGCACTGACATGGTTTAATGAGATTCTTTTAAGTACAAGTGCACATTTTATTTCAACATTCTTCATATGATGGTCAACTATGCTCATTCTTTTACCTGACTCTTTTAAACATGGCAACAATAAATATGTATGTGAAATTATGTATGTGCAAAGATGACTTAAAGTCCTTCCACTAGAGATGGAGAAGTTGTATACCTAGACCAGATTTCATTTTTATTGCTAGTTTCTTCAATAACTACCTTACAGATTGCCATTCTATACTCTACTGATCATCACCACAATGGCCTTTCCTTCAAATCCCTGCCCTGTGTTTTGTCTCTGTTTCTCCTCACTTGGGTATTTTGATATCCCTTTTAAGAAAGACTCGAGTATACACACTTCGGTCTCCCTTCTTCTTGAGCTTCATGTGGTCTGTGAATTTTATGTTGGGTATTCTGAGATTCTGGGATAATACCCACTTATCATGGAGTACATACAATGTGTATTCTTTTTGATTGTGTTAGCTCACTTAGGATGAAATTGGCTACTTCTAGCCTTTTGCTTAAGGCTTTCATGAATTCACTGTTTTTAATAGCTGACTAGTGCTCCATTGTGTAAATGGACCACATTTTCTGCATCCATTCTTCTTCTGAAGGACAATTGGATTCTTTCCAGCATCTGGCTCTCATAAATAAGGCTGTTATAAAATTCGTGGAGCATGTGTCCTTATTACAAGTTGGACCATCTTCTTGGTATATGCCTAGGAGTAGTATTGCTAGGTACTCTGGTAGTACTTTGTCCAACATTTTAAACGAACCTCCAAACTGATTTCCAGAGTGATTGTTCTGGCTTGCAACCCCAGAAGCAGAGGAGGAGTGTTCCTCTTTCTCCATATCCTTGCCAGCATCTGCTGTCACCTGAGTTTTGCTCTTAGCCATTCGTACAGATTTTGCGGGAATCTCAGGGATGTTTTGATTTGCATTTCCCTCATTATTAAGTATTTTGAACATTTCTTTAGGTGCTTTTTAGCCATTCAGTATTCCTCAGTCAAGAAGTCTTTGTTTAGCCCTGTGCCTCATTTTTTCATAGGGTTATTTTGTTCACTGGAGCCTAAGTTCTTGAATTCTTTGTATATATTGGATATTAGCTCTGTATCAGGTATAGGCCTGGTAAAGATTTGCCTAATCTGTTGGTTGCCATTTTGTCCTATTGATAGTAGGTGATGGGGGAGCACCATCATAGAGGCAGGGGCAGGGCGATAGGACAGGGATTTTATGAAGAGGAGACATGGAAAGGGGAAACATTAGAAATGTAAATATAGAAAATATTAAAAAAAGAACAAAAGCATTATTAAATAAAACTGGTTGAAACATGTTCTGCATGGCGGTTCCTCCGAAAACTGGGCACCTCACTTCCAGAAGATCGTGCTATACCACTCCTGGGCATATACCCAGAGGATTCCCCACCATGTAATAAGGATACATGCTCTACTATGTTCATAGCAGCCCTATTTATAATTGCCAGATGCTGGAAAGAACCCAGGTATCCCTCAACAGAAGAGTGGATGCAAAAAATGTGGTATATCTACACAATGGAGTACTATTCAGCCATTAGAAACAATGAATTCATGAAATTCTTAGGCAAATGGATGGAGCTAGAGAACATCATACTAAGTGAGGTAACCCAGACTCAAAAGGTGAATCATGGTATGCACTCACTAATAAGTGGATATTAACCTAGAAAACTGGAATACCCAAAACATAATCCACACATCAAATGAGATACAAGAAGAAAGGAGGAGTGGCCCCTGGTTCTGGAAAGACTCAGTGAAGCAGTATTTGGCAAAACCAGAACGGGGAAGTGGGAAGGGGTGGGTGGGAGGACAGGGGAAGAGAAGGGGGCTTATGGGACTTTCGGGGAGTGGGGGGCTAGAAAAGGGGAAATCATTTGAAATGTAAATAAATTATATCGAATAAAAAAATTAAAAAAAGAAAACTGTATAAATGTTTGCTTTTTATATAAAATCCTAAGTTTAATGATTCCCTCCCCCCCAGTGAAAGAATAGAGTAGTGTAGGTATCTAATCTATAGGTCTGTTTATTACTCAAAGTTTGTAAGCTTAGACATCAAACCAGTAGTTCCTTCTCAAGTTCCATGTGTCTGACAGAAGGACAAAAAGGCTACAAGGCTTTGGTAGTGAGATTACAGAAAATATTTTCTGTTACAGTAAGTCCATTATTTTCTTCTTAGAAGGTATTCAGTGAGGGTGATATCCAGGAGAGTGAATGTCATAGCTTAGTGGCTTCTACAATAATACAGACTCCTTCCTTACTCTATACTACCAAAATAAAGGATTGTAAAGCATTGTTCAATAAATATTATTCTTTCATATTACCCCAAGACATGATTAGAAATTATGAGTTCAAAAAGTGAAAATTGAGACCCCTCACACCTGTCTCTGATTCTGGTTACATCGCCACTGCTGTACAGCATGACAGAAGACCTACTTCAAAATTTCCCACCTTTAAGATCATCTTTGTGCACACACTTACCTTTTACCTCCATCTGTGATGTTATGCAAACAACAAGGTCAGATGAGCTGTCTTGCCACCACAGAACTCACACTGGAGGGAAGAAGCTGATGTGTCCTGTGTGTGACTGGCACTACATACAGTGTGACCACATGACAAAGCATGCTCATCCACACATGACAACCAAGAAGATCCCAGGCTGGCAGGCGGAGGTGGGCAAGCTGAACAGAATCCCCTTGGCAGAGAGGCCTGGGAGCATCCTCGAACCCTTGCCGGTCTTTGGCTGAGGCACCCTGTGGCATCCATCACCTTCAGGCTTCTTCGAAAGCCTCTTCAGGAATGGAATCTATGTTCCTCTCCACAAATAAACATGGCCTCTGGGCTTTTGAATGGGGGGAGGCTGTTTCTGATGGAAGTATATTAATTTACTTTTCGTATTGGAAATCTGTTTGGTGTCTTTTCTACTTTTAGAACTTTGTCTCTCTATATGTGTATCTCTGCTCTGTCTATCACTCTATGTCTCTCACTCTTGTAAGGAAATGGAAGAAAATTTGCTATAAATGCTCAGCATTCAAACAAATATTTCTGCAATAAAATTTACAAAATCTGGAATTTTTGTACCTTTCTGTTCATGTTTTGTAGAAATGTGACAGTATACTTATATTTATAGTTTTATAAAAATATTTATATTGTACTCAAATTACCCATTTGTGGATAGACAATTTCACAGCCTTCTTTGCCATGCTTTGTAACAAAGTTTTATTATTAGCCAGCTTGAGATTAAGCCTGGTAGTTAGTCAGAAAGAAACAAAATAACAAGTATGATACCAGCCTTGTATAGTGATTGTTTTAGATCAGAACTGGTTGAATAAAGAAGCCTTAAAAAGTCCCAGTACTCTGGGAGGCAGAGGCAGGCAGATTTCTGAGTTCAAAGTCAGCCTGTTCTACAGAGTGAGTTCGAAGACAGCCAGGGATATACAGAGAAACTCTGTCTTGACAAAACCAAAACCCAAAAAGCAAAGAAAAAAAAAAAGAACTCAACTTAAAAAAACTTTGTGGTTTGTTTTGGGGGTAATTCTTGTTTCCCAGAGAACTATAATTGTGGTTGGGTAGAACTAATTGTGTGAGTCTGACCATCCATGGAGGGTGTGCCCAGGTCTGCCTGGGCTGCTTGTTGGCAGTTTAGCAGGGCCAAATGTGGAATGGCAGCCCAGAGCAAATGATCCCATGTGCTGTCTGTACTTAAGCAATGAAACCATGAATGCAGACACAGAAAGTTTTAGATTGTACTTTGGCTTTTGTTGTGGTTTTACACTGCATGCTGGATTGAAGACCACACAGAGAAAAGGAAATGTTTTATTGGTTGGTTAAACTTTCCACCAGAGTGCAACTTCCACAATGCAAGGCCTTTGTGCAGAGTTGGCTCTGCAGTTCAGATGGATTTCTCATGGACAAAATACTGAGAAATGTGTCACTAAATGGCAGTGACTGTCACCCAACTGCCTTTCCAGTCATTGTGTGTGAAGGAAATTATTTTGTTCAAACAAGAAAATGTGGAAAGACTATTTTGTAGCTTGCCTGAAAACAGATCTTAGGCACTGCTTTTATGCCTCAGGAGCATGTGTCCTGTATCCAGGTGATCAGACAAAAATGTGCTTTTAGTTAAATTTTAGAAGCTCAGGAAACAAAATAACAAGTATGATACCAGTAAGAGTGAGAACAGGCATATGGCACTGTTTTGGCAGCCTGAGAATATTTTTGTGAGGTATGAATTAGGTTTTGTGTTTGCCTATTAATCATTGGTGTTTAACTTTACTAACTGATGGCAAGGTTGAAATATTAAACAATTAGATAAAATAAGGTTTTTGTGTTCAGATCTTTGAGTCTTATATAACCATTACATGGTCATACATTGTATGCTACTTGATCCCTGTAAGGTGCCTCTGCCTTTGGTAGATGAGTTCTGTATGTACATGAGTTTAGGGACTGTCCAGACAGCTCTCCAGGCAGTGTTGGTATTGTCTTTCAACATAGTGGAGTGCAGGAGAACTAACTGTATCTATAGCTCATGTGTGTCGCAGCACCCTGAGCCTGTTCACCTGTCTTAAGTTAGCATCTACGACTGTGTAAGCTGTAATGACATCTAATTTAATGTTTTTGTCATTGTCACATGTAGAGGGATGTTTCCTGTCCTGGCATTTCTCCAGGTAACAGAAGGCCCTGAAATGTTTGGTTGCTCATCACAGAACTTTCTCTAACTAGCATTGTTTCCAAATGACTGAAATGTTTCTAGATTTATCAGCCATATTTCTGAAAGTGGTCCCAACATTTGTCTAATGAAAAACCAAGGTGGAAAACAGTTCCTATCTGAAAAGGACACCTGAGCTCCAGAGCCATGGGATTGGCTGCTCCCTTCAAGGCCCTCCCCAACTCCCCATGTCATGGTGGTGATCCCAATGTCCCTTATTGCTTGAGAAGTTCTTCATTTGATTTTTTTCACTTTGTTGAACCTTTTAATAATTTTAGTAATAAAAATGTAAATGTTAACTACTTTTGTTTTATATAACAGGCTTTGTCTTAATTAAAAGATTATGGGTAATGTAACTTTTTTCTATTAATCATGTGAAATTTTCTTGCTTCTCAGACAAAGAAAAGATTTCAATTTCAGTAGTTGTGATACTGCAAAGTTGTACCTACTGCAGGCTCCTCTCTCTGACCCTGTTTTTCTGCTGTAGGTTTTATTCTTTCAGACACCAGCCACGGTTTACCACTCTCATTGCTTTTTTATATTCCTAGGTATAAAGAAAAAATAGGGGAAAAAACAAATAATTTTAGGTTCGATAAGAGTGTCCAGCAAGTTGGCAGAAAACCTTCTGTCTTTGAAAATAAGCCAATTAAAGTAAATGAGTGGAATGTATTTGATTAAGTTTTATATATCATACTATTGTCTCCACAGCATACCATAGCATAAGCAATATGCTGTTTCATATTTTAGCATAAATTTTCCTACTTACATATAAACTCATCAGATCCACGTTTTCCACTATAGAAAAAAAAAACAGACTATTTGACTTGTCATGATGATTTTAATTAGGTTCTTGATTTTATACTTTAACTTATATTTGTTCAATTTATGAGAACATTAGAAACACATTATTACTTGTTTTACATACACATCTTTCTGTAAACATTGAATATTTACTATGAAACATGGAAGTTATTTCCAGATGGTTATGGAGATAAACACACTGACTGGTATGAGGTGGAATCCCCAGGGTTTTTTGATTTGCATTTCACTCCTGAATAAAGGTGTTTAACATTTCTTTAGGTTCTTCTTGGCCACTCAGTATTTCTCGGTTGACAATTTTTTGTTTAGCTCTGTACTCTATTTTTAATAAGCTTATTTGTTTCGCTAGAGTAGAACTTATTGAGTTTGTTGTATATATTGTATATTAGTCCTTTTTCAGATGTAGGATTGGTAAAGATCTTTTTCCAATCTTTCAGTCGCCTTTTTGTCGTATTGACATTTTTCTTTGCCTTCCGGAAGCTTGACAATTTTATGAGGTCCTAGTTGTCAATTTTCGATCTTACAGCATCAGCTATTGGTATTTTGTTCAGGAAAATTTCCCCTGTGCCCAAATGCTTGAGGCTCTTCACCACTTTCTTTTCTATTACTTTCACTGTATCTGGTTTCATGTGGAGGTCCCTGATCCAGTTGGACTTGAGCTTTGTACAGGGGATAAGAATGGATCAAATTGCATTCTTCTACATGCTAACCGCCAGTTGAACCAGCACGTTTTGAAAATATTCTGTCTTTTCTCCACTGGATGGTTTTAGCTTCTTTATAAAAGATCAAGTGGCCATAGTAGTTTTGATTTGTTTCTGGACTTTCAATTCAATTGCATTGATCTACCTGCCTGTCCCTGTACCAATTCAATGCAGTTTTTATTACTATTGCTCTGTAGTACAGGTTGAGGTCAGGGATGGTGATTCTGCCTGAAGTTCTTTTATTGTGGAGAAATTTTTGCTACCCTGAGATTTTTTTTTAATTCCTGATGAATTTGCAAATTGTTCTTTCTAGTTCTATGAAGAACTGAGTTGGAATTTTGAAGGGGATTGCATTGAATCTCTAGATTCTTTCTGAAAGATGGCCATTTTTACTATATTAATCCTGCCAATCAATAAATTTAGGTGATATTTCGAGCTTTTTCATCATCTAATGAAATGTTTAAGCTGGGCAGTGGTGGTGCATACCTTTAATCCCAGCACTTGGGAGGCAGAGGCAGGCGGATTTCTGAGTTTTAGGACAGATTCGTCTACAGAGTGAGACCAGGGCAGCCACGAATACACAGAGGATACCCTGTCTCAAAAACAAACAAACAAAAACAAATGAAGTGTTTATGTGGTTTTATTTCTTTGAATTTATTTAAGGAGTAGATTATGTTGGTGGATTTTCATATATTGATCCATACCTGTATCTGTGGGATGAAGCCTACTTGATCATGGTAAATGATCATGATAATTTTCTTGGATTTGGTTGGCAAGAATTTTATTGAATATTTTTGCACCAATGATCATAAGGAAAATGGGTCTGAAGTAGTCTTTCTTTGTTTGGTCTTTGTGTGGTTTAGGTACCAGCATTAGTGTAGCTTCATAGATCAAATTGGCTAGTGTTCCAAACTATCCCTTCTATGTTGTGGAATAGTTTGGAGAGTATTGGTATTAGGTCTTCTTTGAAAGTCTTATAGAATTCTCCACTAAACCTGTTTGGTCCAGGGCTTTTTTTAGTTGGTAGACTATAAATGATTGCTTCTATTTCCCTAGGAGTTTTAGGACAGGTTAGATGGTTTATCTGATCCTCTTTGAACTTTGGCAGCTGGTGTGTGTCTAGAAAATTGTCCATTTCTTCCAGATTTTCCAATTCTGTTGGGTATAAGCTATTGTAGTAGCATCTGATGACTTTGAAATTTCTGTTTTTATGTTTCTGTGGTGATCTTTTGGGTTTGTTGAAAGAAGATTACTGTCTTACTTTTTCTAAGGTGTAGTTTCTATCCTTGTGTTTTGTCTTTTTAATCTATTATCCTTTTTAGGTCTGGATTTAGAAAGATATTGTGCAAATTTCACTTTTTTAAAGACTATCTTGATTTCTCCAAATAAGGTGATTGAGAGATTTGTTGGGTATAGTATTCTGGGCTGGTATTTGTGTTCTCTTAGGGCCTATATGAGATCTGCCCAGGATCTTTTAGCTTTCATGGTCTCTGATGAGAAATCTGTTATAATTCTGATAGGTCTGCCTTTATATGTTACTTGAATTTTTCTCAACTGCTTTTAATATTCTTTCTTAGTTTACAGCATTTGGCACTTTGATTATTATGTGATGGGAGGAAAATCCTTTTCTTATCCTGTCTATTTGGAGATCTGTAGGGTTCTTTTATGTTCATGGGCATTTCTTTCTTTAGGTTAGGAAAGTTTTTTTCTATAATTTTGTTGAAGATATTTACTAGATCTGTATGTTTGGGGATCTCTCTCTTCTATACCTATTATCCTTAGTTTTGATTTTCTCATTGTGTCCTATATTTCCTAGAGGTTCTGGGTTATGAGCTTTTTACATTTTGCATTTTTTATTGTTGTTTCAATGTTTTCTATGGTATCTTCTGCATCTGAGATTCTCTCTTCTATCCCATTTCATCTGTTGGTGATGCTGGCATTTTGACTCCTGATCTATTTTCTATGTGTTCTAACTCCAGGGTTGTCTCCCTTTGGGGTTTCTTTAGTGTTTCTATTTCCATTTTAAGGTCATGGATGGTTTTGTTCATTTTCTTCGTTTGATTGCATTTCCTGTAATTATTTAAGGCAGTTTTGTGTTTCCTCTTAAAGGGTTTTTACCTGTTTACCTATGTCCTCTTGTATTTCTTTAAAGGAGTTATTTATGTCTTTCTCAAAGTCCTCTATCGTCATCATAAGAAGTGATTTTAGATCTGTATCTTGCTTTTTTTGGTGTGATGATGTATCCAGGACTTGCTATGATGGGAGAATTGGGTACTGATGATGCGAAGTAACATTGGTTTCTTTTGCTTATGTTCTTATGCTTGTCCCTGGCCACCTGACTATCTCTAGTGCTACTTGCTGATACTTTGTCTGACTGGATCCTGTCCTTGCTGTGATCCTGGCTTTGTCAGAATTCCTCAGAGTTCAGATGTCTCTGTGATCCTGAGATCCTGAGTACTTCATAGCACCTGGGAACTGCCTTTGGGACCAAGATATCCTGGTCTGACCAAGCTCCTGGGAATCTGTGATTCTCTGATCCTGTGATCCTGCAATCCTTGGTATGTTAGAGCACCTGGGAGTGGAGCTTCCTCTGTGTGGTGTGATACTGTCTGCCATGTCTGCAGTCAAGGTCTCCTCAGAGTACTGGCCCAGACCTGAAGGAACCTGTGCCACTGGTCAGGAGGAGTTCCTGGGTGCATGGGTCCCACTTGTCCCAGGTACTTCTAGTGTTGGGGCAGATGTTGTATCCTCCCCACCTCTGATTCTATAAGCCTGGGCTTGTTAGTGCCCCTGGGAGTGGAGCTTCCTCTGTGTGTTGTGGGACTGGCTTTGAAATTCAGTGCCCATGCTCAGGGCTCTGGTCCATTCTGGAAGGGGATCATACACTTTCACTTTTGAATATATTTCCCTCACATATGAGACACCATAAGTAAAAACACTGTGACTAAGTTATACCTAGAAAAATAAGTAAGGTTTATATGTTCTTTCATAACTCATGTCTATAACTTTTGATAAGATCCTCCTTGTGATCTAAAGTTTAGACTTTCTTGTTCTCTGTCTACATGTTAATTGTACTAGCATGTGCATATGTTCACATATATACAGGTATTATTGTCCAAGTTCTGCAAATGAGAGATCAAGTGTCTATCTCTCTTTCTCTCTCTCTCTCTCTCTCTCTCTCTCTCTCTCTCTCTCTCTCTCTTTCTGGGATTGTGTGATTTCACTTAATATTATATATTCTAATATCTTCGTATCTTCTGAAAACTTTATGATTACATTTTCTTTAGAGCTGCATAAAGATCCAACATACATATCCACTTTTGTGTTAGAGTAGAGAAATGTGGGTGCATTTTATTTGATTTTCTTCATTTTTTCTCGGCATTCCTTTCACTATATTAAGAATATTACTTTGTGCATGAACTCTGCTGTGCTAAATCTTATGTTGATTGATGAACTTCATGGATATCTCATATATGGTAGAAATGGTCACAGATACAACTGGTTGATAAAGCTCCTCTTCTCAGTGCTGGAATATGAACACAGAAGTAGTTCCCAGATTGTATGGCAAGTACACATGGTGGTTCAGTTACGCTTATAATCTGATGAAAATTTCCCATAATCTATGGAAAACAGAGAATAAAGAATTGGACAGTATTCTACAGATATTCCTCATACACAATGTTTCTGTGCAACTTCCAAATCAGAACACAAAAGTATCCATAATACAATTATCTAACTATTGTAAGTGTTATATTGAGGCTGACTGCATGATATAAAGGAAGGTAAATCACCTTGCTGGGGTATATTGCTGGGGTAAATGTCGACATTTAGAAAAAATGTCTAAAGTTATTATTTTTAAAGTATTTATCTCCAAAAAGGGATGTGTGGGAAAAGAGGCTCAAAATGTTAATAAAATTATTTTTATTCATTTAATTAAAAATAGCTTATTTTAATGTATATATTGATAGTCAATAATTAAAGTTGCTAAAGTTTTAGAGTCTCAATCACAGTGAAATGAACAAATGAAACATCTTAGGAAGAAACCTTATTTATAAAACTTTCTCAAGTGGCCATTCTTGTGCACTTAGAGTTAAAATGACAAGCCTGCCTGCCCTGCCCTCTAGCCCACTGTCCTTTGCCCTCTCTTCCTTCATTTTCTTGCCTTTTTGTTTTCCCTGGGTATTTCCTTGATGAAATACATTCGCATCAGTATGACCCCAATTTGCTTGCATAATTCTACCAGAGCTAGAGTATGGCTGGGATCAATTTGTGGATTCAACCAACAGATTAGGGAACGACAACACTAGGGTAAATACCATCACTATCCCTTGACTTCTTCCATATTTTATCATTTATTATATTGGGCACTTGAATTCTGTCAAACTGACAATATACTAACCATTTCTTATCTGATCTCCAGAAACTGAGTAACTTATATTTCATAGCTAAACGTCTTTGAGTTTCAAGGACAATTAAAATTGAGGATGTTATTGGTATGACTAGAATTATTTCTGTCCTTGAAAACAGCTATGTCAGTCCTCAAAATGTGTTGCTCAGAGGTAAATGATAGTTCCTGTTAAATAAAATAGAAGCTTTTCTAAACAAGGAGACTGGGTAAGTTATAGTGTGAAACACCTGAACACCTAGTATTCAGTAATGCATACTCAGAGTCACAGTGCTGCTGCAGAAATCTGTGGAGGAAAATGTCTATCCTGGAATGAGCTCACTTATTTTCCCATGATGTCTCTACACTCTTTACCATTGCATAAAACAATAGAGCTTGACACAAATGAGAATATAGTATATCATTTAACATGTGATGTTTGACAACCAGGACATGGTAAAGTATTTTAATGTAGAACAGATTACCTTCAGCTCACTCAGCCAAAGTAAGCTGTACAATCTACAAAACCCCTCAAGTCTAAATCAATATCTATAAAAAAAAAACAAAACAGCAACCATACGCACACAGAAGCACACATGCATATACTCATCCCCCAAACACACATATTCTACCATACAGACATCCAAATACAGTCACACATCTGACAATCACAAGGAGACAACACAGAACAAGTGCAATATTTTGAAAACATCAATGATTTGGCTTATGCAGACCATTGGTCTTCTCATTAAGCATATCACAAAAGGAAATAATGACTAGTTCTTGAAAGGTGGATTAGAAATGAATAATCCAAATATTTTCTTCATTTCTTAAGTTTTGGGAGGGGAGGAAAGAGTTTATTTAACTTACACATCCTCACTATAGCCCATATTGAATGCAACCAGGACATGAACTCATTGCAGAAACCTAGAAGCAGGAGCTGATGCAGAGCCTGGTGAAAGATGCTGTTTATGGTTTCCTCATCAGGGTATGCACAGGATGGCGGAGAAGCATCTTAAAAAATGATCAACTTCATTAGTCATTAGGGAAATGCAAATCAAAACAACCCTGAGATTTCACCTTACACCAGTCAGAATGGCTAAGATTAAAAATTCAGGAGATAGCAGGTGTTGGAGAGGGTGTGGAGAAAGAGGAACACTCCTCCACTGCTGGTGGGGTTGCAAATTGGTACAACCACTCTGGAAATCAGTCTGGTGGTTCCTCAGAAAACTGGGCACCTCACTTCCAGAAGATCCTGCTATACCACTACTGGGCATATACCCAGAGGATTCCCCACCATGTAATAAGGATACATGCTTTACTATGTTCATAGCAGCCCTATTTATAATTGCCAGATGTTGGAAAGAACCCAGGTATCCCTCAACAGAAGAGTGGATGCAAAAAATGTGGTACATCTACACAATGGAGTACTATTCAGCCATTAGAAACAATGAATTCATGAAATTCTTAGGCAAATGGATGGAGCTAGAGAACATCATACTAAGTGAGGTAACCCAGACTCAAAAGGTGAATCATGGTATACACTCACTAATAAGTGGATATTAACCTAGAAACCTGGAATACCCAAAACATAATCTACACATTAAATGAGGTACAAGAAGAGTGGCCCCTTGTTCTGGAAAGACTCAGTGAAGCAGTATTCAGCAAAACCAGAACAGGGAAGTGGGAAGGGGTGGGTGGGAGGACAGGGGGAGAGAAGGGGGCTTACGGGACTTTCTGGGAGGGGGGGCTAGGAAAGGGGAAATCATTTGAAATGTAAATAAAAAATTTATCGAATAAAAAAATTAAAAAAAAAAGAAATGAATAATCCAAATATTTTCTTCATTTCTTAAATTTTGGAGGGGGAGGAAAGAGTTTATTTAACTTACACATCCTCACTATAGCCCATATTAAATGCAACCATGAACTCATTGCAGAAACCTAGAAGCAGGAGCTGATGCAGAGCCTGGTGAAAGATGCCGTTTATGGTTTCCTCATCAGGGTATGCACAACTGGCTTTCTTTTTCAAAAGAAAAAAAATAAAACACATTTATTGCTTTTATATCCCAATATCAGCCCTATCTCTCTTCCATAGTGCACCTTCATTCAAGTCCTCTGCCCAGTCGACCTCTGTGTGTTACCCCCAACTAGAAGTTTCCAAGAAACATCCCCCTGCCCTTCAAATCACTGAGGGACTGGGCACACATTCTTACACTGAGGCCAGAAAAGGTGGTTCATTTAGGAGCATGGCATCCAGAGGCAGACAGGCAACAGGCTCAGGGAAAGACCCTACTCAAGTTGTTGGAGGACCTGCATGAAGACCAAGCTGCTCATCTGCTGCATATATGTATGGGGCCTAGGGCCAGCTCATGTGCTCCCATTGGTGGGTGGTTCACTCCTTGACAGACACCAAGGATCTAAGATAGTTAACACTGTTGGTCTTCCATTGGAATCCCTGTCCTTGTTGGATCCCTCAATCCTTCTCCTAGCTTTACAATAAGGCTCCCCAAATTCTGTCTAATATTTGGGAGTGAATCTGTTTCTGTTTCCATTGGGTAATAAGTGGAACCCCTCAGAGGACAGTTACAGTTACTTCCTCTCTGTAAGCATAAGAGAGTATCATTAATACTTTCAGGGACTGGTTCTTGCCCATGAGCAGGGTTCCAATTTGTGACAATCATTGGTTGGCAATTCCCTCAGTCACTATTACTGTCCCTGCACATTTTGTAGGCAGGACATATCGTATATTTCCAGTTTCTGGCTATTATAATTAAAGTTGCTATGAACAGAGTTGTGCGAGTGTCCTTGTGGGATGGTGGAGAATCTCTTGGGTGTGTGCTGTCTGTATGCTTTGTTTGCTCAATTTACTGAGATGTAGCTGTTTGGGTAAATTGCAGTGTCCAAGAAACTATGATATTCTATAAGGTTTCCCTGTATAAAGTATCAAGAATATTTCCCAGGCTCCCGATGCAATATATTTATGGTTAAATATTTTATTTTGATGCCAAAAGATCTTCAGTTTAAATCCTCAACTCAAAATTGTAAGGCTCAAATTTAACAGGAATAGAACTGTCAACTCCTACTCTTATGAATGCCACTAATTTGAAAAGAGTTACTGCATTCCTATAGGTGACAAAGTTTATTTAGCTTCCTGTTAATCTTAAAACTAATAACTAAAACCAAGGAAAGTTTATTTAAAATCAGGCTTACTTAAGAAATGATCCTCAAACTATTCAGTGATTTAATTGACATATGGGCATGATAAACACTGCAACTGGATCGTGGTTAACACTAGACAGAACTGTGCTCATGCCTCTCCCTCCAGCAGTGCTCTGTTCAGGCTGTGGACACTCTGCCTTGTCAAATAAGGTCAGTTTTCCCAAGTACATTCTCTACAGAAACATCTCTCAAACCTTCTGCTTCTGGCAGCTGAAAGCCCATGCTATCTTGAGCAACAACAGAAGACTTAATGCTTTCCTGTAGGACAGCTAAAGACTGGCCAAGGAAGCCATCTTGTTGACCATGGAAGCCAGGACAAATATCTAGGTAGCCTGCAAGTCTTTGCAATTTAAGTGGAAACAGAGACAATTTGGTTTATACTTCTGCTACAATTTATTCTTTTCAGAGTTTTGAGGATGTGGATTTACTAACTGTAGCTTTAATAGGGCAGACACCTAAGCTTATTTACCAAGACAATAGCTGCCTTTTTAATTCATTTAACTGGGGCCCTAGGCTACAGTTTTCTAAAACTTGTAGGCCTCTTGCTGAGAAAGAGAAACACAGTGTACCTTGTTGACCTACTTTCTTCTTAAAGACACAATCTCACAAAACAAGTTCTATGTAAACTTTTTACTCTTAATTTATTTAAAAATACTGCTTTGCAATCACTACTCTCAGTTAACCAACATCTGGGATTCCTGGTAAATGAATTGAAACTGTTTCAAGCTAAAGTAAATTGTGAAGGTCTATAAACCAGCTTAAGACCTGCAAGTACAATTCCTTAGAATTTCTAAGGAAGTAAAAGCTTAAATAATTAGTGTTCTAAACATTGATTTACGATTTGTAAACAAAAGTTATAAAAGTGTAAGAAAGCAACTAAAGGTAATAATGTTTCAGATTTCCTCTCCTATGCTATTGTTAGATGAAAACTTCTAAAGTTCACAATTTTAACAGGAATGAATGGAGTTCTAATAGGCTATTAATGTAGACCTGGCTCTTCAGGCTTTTAAAATATTGATGCTAGTGGCTTGGATTAGTGGTAGATACTTTTAATCCTGGAACTGGAGGCAGAGTCAGGCAAATCACTTAGATGGAGGCCAGCCTGATCTACAGAGTGAATTCATATGTAGGGCTACATAGCAATTAATATACAAACATACATATATACATATTTATAAATACATATTATTACTGTCAAAATTTCTAAGTTTTAAATTTTTAAGGATGTCTTCTAAATATAAACTTGAACATTATTCTTCTAAATACTTCATTTATACTTGCTGGAGTTGACATGTATCCACCACGTTAGATCAAATGGACTCCAGATAACTATTCTTGTCAATAGTTGAAATAATATGTTAATAATAATAAGTATAAATAATAAACTATGTTTCCCTGCCTGCATCCTGTTCCAGAGTATAGAATTCCTACTTCCTCCTCTCTCTCTTCCACTCCCTCCCTGTTTTATAGCCTGGAAGTTGTGTCTGAAAAAGTCTATATTACAATTGTGTTACTGAAAGTCTGTTAATAAAAAGTGGTTCCCCTCTTTATGGGCATGACTAATCTCATTCTATTTGCTCCCTAAAGATGGAATATGTGGGGGGCGGGGCAGCTAGCAGTGTGGGGCGTCCATGGAGGAGGAGAACTTGGCACCTGCTACCTCTGCTCACACCGCAGAGAAACAGCCATAACAACCAATGCGGATGAGGAGCGTGGACCCAAGACTTCAAGGAGGAAGCCATTTCCCCAGATCCTTCCTTCTGAATCTCACCAGCCTTCCTACAAACAACTCCACTGAACAGCATTGACTCAGAAACGACAGGAGTTTGAAAATGGTGGAAGGGCTCATGTGGTAGCAGCTATGAAACAGAAATAGGACCTTCAGCTACAGACATTATCTTTTTAAGTTTTTCAGAAAGTGCATCCCTGTTCCCATTCATTTCCAGCTTGAAAGCCCAGCCATGCTACTCTGGATCCTTCCAAACTGTTCTAGGAGGCCGTTTCCATTCTCTCTGTGATAACGAATGTGCAGCCTTCAGGAAGTTCACCTTTGATTTCAGCATTCCAGATGAAGTCTCCTGACTCGGTGCTTTTACCTAAAGACTTAGAAAAGAACAGCAGTGAGGAAAGTTGGAGATGCTTATGTCCTCCCCATCCCCACTGCACATTAATGTATGCATGTCACCTGCACGGTTTTATAATTGCACTGTTTGTTTTATGAATGTACAGATTAAAATTATTGCTACATTTGAGGAGAATGAAATTGCTTGCTTCTATGTAATTCCTGTCAATCCACAGGACACTGACTTTTTCTGCTACTGAAAAGAATTTGTTTAAGAACCTCAAAAAAAGTGGAATACATGCTTTGTAAATGTGCTCCCAACAGTCTCAGCCCTGAAATCAATCACTCTAATCATAAGCAAGATATAGTGCTTATGAAGTAGTTGCTTCCTGATTGGCAGCTGATATTCTGGATCCTACACTTAGTCAAGATAGTTACGTTTTCTTACATTAGAAAAACCATAAACCGTGGCATCAAGGGAAGGAAATTGTTGTATTCATCATTTTGGAGCCAAGAATAACTTGATGATAATGGTATCCTGAAACCATTTTCTGATTCATAATAAATATCTTTCAAACACATCTTAATGTGTTATTATTTCTGTTTCTCCTAATCAGCAAAAATTAGCAAATCTTTACGGAGTGAACAATTCACTAAAATCCATCAGTGATATATAACACAGAGTAAAAAGAGCAACCGTAGTATAGCTGAATATCATATTCTCCTAAGGATGTTATCATGACTCCTCATTTTAGGCAACCCATATACCCATTTTTTTAATCTGTAAGGTCCAACGCAAGAAAGAACAGATATTCTGTTTAAATGAAAATATGATTTCTTATGCCTCACATATCTTTCAGTTGATACAGAAAGAAAATAGTGTCAGGTTGGGAGCTTGGCTCAGTGATTAAGAGCATTGGCTGTTTGTCTAGACGACCTAGGTTTGGTCTCCAGCTCTCATAGGATGGCCCACAACTGCCTCTAACTTCCTGAATTTTCAAGGGTCTTGGAAACGACCTTCTGACGTCTATAGCTGATAGACATACATGGTGCGCACACACATTCATACAAAACACTTATGCTCAAAAAACAAAAGTGCTAAAAATATTTTTAAAATCCTGACTGCAAAATATGCTACTGTAATGGTGACACAAAAGATGTGGGAGTAAACAAACCATCTGGGTTCAGGCCATGCCATATGAGATGGGATGCTCTGTACATGTTACAGCAAGGATAGAAAAGTACCCTGGCAATCAGAAGACAAGGAATACTACAGCGTCACACAGCCAGAGAAATCTGACACAACAGATTTGTTGGGAGGGGAAAACCCAGAGAGGTATGTGGAGAGAATATCTTCTGTTTGTATAGATCAGACACCTGTCAATTAAATTCTGCTGGCCAATAGTTTAGGCAGACTGTAAGAGGTGGGACATACCGGAAGCAGAAAGTATTTTGGGACATTGCTGATTGGAAGATTCACCTGAGAATATGTGACAAGACAGGCCCATGGTATCTGAGCAAAGGTAACCAGACACACAGCAGAATATGAATTAGAATAAATGGGTTAATTTTTGTTATGATCAAGTCAGAAATTAGCCTAACTATATGACTAGAGTATTTGTAAATATATGTTTGAGTTTGAGTCTTATTCCTGGGAGCATGGGACTGGGAGGAAGAACCAAACTTAACTTCTACTGGGCTGGCTGCCTGTGCTCAGATGAAAGCCAGCAACAAACTGAGTAGAAGACAGGGATATATACCTGTTCTTGGGGTTTGGCACAAATCTTTGAAGATAGGGATTGGTGGGATTTCAACATGTGTGCTTGGGCTACTCTGTAAGGATGGAGTATGGATGGGGAAGACTGAGGCTGGCCTGTAAGGCTGTTAGAGTGTTCTCTGCATGGAAATTGGCAGTTGGAGGTGCTCAGGGGAGAAGTTTTGCCACTCCTGTGCCTCAACGGATTTACACACATATCTGACACTGCTTGAGTGGCCAAGAACAGAAACTAGATATTTAAAATACTTAAATAATATCAATCCTACAGATCTAAAAATATATGCATATATAAATAAATGTAACAATTTAGTTGGTTCTTGTGATATTCTGGTAAATCAGTGCCTTATTTAGCCATCAGAGGAGGTTTTTCATGTATCTGATGGGAATAAATACAAACAATCAGACATTATGAGATAGAGAGACAGAGATACATACAGAAAGACCAACAAACAGACAGACACACACAGAGAAGAGAGAGAGAGAGAGAGAGAGAGAGAGAGAGAGAGAGAGAGAGAGCAGCACACCACTCCATATGAGATACTTCAATTAAATACCTCTCCTCAGAGTTCAGGAAGTCCTGAAGTAGTAAAATAAGAATAAATAATATACTTTCCATAGGATAGACTAGATACAAGGAGAACAAAGTCTTCTAAGTCAACTGATCAAAGCTTATTTGTATACACAGACAGTGAGGCAGCAAACATAGGGTGTACTGGGGTGTGCAAACAAGTCTTCCCCAAACCTGTCTTTCAGTTTAGTATTTTTATAGGACTCCTGAATGTGTAAAAATATGTCTCAGTTTCTTGTGTCTTCTCTTGAGCTCTTTCCTTCTGTCTGTTTGCTAAGTCTTACTTTATTGAGCTTTTCTGTTTGGTAACCTAAGTTTCATTCTCAAATTAAATATACAGATCTAGAAGAGAACCCCCTTCTTGAAATTATCTGCTGGCCTCCAAACCTTTATCCCTTTAGTGATACATATCAAACAAACAAGCCAATAAATGCTAAGTATCTTAGATAAGAGTTAGAGAGATGCTTTAGTGATTAAGAGCATGTACTGCTCTTGCAGAAGATCCAACTGTAGTTTATAGTACCTCATAAGCTGGCTCACAACTATGAAAGTGGAAGGTAACATAAAGCAACATCTGAAATTGTCTTCTGACCTCCATATTTGCATGCTGTGTGCACATATCCACCCACTGTTCAGGTGACATTCCTTACTGTATATGAAGGTATGTCTCTGTACTTTCAATTGTTAAATCTGTAGTGACAAAGAGCTAAGTGATGGCAGGAGTTTGATGCTGTCATTTCTGAACCATCACTGTGTTTTAGATTTTAAATTTTGCTGATCTACAGCTGCTCAAAATATGAATGTCATTGCCTGGTGGCAATCCAATAGATATTCTGGCACTGCCTTACTGCTGATTGCTAATTACCAATATCTGACAGCCAATAGAAAGGTCAAAACTACTGGGGTTGACCAGGGCACGAGACAGACAGAGGGGACAAAAGCAGATGCAGGAGTATGAAAAGATACTGATGGAAGCAGAAGATAGGGAACAGAGCTGTAAACAGTGAGAACCAAATGGGTAGGTAGATTGTTGTACAACTTGAAGTAAGTTGAAATGAGCTATCCCATCAAAATGCCTACAGCTTTGACCTATCCAGAAATCTGTTTTATTTATGCTGTAAGTTGCTCTGTGAAAAGCCCTGCTTTCACCTATGCTCACAACAATACACACCTGCAAAACAGTATGTGATGCAGCTTCTTGGGTGTATGGATGTTTAAACTGATAGACAATTTCATGGTTTCCTAAATAGGGGAATCCAGAGAAGCTTCCATCCCTCTTCCAAACACAATTGACCTTCCTGCCTGACAAGTGTAGCCCTGCCTTCCCATATCTTTCTCTTGCTCAAATGCCCTTTGAGCCTTGGTAACAGGCTCACAGGTTAGCAATAGAGCCCCTGAGAACAAAGTCTTTGATTTATTCATTGTGCTGTATGCATAGAGGCAGAGAAGGCCCACACAGAACTAAGTACGCATGTATGAACACTCACATCTACAAGCATAATCTCTCACTCATGGAGACCCTCATCTCTGTACATACTCATGTATCACACACAATTGGAGAAACCTCCCATGACAGAGAGGCACATGTAGACACACATACTGCAAAATGGTTGTTTACAATTTTATAGCCATTTTCTCTACTGTACTCTTGAGAAACTGCCCTGAGTCACCATGAAACCAGACTTGTGTGTTAGTTCATGATAAATAACTGTGGCATCCACTGCTTCCTCCTTTTCCTGGACTTCAAACAAAATGTGTGGGAGCCTAACAGCTGTCCAATCATGTTCTCTCTTTCAGATATCTCTGGATAAAATCTGTAAGGGTCCTGGAATGCCAACTGCAGGACCAGTGTGGTGGCCAATCTTTCAGCCTGGTACGTCTATCAAGAAAGCCATGTCATAGATGGAGGTAGATGCATAGTGCTCTCACAAGGCAGAGAGGGGAGAGGCACTCAACAGTAAGTGACAGGCATGCCACTTCCCTCATTCATCTTAGAATCTCTGTCTCCTCAGGTGGCTCCAGTCAGTCTGTGGAGAACTTCATCCCGCTGCTCCCTCTGAATCTCTCTTGACCATTTAAAGGTAAGTCGCCTAAGAGATCACAGCAACAGAGCTTGTGAGCAATGAGTCTTGTCACCTGTGCTTTTGTGTAACTATTTAGTATCTTTTAGCTTATGGCAGCTATATTGGTGATGTGTGGAGTTTGGTTCTCCAGAACTTGAACATGCTCTATCAGTAACTCTGGCCTAAATAGAACATCAACAGCACTGTCACTCAAAGCTCACTGAAGCTGAGGCAAGAAAATCATGTGGCCAGCCTGCCTTATATGGATATCCTACCTCAAACATGCATGATTGTCATTCAGAAATGTCACTGTACCTGACACCTCATAGACTACAAATGCCTCCTACTATGCTAACAGGAAAATGTCAGCTGCAAGGAGGATAAACTGCTCTTTAAGTGTGTTAATGAAATCACCTGAGAGGTTCTTTGCTTGTTGATGGAGAATCACCAACATATCAGCACAGCCCTTCTCTCTTCTCTAGAATTGGCTTTACTTGCGATCAGGTCTAACTATGTAATCCAAACTGGCTAGATGTCTTGGTGTACCTCTCTTTATATCCCAAGAAGCAGGACTTGAGATGTAAGGCAGAGTAGCATACTTTTTGTCTTCTGGGTGACTTATCTGATTACCTTGAACCTTAGTGAAAAAGAAAGGAAAGATATTAGCAACTTTCTACCTAAACTATCATGAAGTTTAGAACATTTGTTCCTTCCTCATTGCTGAATTTCCGCATCCCATGTTCCTTCAGGCACTGTTTAAATTTGGCATTTAACTCAGCCCAAAACATATATACGTAGTTTATCCCAGTCACACTAAACTCCTAGAGCAATTCCTGAGGGGCCTATTCTCAGGATGCTAAACAATAGGAAAATTGGCAAGATTTTCTATCTTTTATTATCTCCAACAGGTCCTCAACTTGTAGCCACAAGGTCTCCTCAGAAAACACATTCAGAGTCTACAACATAAATACTATTATTCTTTCTCTGATTCAAATCAAGTAGAGCTAATGGATGAGTAGGAAGTCCATACACACCTGGCTAAAATAGGCCATATTCTCCATCTCTTGCTGTCTTGGGATTTTCAGGGACTTTAAGCTTCCCCTAGAACTCCACACTCTCTACTTCCCCATGGGTTCTCTGCTGATCCCCCACCCAACCTCCCCTTAGGTACATGCATCAAGACTGAGGAAACCCAGGCAGGCTCATGAGCCGGTACATGGTTACAGAGTTCTATGTTCATGGATTTCTATGCTCCCTGCAGAAGGCGGCCAGGGAGCTCCGCCCGCTCCGCCCGCTCCGCCCGCTCCGCCAATGCACCACCCAGCGGCTTGGAGCCTCTGCCTGCTGTGCTGCCCACTGCCTTCCAGCTGCTGGCAGCTGGCATCGCCAGCTTCCTTCCAGCAGGGGCGCCCTACAGCCGTCGCCCCAACAGCTCCTCCGTGGTCCCCAGGCCAGCCTAGGCAGCGATGATGACTGGGACTATGAGTGGGACGACAGCTCCACGGTGGCCGACTAGCCAGGCGCGCTGGGCAGCGGCATGTACCCAGACCTTGCAGGCTCGGCAGCGGCTGGCGGCAGCGCGGCCAGCGGGTACCTCTGTCCACATGCTGGGACCTGTCGCTGGGCTCACGCGGCGTCTTGGCGCCCCTGCCTCAGCAAGTGTCTGGAGCCAAGAGCTCCGCCTCAGTGAGCCTCAACCTCAATCTTTCTCCACCTCTGTCAGGTCGGGCCGGGAGGCCTTGGTGCTGAGAGAAGCGTCAGGCTTCAGGAAGGATGGGGACAAGCTGTGCACGGTGCTGGGTCACTACCGCCCGAGTGGCACGAGAACCCCTACCCTTTCCAGTGCACCATCTACGACCCCACCGAGCAGATCAAGTTCAAGGGCTGAAGAGTTGCATCTCTTACAAGCTGGTGCCCATGCATACCCAGGTGCCCGTGCACAGGTACTATCAGCACTTGGACTGGCTGTATGCGCACCTGGCAGAGAAATTTCCCGTCATCTCAGTGCCCCATCTGCCCGAGAAGCAGACCATCAGACGCTTCGAGAAGGACTTCATCTCCAAGCGCAGGAAGGGTCTGATCTGCTGGATGAACCACATGGCCAGCCACCCTGTGCTGGTGCAGTGTCATGTCTTCCAGCATTTCCTGAGCTGTCCCAGCAGCACTGATGAGAAGACCTGGAAACAGGGTAAGCAGAAGGCTGAGGAGGATGAGATGGTGGCTCCAACTTCTTCCTCACTCTGAGCACACCACCTGCCGCAGCCCTGGACCTGCAGGAGGTGGAGAGCAAGAAAGACTGCTTCAAATCCATACCAAGATGGATGACAGTGCGCTGCAGCTCAACCACACTGCCAACGAGTTCGCACGCGCAAGCAGGTGACTGGCTTCAAGAAGGAGCATCAGAAGGTGGGCCAGTCCTTCCCGGGCCGCAGCTAAGCCTTTGAGCTGGAACAGCAGGCCTTCTCCACAGGTCTGAACCAGGCCATTGCTTTCCCTGGAGACACCTATGATGCCATCAGCCAACTCTTCGCTGAGCAACCCAGGCAGGCCATGGACCTGGTCATGGACTGTTAGCACTGTATCAGGGGCACCTGGCCAACTTCCCAGACATCATCCATGTTCAGAAAGGAGCTCTTACCAAAGGAAAGGAGAGTTGGCTACACGGGGAAGAAGGGAAGATGGAGGTCATAAAGCTGATGTCATTCCAGACCGCTGTAACACTACCTCCTTCACCACATTGGCCGAGATTCATCACTTCCATCAAATTAGAGTAAGAGACTTTAAATCACAGATGCAGCAGTTTTTACAACAACAAATAATATTTTCCCAAAAAGTGACCAAGAAGTGGGAAATCCATTTTGTGGAGGAATAAATAGATAACAATTCCTGATATGGTTAGTCTATTATGAGATTCAAATTAGATATAAAAATACCTTTTCTGTGGAGCCTGGAAGTGAGAATCTTTCAATAGAATTTAAATTTTATTTTGCCTTCTTCCTATTAAACATCAAATTGGTGACTAAAGTTGGTAGACAAACTACTGAGGTCTGAGGCTCATTTAGTAGTCAGACTGATGGACAATTGTGATGTCAATTATCTAAGGCTCATGTCATTTGACACACTGACACATACATTGCCTTTTCTTAGACTTAGTGACTTCAAAAATATTTTTTGTAATTGTTTGAAAAATTGTAAGGAATAACATATTTTCACAAACAGATAGATAGATAGATAGACAGATAGATAGACAACCACAATAATATATGTGCAACAATATGAGAACTATTTATCTAAAGTATTAGGATATATATACATCTCCAAAGGTTCTCAGTTTCTAGTTTTTTAAACCTATTCAAAGTGAATGTGAAAAGGACAGCATGTAGATTTCATCAGCACTGTGAACCTTAGAGTCTAATGCATGAAAAAAATCACAGGAATCTTTGAAGCCTATAGAAGAAGACACACACTTATTAGGATTCAATAAAGTTTATGTAGCTAATTTATGTTGAGGTCAAGGGAATAACCAGGTTCTCCTAAAAATTAAATCTAATTAGTTCTCAGGGAGTCCATATATTCTAAAATCCCAAGATTTGCCCAGCTCAAGATAGATTACATATGGATTCCTGGTGGTTAGAATCAAACAAACAAAAAGATCAAAAACCAAAATTAGTATTTATAAAAAATTAATAAAAATTAATCTTGTTCAGAGATTAGAGTCATTTCCCTTGCCTACAGGAAAAGAAAATGGCACTCCATTGACTAGTGACTCCTATCAGGATTGTTAATAGCCACACTAACCCTTACTTTTACCTGAACAGGAACTAAAAGTAATTGTTATTCATTTTCCTTAGATTTCCATTCCTTCCCAAACATCTCCATCAGATTCTGTACTAAGATAACTCCCAAAATGTTATAGAACCACCCTTTGCTTTATGAAGGAAGTGTTTCTCTCACTCCCCCAGGTATGTCCAATATTCTACCTTGATATTGTCTCTTCTCTCTTTTTTTTCTTTTTTTTCAGATGTATTTTTATTTTATTCGATACATTTTTTATTTACATTTCAAATGATTTCCCCTTTTCTGGTCCCTCACTCCCCGAAAGTCACATAAGCCCCCTTCCCTCCCCCTTTTCTTCCACCCACCCCTTCCCACTTCCCTGTTCTGGTTTTGCCCTATACTGCTACACTGAGTCTTTCCAGAACCAGGGGCCACTCCTCCGTTCTTCTTGTACCTCCTTTGATGTGTGGATTATGTTTTGGGTATTCCAGTTTTCCAGGCTAATATCCACTTATTAGTGAGTGCATACCATGATTGATCTTTTGAGACTGGGTTACCTCACTTAGTATGATGTTCTCCAGCTCCATCCATTTGCCTAAGAATTTCATGAATTCATTGTTTCTAATGGCTAAATGGTACTCTATTCTGTATATATACCACATTTTTTGCATCCATTCTTCTGTTGAGGGACACCTGGGTTCTTTCCAGCTTCTGGCTATTATAATTAGGGCTGCTATGAACATAGTGGAACATGTATCCTTATTACATGCTGGGGAATCCTCTGGTTATATGCCCAGGAGTGGTATAGCAGGATCTTTTGGAAGTGACATGCCAAGTTTTCTGAGGAACTGCCAGACTGATTTCCAGAGTGGTTGTACCAATTTGCAACCCCACCAGCAGTGGAGGAATGTTCCTCTTTCTCCACATCCTCGCCAACACCTGCTGTCTCCTGAGTTTTTAATCTTAGCCATTCTGACTGGTGTAAGGTGAAATCTCAGGGTTGTTTTGATTTGCATTTCCCTGATGACTAATGAAGTTGAGCATTTTTAAAGATGTTTCTCCACCATCTGAAGTTCTTCAGGTGAGAATTCCTTTTTTAACTCTCTACCCCATTTTTAGTAGGGTTATTTGGTTTGCTGGGGTGTAACTTCTTGAGTTCTTTGTATATATTGGATATTAGCCCTCTATCTGATGTAGGGTTGGTGAAGATCTTCTCCCAATTTGTTGGTTGCAGATTTGTCCTTTTGATGGTGTCCTTTGCTTTACAGAAACTTTGTAATTTTATGAGGTCCCATTTGTCAATAGCATAAGCTATTGTTGTTCTGTTCAGGAACATTTCCCCTGTGCCCATGTCCTCAAGGGTCTTCCCCAGTTTCTTTTCTATTAGTTTCAGTGTGTTAGGTTTTATGTGGAGATCCTTGATCCACTTGGAGTTGAGCTTAGTACAAGGATATAAGAATGGATCAATTCACATTCTTCTGCATGCTGACATCCAATTGCACCAGCACCATTTGTTGAAAAGGCTATCTTTTTTTCACTGGATGTTTTAAGCTCCTTTGTCGAAGATTAAGTGACCATAGGTGTGTGGGTTCATTTCTAGGTCTGTATATCTTTAAGGGAGTTATTTGTGTCCTTCTTAAAGTTCTCTATCATCATCAAGAGATGTGGAGAAAGAGGAACACTCCTCTACTGCTGGTGGGGCTGTAAGATGGTACAACCACTATGGAAATCAGTCTGGCGGTTCCTCAGAAAACTGGACATGACACTTCTGGAGGACCCTGATATACCTCTTCTGGGCATATACCCAGAGGATTCCCCAGCATGCAATAAAGACACATGCTCCATTATGTTCATAGCAGCCTTATTTATAATAGCCAGAAGCTGGAAAGAACCCAGATGTATCTCAAAGGAGGAATGGATACAGAAAATGTGGTATATTTACACAATGGAATACTACTCAGCAATTAGAAACAATGAATTCACAAAAATTTAGGCAAATGGTTTGATCTGGAAAATATCCTAAGTGAGATAACCCAATCACAAAAGAATACACATGGAATGCAATCTCTGATAAGTGGATATTAATTAGCCCAGAAGCCCTGAATACCCAAGGCACAAATCACATAACAAATGACTCCCATGAAGAAGTATGGAGAGGCTCCTGATCCTGGAAAGGGTTGACCAAGCATTGGAGGGGAATATAAGGACAGAGAAAAAGGAGGGAGGTGATTGGAGAATGGATGAAGAGAAGAAGGTTTATGGGACATATGGGGAGGGGGGAACTGAGAAAGGGGAAATCATTTGGAATGTAAACAAAGAATATAGAAAATAAAAATATTTAAAAAAAAGTTCTCTATCTTCATCAAAGAGATGTGATTTTAAATCAGAGTCTTGCTTTTCTGGTTTCAAGTTTACTCAGAGTTGTTACAAAGCCTTCAATGAGATGTTTAACAATTGAAAAGGTGGAATCTGAGAGTCTGCAGAGAAGAAAGGGTAACAAAATGTGTATTGAGCTAAACAAATGCAAATTTCAGGTCAAGTTGCCCCAGGCACAGATACTTGGAGAGTATGGCAAAAGTGCTGTTGTTGTGAGAGAATGGGAAATTTAAGAAGTTGTGCATAAAAAAACTCCTGAGAAAGAAAACTGTAAAGAAATAAAGAAAGAAAAAGTAGCTATGGCACACTGAGAGACTGTAATCATTTGAATAGTGTTTGGCTTCATGTGAGAAGGCTAGGCTGACTCCATGACAGGTTTCAAACTGGCAGTTTAGGAGGCTAAGACTAAACAACTGGACAAGTCCAGGCAAGTCAGGTAAAAAAAAAAAATCTCAGGCTTCAGGCAGTTTGTCAAAAACTAGAAAGTGCTCAGTTACTTAGCCTGAAGCAAGAACATTGGTTAGGCAAGTTTCCAGACCTCCCCAGTAACAAGTTCCAGCTCCCATGTCTGGTAATGAATGCCTTTAAAGATGGAGTAAGATAGAGGTCACCTATCCTGGAATACACTAATGTGCTTTAAGTCTTGCCTACAAGCTCACTTGGTCATCTACCTTGGTAATGGCGAGGCCCCAGCATGTTGAAGTTACACAGAATAAGTATACATTTTATACAGAATAACTTATACAGAATAGAGTGCAGAGTTTCCTTCTTAGGTAAATCATGTACCCTTACACAAAGAGATGGTAGGTTCTGGATATGTTCTGTAGAGTACCATAGATGATATAGGGAAATAAATAAGGGTATGAGAGAAAATATCATTGATTATTTCATTTTTTCTTTGCTTTATTCCTCTGATTTTTTGTTGTTGTTATTGTTCTTTATTTGTTTGTTTTTGAGTTTTTAATAGAGAAGACATCCTGGAGGCAGATGGATTCTGAGAATAAGTTTGGCCATATTTTGTTGCTATGTAAGAGAACTAAATAACTTTTACTACATTTTTTTTAGTTGTTACCAATAGTGTCCAACAGGTAGCAGGAATAACACTCAAATTCTTATATTAAATGCAATAACCATCTGAAAAGTACAATGTACGTGTTATCCCTACTAATCCTAAACTGTATGATAATGTGGGCATTCTGCATGTTCCTCTATTTCTATGTTCATGCAACTTCGAATCATCTCTGTGGATGCAAGTACAATATTAAATTCAGCATCTTCATAGTTGGATAAATTTGCAATAAGACTCCACAAAATCTATCTAAAGTTTGGGAGCAAGTTTGCTTCTATTTCCATTGGGTGATAGTCCCTCAGAGGACAGTTAGAGTAACTTCCTATCTGTAAGCATAAAGGAGTATCATTAATAATTTCAGGACTGGTTATTGCCAATGGGATGGGTATCAATTTGGGCCAATCATTTGTTGACCATTCCCTCAGTCTCTATCATTGTCCCTGCATAATTTGTAGACAGGACACAGTATATTGTAATATAATATTATATATAATATTATATTATAATTATATTATATTATTATGCTCACTGTTATGGCTATTATTAACAAAGCTGCTATGAACGTGGTTGTGCATGTGTCCTTGTGGGATGGTAGAGCATCTTTTAAATATATGCCAAGGAATGATACAACTGTGTTTGGAGGTGAAACTATTCCCAGTCCTATGATAAACTGACACATTGATTTCCAGTAAAATATATATACTGTATATGAAACTTGGGTTCAACTCTTGTTCAAAAATCAGATTTACTAAAAAAAAAATATATGTATTAAATAGCAAGCACATGGCTGGCAGCAATCTTTACTAAGTTTAAATGGTTCAATCCATTTGATTCCATCACCATTTTAAGAGGACCCTATACTGTAAGCCAACTAAGGCAATCCGATTTTGAATATAGAAACAAAAGCAAGTATTGGAATTATAATGGAGTGTATTTTTGTATTATGATAAGTTCCTAAAGATATAAAGATGTACTCAGGATAACACAAACAGACTTAGGGATATTTTTTCAAAATGCTTATATCTTTGCTAATGATATTAAATATCAGACTTCTAAAATAATGTGGGGAACAATATGTATTTGATATGTAAGGTTCATAAATACCTAAGATCTACTTGGTTAGAATTATTTGACTTCATTGTGTATATATACCACATTTTTTGCATCCATTCTTCTGCTGAGGGACATCATACTAAGTGAGGAAACCCAATCTCAAAAGATCAATCACGGTATACACTCACTAATAAGTGGATGTTAGCCTGGAAAACTGGAATACACAGAACATAATCCATACATCAAATGAGGTACAAGAAGAACGGAGGGGTGGCCCCTAGTTCTGGAAAGACTCAGTGTAGCAGTATAAGGCAAAACCAGAACAGGGAAGTAGGAAGAGGTGGGTGGGAGAACAGGGGGAGGAAAGGGGGCTTATGTGACTTTCAGGGAGTGGGGGACTAGAAAAGGAGAAATCATTTGAAATGTAAAGAAAAAATATATCGAATAAAATAAAAAAAAATTTTAAAAAAGAAGTATTTGACTTAAAGATAGATGTCTGTATGATTTGTTTGCTAACTTTACTGAGTTTTAGCTGTTTGGGTAAACTGAGTTATACAAGAAATTATGATATTCTATAATGTTGCACTGTAGAAAGGATCAAGAAAAATTTCCAGGCCCTCTATGCAGCATATCTATAGTTAAACATTATATTTTAATGGCAAAAGATCTCAAGTTTAAATCTTCAACTCAAAATTATAAAGCTCACGTTGAACAGGGATAAAATTATCAACTCTTACTCTTATGAATGCCACTAATTTGTAAACTGTTATGTCATTCCTATGAATGACAAACTTTATTTAGCTTCCTGTATGTGTCTTCAAGGTTAATCCTAAAACTAGTAATTAAAACAAGTAAAGTTTACTTAAAATGGGGGTTACTTAATACATGATCCTCCATCTCTTCAGAGATGTAATTGACAAATGGGCATGATAACAGTGCACCTGGACTGTGGTAACCACTAGACTGAACTGTACACAAGCCTCTCTCTCCAGCAGGGATTGTCAAGACTGTAGACACTTGTTGACTCTGCCTTTTCAAATACGTTCAGTTTTCCCTAGTGTGTTCTCTCTACAGGAAACTCTCTTAGACCTTCTGGTTCTGGGAGCTGAAATTCCATGCTGCCTTGAGCAGGAACAGAAGACTTAATGCTTTCCTGTAGGACAGCCAAAGACTGGCCAAGGAGGCCATCTTGTTGACCATGGAAACCAGGACAAATATCTAGGTAGCCTGCATGTCTTTGTAATTTTTGTGGAAACAGAGACCATTTGGATTATACTTCCTGCTATTCTTTTCAGAATTTTGAGCATATGGACTTATGAACTGTAGCTTTAACAGGGCAAACACATAAGCTTATTTACCAAGACACTAGCTGCCTTTTTAAGTCATATAACTGGGGCTTCTACCTACAGTTTTCTGGGAAATTGTAGGCTTCTTGCTGAGAAAGGCAAACACAGCCTACCTTGCTGAACTAGTTCCCTCTTAAAGAGACAAACTCACAAAATAAGTTTCAAAGTAATTATTTTATTATTTCTTTATTTAAAGTTGTTGCTTCCTGGTAAATAATTGGATGAAAAGGGTTCAAGCTCAAGTAAGTTGTGAGGGTCTAAAAAGTAGCTTAAGATGTGTAAATACAAATTGTACATTTCTAAGGAAGTAAAAGTTTAAATGATTAGTGATGATCTAAAACGTTTTCTAAAGATGTATACATGAAAGGTATAAAAGTATAGGAAAGTGACTGAAGGTAATATTGTTTCAGATTTCCTCTCCTATCCATGCAATTTTCAGATGAAAACCTCTAAAATTAACAATTTTATTTTCAATGAATGGAGTTCTAATAAACTATTAATGAAGCCCTGGTAAAGAATTCTTCAGGCTTTTAAAATATTGAAGCTTTTGTCCTGGAGTACTGGTAGATACTTTTAATCCTGGAAGTGAAGGCAGAGGCAGGCAAATTACTTAGATGGAGTCCAGCTTGATCTACATGTGAGTTACTGAATAGGGCTACAAAGTGAGATTCACACACACGCACACACACACACACACACACACACACGGATTATTATTATTAGCATCAACAAGTTGTAACTTTTAAAACTTTTAGGATGTCTTCTAAATATAGGCTTAGACATTATTTTATTAAAACTTATTGAAAACTTCAGAGATTTGACATTAATCCATCTAAGATCAATGGATTCCATATAACTATTCTTGTATATTAATAAAATATCTTTCCCTGCCTACTGCCTGTTCCAGAGGGTAGAATTCCATCATCCTCTTCCTCTCTGTCCCCTCCCTTGCTGTTTTATATCCTGGAAGTTCTTCTGAAGAAGCCTGTATTATAATTGTTATTGAGAGTCTTTGAACAAAATGTTTCCCTCTTTGTGGACTTGGATTACGTCATTCATTTAGCACCATGACAATGGAATGCATCCTATGTAATTGTTCACCAAGCAGTCTCAGCCCTGCAAACAATCACTCTCAATTATAACCGGGGAAAAGTGCTTATGAAGTGGTTGCTTCGTGATTGGCAGCTGATATTCTGGATCCTACACTTAGTTAAAATAGTTATCTTTGTTACATTAGAAAACCATAAACTGTGAAATCAAGGGAAGGAAACATCTACAGTCATCATTTTGGAGCCAAGTATAACTTGATTATAATGGCATCCTGAAACCATTTTCCAATTTGTAGTAAATATCTCTGAAATACATCTAAATGTGTTATTATTTCTCTTTTTCCTGAACAGTAAAAATTAGCAAATCTTCATAGAGTGAATAATTCACTAAAATTAGTCAGAGATATACACCAAAGAGTAAACAGAGCAAATATAATATATCTAAACATCATTTTTCTCCTATGCATGTTATCTTGGCTCCTCATTTTAGGTAACCTGTATGATCATATTTTTCTATCTGTAAGGTCCAAAATAAGAAAGCAGAGATAATCTATTTTATTTTAGTATTATTTCTTATGCCTCAAGTATCTTTCAGTTGATTCAGAAAGAAAACAAGAGACAGATTGAGAGGTTGGCTTAGTGATTAATAGCATTGGCTGTTTGTCTGGAAGACCTTGGTTTGGGCTCCATCTCTGATAGGATGGCTCAGAACTGCCTCTAACTTCCTGTATTTTCAAGGGACTTGGAAACAATTTTCTAACCTCTGTAGCCAATAGATATGCACTGCACACACACACACACACACACACACACACACACACACACACAAACATTCATGCAAAATACTTATGCTTATATAACCAAGAAATGTAAAAATATTTTTAATATCTTGACTGAAAATATGCTACAACAATAGTGACACAAAAGATGTGGGAGTAACCAAACAATCTGTGTTCAGGCCATGTCATATGAGATGGAACCCCCTGTACATGTTACAGCAGGGATAGAAACGTAACCTGGCAATCAGAAGGCAAGGAGTTCTACAGAGTCACACAGCCCAAAAATCTCACACAAAAATTTTATTGGGAAGGAAACACCCAGAGGGCTGTGTGGAGAGAATATCTTCTATCTGTATGGATGAGGCACCTGTCAATTAAAGTCTGATGGCCTATAGCTTAGGCACAATGTAGGAGGCGGGGCATGCAGGAGGCAGAAAGGATTCTGGGAGAGTGCCGGGTGGAAGATTCGCCTGGGAAAATGAGACAAAACAGGCCTACGTTATCTGAGCAAAGGTAAACAGACACACAGCCGATCGCTTAATTTTTGATATGAATACGTGAGAAATGAGCCCAACTATATGACGAGTGTATTTATAAGTATATTTTGAGTTCGAGTCTTCTTCCTGGAGAATGGTGCTGGGAGGAAGAACCAAACCTAGCTTCCTCTGGTGCTGCTGTCTCTGCTCAAATGCAAAGCAGCAAAGAACTTAATCCAAGACAGGGATAGAAACCTGTTCATGGGGTTGGGCACAGAGCTTTCCAGGGTAGGGATGGCTGCGATTTCGACTTCTGTGCTTGGGCTACTCTGTAAGGATGGAGTGAGGATGGGGAGACTGAGGCTGGCCTGTAGGGCAGTTAGAGTGTTCTCTCTGTGGAACTTGGCAGTTGGAGGTGCTCAGGGGAGGGGCTTAGCTACTCCTGAGCCTGAAGGGATTTACACATATCAGACACTGCTTAAGTGGCCAAGGAAAGGAAACTAGATATTCAGAATACTTAATATCAATCCTATAATATCAATAATAATATCAATCAGATATTATTACCTATAATAATATCAATCAGATCTAAAAATAAATACACAAATGAATACAGTGAACAAAATAATTCCCTTTTAGGATATTCTGCTATACTCATAGATCAGTGCCTTATTCAGCCATCAGAGAAGGTTTCTCCTGCATCTGATGTCAACAAACACAAAAACCCACAGTCAGACATTATGCAGGCAGAGAGATAGTGAAACGGACAGAGAGAAACACAAAGAGAGAGGGGGGGAGAGCAGGAGGAGGAGGAGGAGGAGAGAGATAGAGATAGAGATAGAGATAGATAGATAGATAGATAGAGAGAGAGAGAGAGAGAGAGAGAGAGCAGCACACAATCCAAATGAGATATCCCCATTAAACACCCCTCATTGGAGGAGCTCAGGGAACCCTGAAGTAGAAAAATAAGTAGAAATAGTACAGTTGTCAGAGGAGACACTAGAAACATGAAGACTAAAACCTTCTAAGTCAACTGATCAAAGCTTATTTGTACAAACTGAGACTGAAGCAGCAACCATAGGGTCTAAACGGTTCTACAAAGTCTTCCCCAAACACAGCTTTCAATGTAGTATTTTTAGGTGACTCCTAAATATGTAAAAATATGTTTCAGAATCTTCTGTCTTCTCCTAAGCTCTCTTCTTCTTTTGATTTGCTATGTCGTACTTTCTTGTGATTTTGTTTGTCAGCCGAAGTTTCATTCCCAAATTCAATATAAAGATTAAAGAATAGAACACCCTTCCCAATATTGTCTGCTAATGTGCACACTTCATACCATTAATGCTCCATATCAAACAAAGATACACACAAACAAATGTTAAATATGTTAGATGAGGGTTAGAGAGATGCTTTAGTGATTAATAGCATGCACTGCTCTTGCAGAAGACCCGACATTAATTTCTAGCACCTCATCAGCTGGCTCACAACTGTAAAAGTAGAGCAATCTGGAAGTGGGGGGCCAGAAAAGGGGAAATCATTTAAAATGTAAATTAAAAAATATATCTAATAAAAAAAGAGCAAGATTTTGATACTGTCATTTCTATGACCCATCGCTGGGTTTCAGATTTGTAAATTTTGTCCTTTCCCACCTGTTCAAAACAAACAAACAAATGTTAAGTATCTTAGATGAGGGTTAGAGAGACACTTTAGTGATTAAGAGCATGCACTGCTCTTTCAGAAGAACTGAATTTAATTGCTAGCACCTCATCAGCTGGCTCACAACTGTAAAAGTAGAGCCATCCCAAAAGGAACACCCTAGATTGTCTTCTGTCCTCCATATTTGCATGCTGTGAGCACATCAACCTATTGTTGTGGTGGCCTTACTTACTTTGTATGAAGGTGTGTGTTCATTTTCATTTGTGAATTCTGTACTGACAAAGAGCAAAGTGAGGGTAGGTTTTTTTTTTTTTTTTTCATCGAGACAGGGTTTCTCTGTATAGCCCTGGCTGTCCTGGAATTCACTCTGTAGACCAGGCTGGCCTTGAATTCAGAAATCCACCTGCCTCTGCCTCCCAAAATGCTAGGATTACAGGTGTGTGCCACCCCAGCCCAGCAAAGGCAGGAGTTTGATACTGCCATTTCTATGACCCATCACTGGGTTTCAGACTTGCAAATTTTGTCCTTTCGCACCTGCCATCGCCTGATGGCAACCCAGAAGATGTTCTAGCACTGTCTTACTGTTGAGTGCTAATAATAAATATCTGACAGCCAATAGTTGGGTCAGAAATTACTGGGGTTGACCAGGGGAGGAGAGAGACAAAAGGGACAAAAGCAGATGCAGGAGTATCAGAAGATACTGATGAAGACAGAAGATAGGAAAAAGAGCTGTAAACAGTCAGTGAGAACCACGTGGGTAGGTAGATTGTTGAACAACTTGAAGTAAGTTTAATTGAGATAGCTGAGAGTCTGTCCCATCAAAATGCCTGCAGTTTTGACCTATACAGAAATCTCTGTGTTCTTTATATTGTAAGCTTGTCTGTGAAAGCCCTGCTTTTCCCCATGCACTCAACAATGCATATCTCCAAAACAGCATGGGTTGCAGCTTCTTGGGTGTATGGAGGAGTAAGCTGAGAAATAGACACTTTTAGGATTTTTCCACAGAGAATCCAGAGAAGCCTCCATCCCTCTTCTGAAGACCATGGGCCCTCTAGGCTTTCAAGTTCATCCCAGCCTTCCCACATCTCTCTCTTGCTTGGATGCCCTTTGAGCTGTGGTAAAAGGATCCCAGGGCAGCAGTAGAATCCCTGACAACAAGTTCTTAGCTTTATCCTTATAGGCTATATGCTTAGAGGCAGGGAGAGCACACACAGACCAGAGAACACATGAATGAATGTTAACATCTACAAGTATATGCTCACACTCATGAAGACCCTCACTTGTATACATACTCATATATTGCACATAAGTGGAGAAACCTCCTGTGATGTAAAGGCACATGTATGCACACATACTTCAACTGGTATTCTTATAATTGTATCACCATTTTCTTTACTGTGCACACGAGAAACTGCCCCTTGTCTCCATGAAATCAGGCTTAGGTGTTATTTCATGAAAACTGTGGCATCCACTGCTTCCTCCTTTTCCTGGTCTTCCATCATAATGTGTGGGATTCCAACCACTGTACAATCGTGTTCTCTCTTTCCGATACTGCTGAATGAAATTGCTAAGAGTCCTGGAATGCCAAATGGACAACCAGGGTGGTGGCCAGTGTTACAGCCATCTATCCAGAAAGTCAGGGAGGGGAGAGGCACTCAATGGTAACTGACAGGCATTCCACTTCCTCATTCAGCTTAGAATCTCTGTCTCCTCAGGTGGCTCCAGTCAGTCTGTGGAGAACTTCATTCTTCTGCTCCCACTAAATCTCTATTGACTATAGAAAGGTAAGTGGCCAGAGAGAGCAGGGCATTGACCTATGTTGTGTGCAATAAGCTTTTGTTTATTGTCACCTGTGTCTTTGCCTACCTATGTATAATCTTTTAGCTTCTAGCAGCTACATTAATGATTTGTGGATTTTGGTGCTCTAGAACTTGAGCATGCTATATCACTAACTCTGGCCTAAATAGAACATCAACATCATTGTGACCCAAAGCTCTGTGAAGCTGATGCAAGAAAATCATGTTGCTAGCCTGCTTTAAATAGATATCCTACCTCAAAAAGAAAAACAACACATGATTTTTATTCAGATATGTCATTATACCTGGCATCTCATAGACTACAAATCCCAGTTATTATGATAACAGGAAAATGTCAGCAGCAGGGAGGAGAACCACCTCTATTAAGTGTGTCAGTGAAAGCACTTGAGAGGTTCTATGCTTGTTGATGGAGAAGTACCAACATTCCTCCTCTCCTATCTAGAACTTCCTTTAGAGGGACCAGGTCTCACTATATAATCAAAACAGAATAAAAGTCATGGTATATTTCTGCTTCTATCCAAAGTATCAAGACTTCAGATATAAGCCAGCATGACCAAAACACTTTTGCATTTTTCTTCAGGACGACTTACTTAACTACTTGAGCCTTAGTGAAAAGGAAAGATATTAGCAACCTTCTACCTAAAACCTCACCAAGACCAGGACATTTATTCCTTCCTCATTGTTCAATTTCCTCATCCCATGTTCCTTCAGACACTGTTTAAATTTGGCATTTAACTCAGCCAAGAACATATGTACATAAAGTTTATCTCAGTCAGACTAAACTCCCAGAGCACATACTGAGGGGCCTGTGCTCAGGACAATAAACTATAGGAAGATTGGCAAGGTTTCCTATCTTCTATTTTCTCCTTCAAGTCCTCACTTGCAGCCCCAAGATTTCTCTAGAAAACTCATTCAGTGCCCACAACTTGAATGTTATTATGCTTTCTCTGGTGCAAATCAGGGAGAGCTAATGGCTGAGGAGAAAGTCCATATGTACCTGATTAAAATGTTCCATGTTCTCCATCTCTTGGTGTCTTGGGGTTTTCAGTCACAATAAGCTTCCACTAGAACTCTAAAGTCTCTGCTTCCCCGTGTTTCTCTGTCCAGATCCTCAGCTTACATTCCCTTGAGGGACCTGCCTCAAGTCTGAGCAAACCTAGGGTATCTCATGAGCAGGTACATGGTTATAGACTCCCATGTTTATATATTTCTATTTTTCTTGCTTGTATAGAAGACTTTCTGTGTGAATATTTCATCAACATGTAGGTATATGCATTCCTGATGAGAGCCGAGGTTACCACAGGAAATTACAACTAGAGTACAAAGACTTGTGAGCCAATATATGGTTGCTGAGATCAAATAAGATCCACAGATTTAATGGTGCTCTTTTTAACACTGAGCCTTGTTTGGAGCTCCATTTACCATCTTTAAAGTAAGTGGTGCTCTGGAGAGCATTGGAGACCAGAATGCTTCGTTTACTCCTCATCTTTTCATCTAGGAACATTTAAAAGTGATGATCTGGACTCTTAGCCTGGTCTTTAACTGATATTACCACTTCACTTAACACTCTGCACTGGTCTGCAACAATTTGGGCTCAGGGTTGAGTTGTATCCGTGTCTACAGGGCCAACTGTGATATGAAAAAACATACTGTCTGTCTTTACATACACCAACAACAAGAAGGGTAGGAGAGCATACAAGGGAAGGATATAATAGAAGTGAAAAACAGAGCTTGTCTAGGACACATGTGGAATGGAATGTGAGCATTGCAGGAAGGACACAGATGCACTTCCTGTACTCATCTCCCCAGAGACACCAAGAAGCCAGTGGTAAGAAAGCCTTGCACTGTAGGGATGGAAGGGCCGTCAGTGTGGCTTCCATGTGTTATCCATTTGCTGAGTGTTGACTTGTGGAAATAATTGAGAATTCATTATTATCAGATAGCAATGGTTAGTGAGCCCTGGCTGCTCTTGGGGATCCAGTAGCAATCATTATGAACACATAATACTCAGTCCTGTCATGCTAATTTCACACACTTCTAGGCAACCTTGAAATAACCAGCCAGTTCATAAATAACAGTTCACTATTGTTTTCAGCTTTACACCATCCTAGGCCAGGTCCTAGGACCAAAGGGTCAACAGGCTAATTTAGGAGCATGGATGTCTGGGCAACTGAACTCTTACATTGTATGTAATCTGGGACTCTGAATAGACTTCAAAGCCCAAGCTGAAGTCTTAAGGAAAAGGGAGGATCCACTAGGGAGGATACAGCAAGGTTCTATTAGATACTATTGATTATGACCAAAGAAATTCAGACTCAGGTGTGAGAAATCCACTATGAACTTTTATTTGGGGAAGCTTAGAGTTACATGAACAATATAAACTTGTACTATTTCTCTTGGTTACAGACCAGAAGTAGATGGTAAGACCCTACTGTTTAAGACATCACAGTTCAGTCTTGGCAGATAGAGAAATGATCTGAGACTGGCAAACTTCTTCCCTGCTGCCTAGCATTCTCTGTGCAGTATGGTGCTATGCATAGTGTTGGGAGAAAAGTCATTTCTGACAAGTAGTGGCTTCTTTTTGCTATATTGCTGACCTGATAGGAAGGATATGCCTATAGATGCAATCATGGAACTATTGTTATAATAGTAACCAACAATTTCTGGTTGAATTTTTGGCCGTTTCACAGGATGGAATCCATGCCTGAAGCTCTAAATCACAGGGATTCTGTGAAATTTGAGGGAAACATCAATGTGTTGTGATCAGCTTCACTTGTGCACATGGCCAAAGTCAGAGGCATTGAAGAGAATAATTGTCCATCCTCAGGTCATACTGAGTTTCTCTCTGCCATCTGTCAGCAACAGTGAGTTTGTTGTGTCATCCCTTGTTCAGGACAGTAACTTTGTGTGAGGTAGACACAAACCCTATCCTCAGTGGCCAGGTCATTAACAATTCATGGAAATCACATGCTGTAGGAACCATGGTCAGGCAAGCACTTTACTGTCCCTAGGCCAGACAGATTTTCCTGGTATATTATGATGTGTTTTGTAGCTAGATTGGTCAGTCAGGAATATGACCATCAGGACAACTTGGTTGTAGGACTGGATAGACTGGAGCAGGTGACATGGTGTATGAAGAATGGAGAAAGGCTTCCTTGTCCTATTCATGTTATATAAATGTAACATTTCCTCTTGTCTTCCAGGGTTTGAGAGGTGCTCACTTAGTTACCAAAGTTCCTTTCACATCTGTGATGAACTGCAGATTCAATATGCAGTGAATATCAAAGTGCAACTGTCACTGCTTTAATGGTATAAGCCTCAATTGGCATCCTCAAAGGTTCTTCTGGGAGCCTAGCAGAAACACTAGGATCTTTTCCAGGAAATACTTTTTTTTTCAGTGTCCCATGATGGGGTACCAGAGGATAATAGAGTCTCATGTAGAGAAACATCATATTATGCAGTTTGTATTAGAAACTGAATATTGGTGGTAGACATCTCAGATTAAAGTCAGCCCAAAAGAAAGTAAGTTTCTCTTGAGTCAGAAAATTCTCTTAATTATTTAAAAATCAATTTATCACTCAGGGTAACACTTTGACCAATATCTGGGTCCTTTGAGATATTTCTCTTCTGCAGTTGATTAGTTAGTGTTGGACTTACAATCTGTCCCATATTGACACTGCAGCAGATGAGGCAGAGCAGCTTTGGGTGCACTGGAGCCTTACACACGTACTGGTGCACAGCCAAAAATTTTGTCTTAACCTCTTAATAAATATGCTATATAAAATAATTAATTTCTAATTGCTATGAACTTCTCAAATACTAGTCTATCTTTGAATAAGCCATAAATATTGTTTTTCCTTCTGGACACTGTATATAATCATAGTATGCCTTCCATCCATGCCAGTGCACATAAATGACATAGATAAATTATACGTGACATAAAAGCAACATGCATAACACCCATTGAATATACAGAGTTATTTACACTACATTACATGCATACATATAATACATTCATATATATAAAACACACAGACATTTATAAGTGCATGCGCAGACACACACAAACATACTTAAACTCTCTCTCTCTCTCTCTCTCTCTCTCTCTCTCTCTCTCTCTCTCTCACACACACACACACACACACACACACACACACACACTCCCACAACTGAAGGTGTATGAGATTTGATTCATCTCAAATCTGTGACAGTTACCTTGATGTTCCAGATGGTGACATGACTGCAGTCCTGCAATTGGAGAAAAGGAAATGTTGATAAGTCATGGAAAACTCACATTTTGAAACAACTTATACATTTTATATTATACTAAAGGAGAGTCTCATGTGATCTAGGCTACACCATATATCCTAGAGAGCACAGAAGTATCTTGGAATTATCCTCCTGATACCTGCTCTCTAGTGCTGTATTACAGGCAAGCAGCACTTTGACAGATTGCAGAAGTGCTGGGAACTGGATCCAGGGCCTAAAGCTTGAAAAACAAGTACTCTCCCTACTGAGCCCTGTCCCTAACCTCTAATATAAAAAGCTCACTGTAGGGCAATAGTTCTCAGCCTAGAGAGTGTGATTGCAATGTTGGTGGCAGCTATGGGAAAAGGTCTAGGGACCAGTACTCCTACATAGTTCTCCTTATGGTCAGTGTCAGTGTGTCACGACTACGTACCTTGGCACATTTTACCCAGAGTCACTTCCAAAATATTGCTTTATTAAAAGTACCAGTTAGTGCAGTCATATTGGAGTCGTGATATAAATCAGATGGTAAAAGTTACCTAATAAATTTTTAATATTTTTATTTTCTATATTCTTTGTTTACATTCCAAATGATTTCCCCTTTCCTGAATCCCCCTCCCCATATGTCCTATAAACCTTCTTCTCTCCACCCATTCACCAATCACCTCCCTCGTTTTTCTCTGTCCTTATATTCCCCTCCAATGCTAGGTCAATCCTTTCCAGGATCAGGACCCTCTCCATACTTCTTCATGGGAGTCATTTGTTATGCAATTTGTGCCTTGGGTATTCAGGGCTTCTAGGCTAATTAATATCCACTTATCAGAGATTGCATTCCATGTGTATTCTTTTGTGACTGGGTTACCTCACTTAGGATGATATTTTCTAGATCAAACCATTTGCCTAAAAATTTTGTGAATTCATTGTTTCTAATTGCTGAGTAGTATTCCATTGTGTAAATATACCACATTTTCTGTATCCATTCCTCCTTTGAGGGGCATCTGGGTTCTTTCCAGCTTCTGGCTATTATAAATAAGGCTGCTATGAATATAATGGAGCATGTGTCTTTATTGCATGCCGGGGAGGGATGCTCAAATATGGCATACAAAAATGTAAGGATTAATCGGACTAACACAATTTGACTACTTAGTATCAGATAGCTTGTTACTCATGATTCACCTGCTATAGCTGTCCTGCTGCTGCCATTACAGGTATGCTTTACATTGGCCAGAACTAGAAAGGGTCTTTACAACAGAGAACCTTGGGATTGGAGTTCTAGGCATTTTTTATAATCATGCAATCTCTTTCAACATCCCAGTACCTAAACATTATTGTATCCCAAGATAAGGCTATGTAGTTTAGAACAGATCTGCTAGAAACATCTTTCTCACATTCAACTGAAAACCATTCTCTGCTTTTGATCCATGAGAGTACATAAAGGGAATCTGGGGAAATCTTACAGTGTGTAACAGTATCCACCGATCATGCAGGGAAGCAGGCACTTCACAATAACCTGACTCCAGATCTAGGGCATCTGCCAAACTCTTCTCACAGCAACAGGTATTGAAACCACAGATAAAGGCATAAACTAAAAATAGTATCTGTTTTCACATGTCTACACAATGATGCTACAGAAAGAAGATAATATGTGTATCTTATAAAAGAAATCTTAAATTTTATTAGGTCTCAGTATTTTTATGATCAGGAGAAAAAGGCAAAATGTGTACACATATACATTCACATTTATATGGACACACACACACACACACACACACACACACAGAGAGAGAGAGAGAGAGAGAGAGAGAGAGAGAGAGAGAGAGAGAGAGAGAGAGAGAGAGACTCTGATATGGGATCTTAGATTACTTTGGATCTCTATGACTGAATTTCTGGTTCTTATATATTTTATGGGACATGTTTTGGTCTTTTCACTATGTTGCTGCATCTCCTCTGAATCTATACTCAATAGTAGAGTCCTGGCTGATATGCAGTAAAGTGATAGAATCTTGCCATCTGGGGTGGATCTGACACGCAGAGATCTGATCATACTAAGTGTGTGATCATAGAACACAACATAGGAGAAGAAACCACCTCCCTAGATGGTGAGAATCATACTCTTCTAGACAAAATTCCAGAACAAGATTTGCATAATTTACCTTTTGTGCAAGTTTATCCTTTGCATTCAGATCTCTGACTGAAAGTTTGTAACTGACATTGATAAAGAACAAAGTAACAGGGAATAAGCATTAAATAAGCTAATGGATTTATTTTTTATTTCCTATATTTGTTTACATTCCAAATACTTTCCCCTTTTCCAGTTACCCCCTCCCCATCGGTCTCATAATCCCTCTTCCCTCCCTCAGCCCATTTCACAATCACCCCCTCCCATTTCCCTGTCCTGGTACTCCCCTACAATGCTGGATCAACTCTTTTCAAAACCAGGGCCCTCTCTTTCCCTCTTCTTGGTTATCATTTGATATGCTAATTGTGTCTTGAGAATTCAGAACTACTGGGCTAATTAATATCCACTTATCAGTGATTGCATTCCATGTGTATTCTTTTGTGATTGGGTTACTTCACTTAGGATGATATTTTCTAGTTCCAACCATTTGTCTAAGAATTTCATGAATTCATTGTTTTTAATTGCTGAGTAGTATTCCATTGTGTAAATATACTACATTTTCTGTATCCATTCCTCCAGTGGGGGCATCTGTGTTCTTTCCAGCTTCTGGCTTTATAAGTAAGGCTGCTATGAACATAGTGGAGCATGTGTCCCTATTGCATGCCAGGGAATCCTCTGGGTATATGCCCAGGAGAGGTATAAGCTAATGGATTTCATACATTGTTCTTTTCCTCATGTTACTGGGGATGAAATTCAGAGCCTCAAGCATGCTGCTCTCACACTCTGACCCTGAGGTACACACAAGTCCTACTTCCTTAATCTTCTCCTGAGAGTATTAGTATCCCTGGATATCAGGATTATGGGACAGAAAGGAATAGCATCTCAGAGACAGTGAATGATCAGATTTCAAATATGAGAAAACTTATGTTCACTAATCCCAGAATCATAGATATTTGGTTATTATGGATTTCTAAGAAGGGGTGATGAAGATGAACTGCCAGGAGGGTAAGGAAAAAACCCAATCAGTGCTGTGTCCTGCCTGAAAACACGGCCTTGATTACTTGCACAAAGATACATACACAGAAGAGAGCTGTGTCCTGTCTGTGGAGCCCACTCTGTAGACAATTGGATATTTATTTTAATCCAGTAGATGTCAGTGTGAAAATCCCAATTCTGAAATGAGAAAAGACAGACTCACAGTTGCACACATTTGCCTCCAAGTCCAAGTTTCCTGTCTCTCATCTCCACCTTTCTCTCCACCTTCCTCCTTTCATTCAATTTTCCATTACTCATTTACCTTCTCTTCTTTCTTAGATTTCTCTCCCTATCTCTCCCTCTTTCTCTTTCCCTTCTTGCCTCTCTCTTTGCCTCCCATTTCTCCTCTCATCTTCTCTGCACAATGTTACCATTCTCTTTTAGAAACTGAACTAATCTTCCTTTTGCAATTCATCATTTTTATCTTTGTCCTCCTTCTAGACCTTGTCATTCCTGTCCAATATTAATGCCCTCTAGTTTCTTATTTTTGTCCTTTCTTTTCTATTTCTTTCTCCCTTGTCTTCCATCCACATTTTCTTTCTGCCTGTCTTTGTTTCTTCTTTTCTGTCTTTCTTTCCCTCCTTCCTTGTTTTCTTTCTTTATTTGCTCATTTTCCTTTTATTTCTCATACTCCTCCTTCTTTTCCTCCATCTTCTCAATGTCCTTCCATCTCTACTCTGTGTCCTCCTTCTCTTTCCCCTGTGTGTATATAAACATCTTTGTCTCAATGTCTCTGGATCCCTTTCTTGTACAATGAATTCTTGCCCACTGATTGTGAGGAACAAGGGACAATAGTCTAGAACTAGTGTTAGCTTGAACCTTTAGGACATCAAGTGACGAAACATATTATAAAAGAAAGCATATTCATTGCTTGCCCAACACTACCTTGCCTGAAGAATTCAGAAGAATACAGCATTGGGAAGGAAAAAACATGGAAATCTCAGTGTTTCCTGTGGAATTTCTTCAATCTCTGCCTCTTAAAGTTACTTCTTAAGAGGTTGCCTTAAAAACCAGCAGTGGTGTCATCATGTCTTTTAAGAGTGCTTATCTTGGTGATCATTAGAATATCCACATAAAAGGAAGACTTTCATAGCAATCAGTTAAGACATTCTGAACAAAGACAGTTTTTAAATAGTTTTGAGACATTGGTGATTTTATACTTGTAAATTCCAGACTTGAATCTCACATACTTACTGTTTATACTTAGGGGCACACACCACAGCTATGGATTCAGGGAGCACCATTTGATATCCAAAATATGTGTGCAGTTCTGCACTTGACCAGAAGGCTGTCTGGGTTGGATGGGTCTGAGAAGACAAAAGAAGCCAAGAATTCTAAGTTAGCCCAGCCAGCTATGCTTGATTCACCAAGGAAGGGAGGCCAAGGAACATTAACAATCTGTTCTCTCCTGTGATTTCCAAAATCCTTCAATGTAGTCTGCCATCTGTCATGTGCAGCAGTAATATGGAACCATCTTCTTTGTCCTCCTAATTATGATCAAAATGTACTGCATTTTTCTCATTTAGTGCCTTAGTTAGTGTTTTCATTCTTATGAATCAACACCATGGTCAGTCCAACACTTATAAAGGATAACATTTAATTGAGGCTGGCTTACAGGTACTGAGATTCAGTCTCTTATCATCATAGCAGAAAGTATGACAGCATTCAGGCAAACATGGTGCCTGATGAACACAGAGTTCTTCATCTTGTTTGAAAGGCAAAAAGGAGAAGAATGTTTCACAGAAGAATGTCTCCTCCTCTCTCAAGGAGGAACTCAAAGTTCATGCCCAAAGTGACACACTTCCTAAAACAATGCCAGTACTACTCCAACAAGGCTATACCCCATACCCTGCCTGGGACAGGAGTATTCCAACCACTACACTTACTTTTAGCTTGTCCCTCAGTTAGGACAAGGCCCTTTTGGTCATCCACGTTTAGTTAAACCTGATGTCTAGACAGTAACTATTCCAAGTTTTTTTTTATTCGATATAATTTATTTACATTTCAAATGATTTCCCTTTTCTAGCCCCCCCCCCCACTCCCCGAAAGTCCCGTAAGCCCCCTTCTCTTCCCCTGTCCTCCCACCCACCCCTTCCCACTTCCCCGTTCTGGTTTTGCCGAATACTGTTTCACTGAGTCTTTCCAGAACCAGGGGCCACTCCTCCTTTCTTCTTGTACCTCATTTGATGTGTGGATTATGTTTTGGGTATTCCAGTTTTCTAGGTTAATATCCACTTATTAGTGAGTGCATACCATGATTCACCTTTTGAGTCTGGGTTACCTCACTTAGTATGATATTCTCTAGCTCCATCCATTTGCCTAAGAATTTCATGAATTCATCGTTTCTAATGGCTGAATAGTACTCCATTGTGTAGATATACCACATTTTTTGCCAACCGAATCCAAGAACTATTCCAAGTTTTGTCTTCACTTCTAACCCATCTCTGCTTCTTTCCAGACAACAGCAGACTAATTGCTTCATCAATATTTCTGATGACTGCTTTAACAATTTTTGGGGGAATGCAGCTGTTTATATTGAATCCTGCCCCTGAGACCCATGGGATTTCTCCCTATGTGACAAGGACCTACTTCTGTCCTTCTGATGTGGTATAGTATTACTGTCATATGATCATACTGTGTCTTTTTTCCATTACTTTTCCTCTTACTTCACTGGGTCGGCATATGTAAAAACCCACCAAACAATTGCATGCATGAATGGTGATAAATCCTGCAGATGTTAAGTCCTGAAAGCCAGTTGTAAAAGCTACATTTCTACCCATTGCAATTGAATCACTGTTAGATTGGAAGTGGTGCACATGTAAAATGGAGGAAGACATGGTGAGAGCAAGAGGAGTTTCATTCTTCGAGGGAGAAAGTGAGAAATTTCCAGCAGGCTTCTAGCATATTCTAGTTTCTTTCTCTAAGTTGTGTATGAACATAGATTCTTCCTCCATGAGCCATTAAACAACTGTGTTTATGTATGTATACTCACACCTAAGCTATCATTTAAAACATCAAGCCTTTGGAAATCTAAAGTGAAATCAAAGAAAAATTAAAAAAAAAAACAATAAACAAGAAGAAACCATGTCCAAACTATTTCACAGGTCCTATAGGACAGTAATCCATCAACCCATTCCAAAAGAGCAGCCTTCTCACTTCAAATTCCCCTAGATTCTAGGGCCTAGATGCCAGCTTCAGTTATAACAGAATCCACAATGGCCAATTTCTCATCAAGTGACTTTTGTTTTGAGGCACAATATTACTGTTCTGTCAACATGGCACCAAATTCACCAATTTTCAGTCTATCCCCCTGAATGCTGGGGGTCTAGGAGAGTGACAGTATACCCAGTTTTTGATGACATTATTGAACATTGCAGTCTCTGTACACCATGGATTAAAATATCCCCAGAACTCCAGCAGGTTCCATCCTGAATTCCTGCTTCCTGTGTCCCCATCCTGTGGCTTCGGTGAACCTCATATCCAGTGCCCTTTTAGCCTTGTTGCTCCTTCATCCCCACTGTGTTCCCTGATTTCCTCATTAGACATTCACCTAAGTTGCCAGGAATTGTTTCTCTTGCAGCCAGTTCTCCATATTTACTGAGCTCATGAGCCACCTGCCTGTTTAACTGCCTCAGGTCCCTCTCTAGCCTTCTCACAACATCCTCCCAATGTTGATGTTGTAATATCTCACAGGTGCCTTCAATTCCACTTTATAACTGCACCTCACTTTCAAGTTCTGTCCTCTTCTACAAACCCTACTCATGTTTATGAGATAAACACTGGCCCCTTCATGATCCCAACTGAAATCCTGCCCTGTCTCAGACTCCGCAATCTCTATCCCTATTCCCTGGATATCTGAAATCCCATGATCAGTCCTACACACACACACACACACACACACACACACACACACAAGACTATCACCCTTTTATCATCATTCCATGGTATCAGCTACCAAACCTCACCTGACTTTCCCTAACCAAGCAGCTTTGCATCTCCTTCATTTTAGCTTCTAGAGTATGGCTTTGATCACACCATAATTTTGCTCAGAATAACCCACAGAGTTTTCCCTCTACTCAAAATGGCCACTGGTTTTCCAGGCCTTCCAAGACAAGGGATGCCATGGTTCTAATGGCTGATATCAACACATATCAGGCATTCTTTTCCAATACATACCATAAATCCTAGCCAACAGAAATGCTCACCGATACAGGATGTCAGTGTATCACTCTTCAATGCTATCTACTTCCCCTATAAAATCAAGAGATGTATGCTGTGCATGTGCAAATACTTGAAAACATAGCATGTAGGATCTCTTTGTTGGGCACAGAGGATGTACTTCTTAATAAATACAAAACACAACCATTAGAAAGGACACTCTTGGCTCAACAAAGGATCTCTTTGTTGGGCACAGAGGATGTACTTCTTCATAAATACAAACACAAGCGTTAGAAAGGACACTCTTGACTTACTTACGTTTCATTTCTACATCTTTTATGTATGTGGTCTGTACAGACTGTTTTAATACATCCTGGCAAGCAACCATTCTCCATGCAGATTCGTATCCAGTTGGAACATTGAAGAATTACTCCAAGTAAGACATAAAATACAAGGAGCTGTAAAAGTACTAGGAAATGCTCCTTTAACTTGAACTGCTCACTATTGACTGTATATGGTCAGTGAAGAAGATCTGGAATAGATTGACTCTGTGCAGAGCACTGTTTAGGCTGGCTGTTTCTAAGAGAGAGACAAGAGGTTCCTCAGTTACCGAGTTCCATTTGCTTACATGAATCCATCCTAATGTAAGAAACCCCAGTTCGTCTTATATGAGGAACTGAGAATCCTTATAGCAATAATCTTGGGCTCCTTTCTGGAGAGGAATGATGATATGTGTAACATGATATTCCCCTTCAACCTACCAGGAGAAAACAACTTGTCACAACTCTTGGAGGACTCAGACCCATTCTCTCACACACATATGACCCAGACCACACCAGTGCATGCATCTCATTGTTCCTACTCTCTTTAGTGTTTCAAAACCTTGTGTGCTATTGTGCTTTGTTGAGATACAGTAAAAAGGAAAAGATGTTGAGTAGAATCAGAGATATTCATCCTGACACCTCCTGGTCCTAGGCTCTTTCCTGTAGCAGTCAGCAGGTCTGCTCAGGTGTCCTGAGGTGTCTTGATAATTTATACTCCAAAGCTTACCAGTGTAGGTACTAAGTCAAGGACCCAAAAGCAATTCATGTTTCCTTTTCTCTTTGCAACTAGGCACCATGTCTCTCTATTCCTGCTTTATGCCTGCCTGGCTGCCTTATGCTTTCAGTCTGCCTTCTTTATCCTTTAGGTAATATGGCACTCAGACTGTGGAGCTGATTTGAGCTTGTAGGAAGCCTTCAGCCTCATTGTGTGAGTGACTAGAACTACTGGCTCTAGCCCCCAACTAGAATGAAAATTTCTAATTATAGTGTTGAACCACATTGTTCATTTCCATGAACTCTGAAAAGCAACCAAATATAGTCATCAAATTCAAGATGGCCAGTCCTTGTCACCCAGAGTTCCCTCTGGAGGGTGATGTGTGTGGATATATGCCCTAGATATGTTCCCTGACAGTCATGGAAAAACAAGGGGGAAGAAATGGCCTAAGATCAGGAGAAGTGTTCATATCTTTACCAAGGCTCCATGTAACACCCCACATTTCTTGATTCCTCTCTTAGTGTTCTTCCTTTCTGAGGTGAGGAATTTCTCACATACATACTGAGGGAGGACCAGCAGGTGCAGGTCTCTTCCCTTCTGAATTCTAATGAAAATTTAGAGAAGTCTGAGGTGACAGAGCCTGAGCAGTACTCTGAGCAGTACTCAGTCAGGCAACCTGGGAGAGAAATTTAAAGTCATTGGGATTCTTTCCTTCATTCTGCTCCTGATAATTGGCAGGAAGTTTTACTCTAGGTTCTGGCTATTGGTGTCTGGGAGATGGGGCCTTGGACTTTACTGTCAGCTTAAGTGGACAGAGCAATGTTTCTGGATGTGAATCTGAGATGATTATAAAATTTCTATGTGTGTGGAGGGATTCATTGGACAAAGTCTTCTCCTAACTGAGGTGTGGACCATATGCCTCCAGGGATCTAAACAGTCAGAGAATAGGAAAACTTCTACTGTGTTTCCCCAGGCAGAGATGTGTCTCCTCTATTCTTAGTTCATATCTCCAGATTTTTTTGGCCTCTGGATTCTAATCTGGGCATGTGTTTTCCTGTGTCCTGCTGGGATTTTCCTTAGGCACAGTCTCACACAAGTGATTTACAAGGGCCGTGACTTCCAGAAATAGAGTCAAACTGCAAGTATTTCATAGAATCCTCCTTTAAGAAGCCAGCTGTGGGCATGCTCAATCATATGGAGCATTTACACTAGAGCTGTGAGCCTGTGAGAAACCCCATCAGATAATAAGAGGTTGCGTACAGCAGAAAGCCAGTCTATTCTCAAGATCAAACCAACAGGGTATATCCACAATAGTATAGTATTGTAGGGAAAAGAGCGACCCTTGTGGCCTCAGAACTGCAAGGCAAACTCAGAATTTTTCTTTCGTACCATCAACTCACATACACATCCAGAAATATTTCTACGTCTACTCAAGCTGACAAGATAGATTGTCAAGACTGAAAAAAGAAACACTCATCACAGTAGGTTCTGTTACCACAGCATAGTGAGTTGATCCCTGGTAGCAAAATACTGAATACATGGCCGGAGATTCAGTATTCTCTGTGAGGTCCAGTGCTCCAGACTTGAGACACCTGTCCAGCATCTCTGCCTTACCTTACTTATGAGCTTCAGTTGAACTCCTTTGTGGCTGACCCAGAAGAAATTGGAACTACTTCTACACAAGGCTTGTCCAAGTCAGGAACCTGTGGTGACTCACCTGGTCTTTCCAAGGTGCGTGTTTCTGCAGCCTCTTTGGAAGCTGGTGATGTGACTGGGGCTGCTTCTTCACAGGCTTCCTTTCCTGAAGACACCACTGATGGGCTGAAGGTCCTTGTTGTTACTGAAGAAGGCTGAGCTTCCTTTTATGCTAATGGTGCTCCAGGGCCATCCTCCCCAAAGTTGTTTCCTTCAGAACCATCCATTTTTCCAAATGGGTAGAAATGTTTCTTATCTCCTACCAGAAGGCTGCTGTTTGGTCAAGTTCCTCTTTGTTCTTCTTCTGTAGGAAGGGAAAATTATTTAGGCCACTGCTTTAAATCTTACAAGCAAATTCTTGTCAGCCCAGATATTAACCAAATGTAGTTCTGTTAAAGTCTGACATCTCAGTCTAGGACCTGTATCCCTGGTGTGTTTGAAAATCCATTCTTCTACTTTACTCATTTCCTGTTTTCAGTAAAGCTAGGTCTGAGTCTTCTCAGTATGCCACTCCATTGTGTGTGTGTGTGTGTGTATTTGTGTGTTTGCTTCATATGCACATTGCATGTGGAGCCCTTTTATTAAATAACACACTCCACTGAGACAGCACAAGACAGTCCTGGGAACAGACTGAGTAGGTGACACAGAGTTTTCCTCTCTCCATGCTTCTCATACTGACGTTCTCTGCCAAGTTGCTTAGATATTCTTCCAAGTATTCCTTTAGTAATTCCCTTTTCAGGTCCTCATCTCTCCTAAAAACTTGTTTTGTCCTCTGCAATACCAAACCAAAATGGATATTAGAACAGTTCTAATGTCAGCAAAAGACAGAGAAAATGAGTTAGCAGGGCAGCAGTATCTCAGGCATGACTTGAACCCCATCCCCTGCCATCCCCTGCTTTGTACTGAAATCCTAAAGGAGAATTTTCCTCCATTCCATCTAGTGTCATCATCTCTGGCTTTTCTGTGAGTAGCCTTGTACTACTCTTTAGATTTATGGTCACCCTCATTGAGAATGAAAACCTACCTTGAGGATATTTGATCTTCTAAAATTCTCTAAAATCTCTTGGTACATTTTTTTCTGTGGGGATTTTTCTACATAGAGTCTTAACAGAATAGAACAGAGAGAAAGCTGTGCCGAGAAAATTATGTGTCTAAATGAGGACCTAAGGATATCTGGCCTCTGTATACTTGGTTTCACATGTTTCTCATATTTAGAAAGGCACACGCTGACATCCCACATCCATTTCCATGCCTTGGCCTGGAAAGAGAATATCCACAGTCTTCCATTAAAGTGGCACATTCAGCAAACATTCAACTGTCAATGGGCATTGCTAAAGTGGCCTAGTGCTCTCACCTCAGCACTCAGGAGGAACCAGATGGACCCACAGAAAGTTGAGGAAACTGGCTTTACTCAAAAATTTGAAACTAGAAAATAAAGAGTGTTCACAGCCTTCCATTCCCAATCACAATATGAATCTTTGTCCACATAGAAGTTTTGTTTATTGCTTACCAGGAGTGCACAACCTCATCAGATGTCATCAGGTAATGACTAGACACCGGAAGGTTCTTAGTTCCTGGAGGTACTGTGCTGTTGGCACCTAGTCAGATGATACACTGAAAGATGCTGGTGAACTGCTTCAACCCTCAGGTCTGTCCAAGTTTCAGAACCGATTCACAACCCTGTCAGAAATTCTGCTTAAGAAGAGGATATGACCATAAACTCAGTCTAAGAAACTGATGTCTGGGAAATTATATGACTCCTTAGTAAGAGTGATTTATTTTTGGAAAAGAGAAGAAATAATGGGAGATTTACTATGATCTCAAGAGAATGTCTTTATTTTGCTGGAAAGCACCAGTGGAAACCCAAGAGAAACCTTGTTCTAGGAGTTATAAAACAAGGATAATGCAAACTGTGGTACCTGAGCTCATCTGTAAACCTGAGCTTTATCTTTGTAGACGAGGAAGTGTTATATCTGCTCATCACACAGTCTTCAGAAGGTCATTAAAATCATGTCCAGAAAACCCCTCCCCAGTTCCTGAGCTCCTCAGAGTCACGTGTATCTCCTTATATTCTGTTTCACAACTCAGGACCTGTTATGGTTGGTGAGACTTTTCTAGCATCCCCTTACTATAGGTAAAGCACACTTGTCACTGAGGCTGTAATAATTATTTCCTGGTGACAGCTCTGCTTTCTACTTTTTATTCTGCCTACCCAATATGATGACCATTTTGAAAAAAAAGCCTAACTGTGCTTAACCACACTGACCCCAAGTAATCCACAATCCTCTGTTGACTGTGGAGATCTAGGAAGCCCTACTTGTCTCCCATGGAATTCACTGAGCTTGGCCACCCATCAGAGACAAGCCAGTGACTTCTTGAGAGGAGATTTGGAAATCAAAACACCTACCAGATCAGATACACCCTGCTTTCTGGTCCCCTTTTCTTCCACTATGAACTGGACCATGTGTGCACAGGTTCAAGAACTAAGTCTACTACCAATAATATTCCTTACTCATGATACCACCATCTTTAGTCCTCATGTCTTTGAATTGAAAGAAAAAGCCTATGTGTGAGCTGCCAGAAATCTGATAAAGAGATGACAGCCTCAAGTTCTATAGCTGTCAGCCAAGGAGAGAACCCTGAATAGAACAGCAGGATGAAAAAGGGAAGAGTTCCAGGAAAGGAGTAGAAACTGCAGGTTCTCATGTGGGGAATTTGTGATAGAGCACAAAGATGGCTTTTCCTTGTCCACATTTATCTAGGTCGGCTGCCATTTTGAAGAAGTTTTTCCTAAGGCTCATGTAAGAAGCCAACAAATAATTGTTGTTGATTTCAATGTTCTGCTCTAGCGCACTTAAGATTTGGAATCTCTCTTGAAGAGGTAGAGTGACATTATGATGTCTGAGGATATTCTAAGACAGAAAAAAAAGACAGGAAAGATCAAAATCATTGGTCGGGCCTGCTGCCATTCCAGATCTCTAGCGCACGTGCACATGCATGCACATAAGCACACACATACAAACACACACACAAACACATACATACAGTTCTGTGCATCTGTATTGCTGCATGTTTGTGTTGGATTCACAGATCTCTTTTGCTAAAGAAATTAGAGTGAATAGAACCTCACATGTGGTGAGTGAGTTTTATGAATTTGGTAAATAATCCCACCATGGGATTTCCTTATTATGGTAATCAAATGGTAGGCTTGGGATTGGGATGTCTGTCCCCATTAAACATGTAATGCACAAGAGCTTTCAGGGAATGTTCAACTTTAGGAGCTGTCTTACAAATAGCCTATTTATTGAAGTGAGAACCAGAAAACTTCACATAGCTATGAGTGGTTCTGTACACATAGGAGGGTAATGCATTTTCATGACCATGAGGAAGGAAAACTCAGTTTCTGCTGTCTAAGAAGTTCAGAGGAATGGATACAGAAAATGTGTTACATTTACACAATGGAGTCCTACTCAGCTATTAAAAAGAATGAATTCATAAAATTCTTAGGCAAGTGGTTGGAACTTGAAAATATCATCCTGAGTGAGGTAACCCAATCACAAAGAAAACACACAATAATCACTTGCTGATAAATGGATATTAGCCCAAAAGCTCAGAACACCCAAGATACAACTCACAGACCACATGAAGCTCAAGAAAGAGGAATACCAAAGTGTGGGTACATTGATCCTTCTTGAAAGGTGGATCAACACATGATGGCTTACAACCAACCTATAGACTGAGCATAGGTTCCTCAATGGAGCAGCTAGAGAAAGGACCCAAAGAGCCGAAGAGATTTTCAGCCCCACAGGAGGAAGTACCAATCAGTATCCCCAGAGCTCCCAAAGACTAAAACACCAAACAAAGAGAACCCATGGCTCCAGCTACTCATATAGCAGAGGATGGCCATTTCAGACATCAATGAGAGGAGAGGCCATTGCTCCTATGAAGGCTCAATTCCCCAGTGTAGGGGAATTCCAGGTCAGGAAAGTGTGTGGGGGATTGTTGGTAAACGGGGAGGGGAAATGGAATAGGGGATTTTTGGAGGGGTAACAAGGAAAGGTAATACCATTTGAAATCTAAATAAAGGAAATAGATACTAACAAATAAACAGAAAACAAACAAACAAAAATGTTCAGAACCTAATCCTGAGAATCCTCAGTAGGCAATAAAACAGTTGAGCAATCTGAGCACTTTGAATCACAGCATTGTACATGACTTTCTTGGGTCAGAGTGTTTGAGCACAGAGTGCAATGCAGTCTAAAGACTAACTGATAAGGGCATTGACCTCTGTTATCTAATCCCAGTGGCAATATAAAGAAAAAGTGATATATGTCCACTTGGGTGAAAACATTTGAGAATCATTAGTATAAACACAAAGATGACATTTATATTTTAAATTTGTCTCTCATAATTCCATGTAAATTACCTTCATTTGTAACTGCATTGAGACTTACCATATTTGTTGTTCCAGTAGAGAAAGATCCTTTCTTCTGTAGATTCTGTTGGTCTGAGTGCCTACGTATCACTAGGTTCCCACCTGTCACAAGATAAACAAGAAGCTAGGAAAGGAGATCCTTTCCTTCCCTGGGAATTAATGTTATATTACACTAATGTGGACACACTTCCCAGGGAGGATGTGGATGTGACAGGTGAAGATCAAGATTAATCTTTCAGTCATTTTTATCTCGGGTAAATCCCTGTGCAGGATTAGATGTAAAAGGACGTCAACCTGATTGCTGAGAAAGTCTCAAGCCTTCTCTCTCAACACTGCTGTTGCTATTGGTCTCTGAGATCTCACTAGATCACCCATTTAGTTGTGCTTTTAGGATCATAGGATCTTTCAGTGCATTCCTCCAAAGATTTCTAAATTTGGCTTACAGTTCGGTGCCCATAATAATCTGTCATAGGATATGATGTATTATTGAGAAAATAGTTATTATGTCTTATATTGAGCTGTTGAGTAACTGTAGTTAAAAATGTCTCATACATTTATTATAAAATACTTAGAACTTTAAGTGTCTTAACACAAACCAATGACAAATGGTTGAAATAATTGATTTGCTAATTAAGCTGATTTCAAGATTCCATAATGTGTAAATTTGTTAACTCTTAATATTGTATCTGCCTAATGTTTGGAATTTATTATTTTCATTTAAAATATTTTTTAAAAAAATTAATATTGAAGGATGAGTATCAGAAATTCAAATTTTATACTTTTGATATTCAAAGGTGTATTAAGAAATCATTCAAGGATAACTGAGATATTTTAAATAAATTCTGTTATGTATGTTGACACATTTTATTTCATTGTTCTTCAGATAATTGGCAGCTATACCCATTCTATTACTTGTCTCTTTGAAACATTGCAGCCGTAAACATATATGTTCAAGTATTCCTGTGAAATTATTTTGACAACAGTTCTCTTGCCTTTTGGCCAGGAATTGCAGCTAATGAGAATTTCTTCCTGGGATAACTAATTTCCCTGAGCACTGTCTTTTCAATTAAAGTTGAAGAAAGGTATATAATAATAAATAGGGACTGTTAAATACGTTTTGATGATTTATACACCTTCAAGTTGACTGGAATCATCTAAGAAATCGTAGAAGCATATTTCTGGTTGTATGTGTTAGAGACTTTCCACGTGGGATTAACAAATGCAGGTGTTCCACTCTGAATGTGGGAACTGTGTGTCCCTTGACCTGGAAGCTGAGGTTGAATAAACAGTAGCAAAGGAGATGGCCACCAGAGAAGTACATCCCTTCTTCTTTTTTGCCTTTCTGCAAGGCTAAAATGCTGTACTCCAGCATACTCTACTCCCAGCCGTGATGAACAGAATCTTCCTCCTATTGGAATGCAAACCCCTATAGCTCCTTGGAACCTTTCTCTAACTCCTCTATTGGGGACCCTTTGCTCAGTTCAATGGTTGGTTGAGAGAATCCCCCTCTGTATTTGTAAGGTACTGGCAAGGCCTCTCATGAGACTGATATATCAGGCTCCTGTCAGCTAGCACTGTAGTCATGCACAATAGTGTCTGGGTTTGGTAACTGTATATGGGATAGATTCCTATTTGAGTGCAGTCCCTGTAAGGTCATTCCTTCCTTCTCTGCTTGACACTTTGTTTCTATATTTCCTCCCATGAGTATTTAGTACCCCTTTGAGAAGGATCAAAGTAACCATACTTTGGTCTTCCTACTTTAAGAGCTTCATGTGATCTGTGAATTGTATGTTGAACATTCTGAGCTTCTGGCTAATATCAACTTATCAGTGAATATATACCATGGGTGTTCTTTCCTGATTGGGTTACCTCACTCAGGATGATATTTTCTAGTTCCGTACATTTGTCCAAGAATTTCATGAATTCATTGTTTTTATTAGCTGAGTAGTACTCCATTGTGTAAATGTAACACATTTTCTTTATGCATTCCTGTGTTGAGTTACATCTGGCTTTTACAAGCTTCTGGCTATGAAAAGAAGGCTGCCATGAACATAGTGGAGAATGTGTCCTTATTATATGTAGTAGCATCTTCTTGTATATTCCCAGTAGTGGTCTAACTTGGTCCTCAGGTACCAGTATGTCCAAATTTCTGAGGAACCACAAAACTGATTTCCAGAGTGATTGTACCAGCTTGCAATCTGACTAGCAATGGAGGAGTGTTACTCTTTCTCCACATCTTTGCCAGTTTCTGCTATCACCTGAGTTTTTGATCTTAGCCATTCTGACTGCTGTGAGGCTTAACCTTAGTTGTTTGGATTTTATTTCTTGGTGACTAAGAATGTTATACATTTCTTTAGGTGCTTCTCAGCCATTAGATATTCTGTAGCTGAGAATTTTTTTATCTCTTTAATCCATTTTTAATAGGGCTATATGTTTCTTGGGAGTCTAACTTTTTGAGTTCTTTGAATAAATTAGATATTATCTCTCTCCTGGATATAAGGTCGATAAACATCTTTTCCTAATCTGGTGGTTGACATTTTGTCCTATTGATAGTGTCCTTTGCCTTCCAGAAGCTTTGCAATTTTATGAGTTCCCATTTGTCAATTTGTGGTCTTAAAGCACAAGCTATTGGTGTTCTATCCAGGAAATTGTCCTCTTTGCCCATTGCTTGAGGCTCTTCCCCATTTTCTTTTCTATGAGTTTCAGTGTATCTGATTTTATGTGGAAGTCCTTGATCTACTTGGACCTGAGGTTTGTACAAATGGATAAGATTGGATTGATGTGCATTCTTCTACATAGCAATCACTAGTTGAACCAGCAACATTTCATGACAATACCGTCTTTTTTCCACTGAATGATTTTAGCTCCTTTGTGAAAGATCAAGTGACCATAAGTGTGTGGCATCCTTTCTGGGTCTTCAATTCTATTCCAATGATCTACATGCCTTTCACTTACTAATACCATGCAGATTTTATCACAATTGCTCTGTAGTATAGATAGAGGTCATGGATGGTGATTCTGCCAGAATTTTTTTTAGTGTTTAGAACATTTTCCCCTCTCCTGTATTTTCTGTTAGTCTGATGAAAATTGCAAATTGCTCTTTCTAGGTCTATAAATAATAGGGTTGGAATTTTGATGGAGATAGCATTGAATCTTAAGATTGCTTTGGGCAAGATGGTCACTTTTACTATATTAACCCTGCCTGCCAATCCATTAGCATAGATGACCTTTCTATCTTCTGAGATTTTCATCATTTTTTTTCTTCAGAGACTTAACATTCTTGTAATACAGATCTTTCCATTCAGCAGAGGAAAGCCACTGATTTGAGTTAATTTTATATCCAGCCACTTTGCTGGAGTTGTTTATCATGTTTAGGTATACTTTGGTGGAATTTTTGGGTTACTTAATTATACTGTCATATCATCTGCAAATAGTGATATTTTTCATCACTTTCAAATTTGTATTACTTTGAGCTCTTTTTGTTGTCTAATTGCTCTGGCTAGGACTTCAAGTACAATATTGAATTAGTATGGAAAAAGTGGTTAGCCTGTTCTAGTCCTTTACTTTAGTGGGATTGTTTCAAGTTTCTCTCCATTTAGTTTGATGTTGGCTATCAGTTTGCTATATATTGCTTTTATTTATGTTATGTTTTGCTTATGTTATGTTAGGTTTTGTTATGGACCATAAATTCCTGGCCTTTCCAAGACTTTATTATGAAGGAGTGTTGGATTTTGTCAAATGCTTTCTCAGCATCTAATGAAATGATCATATGTTTTTTTCCTTTGAGTTCGTTTATATGGTGCTCTAGCTTGATAGATTTCCTTATATTGAACCTTTTCTCCATCCATAGGATAAAGCCTACTTGATCATGATGGATGATGGTTTGATTTATTCTTGGATTCAATTTGCCAGAATTTTATTGAGTGTTTTTACATCAATATCCATAAATAAAATTAGCCTTAAGTTTTTCTTCTTTGTAGTGCCTTTGAGTGGTTTAGATGTCAGAGTAATTGTAGCTTCGTAGAACTAATTGGGTAGTGTTCCTTCAATTTGTGTTTTCTGGAATAGTTTGGAGAATGTTGGTATAAGGTCTTCTTTAAAGGTCTGATAGACCTCTGTACCCATCTGGTCCTGGGCGTTTCTTAGTTGGGAGACTATTGAGGACTGCTTCTATTTCACTAAGGGTTATAGAATTGTTTAGATAGTTTATTTGATCATGATTTAACTTTGATAACTGGTGTTTGTCTAAGAAATTGTCCACTTCTTCCAAATTTTTCGCTTTTGTTGAGTAAAGGCTTGTGTAGTAGGGTCTGATGACTTTTTGGATTTCCTCAATTTCTGTTGTTTTGGCTCCCTTTTCCTTTATAATTTTGTTAAGTGCAATATGTATTTGTGCCCCCTATTATAATAGGCTAATAGTTTCTCTATCTTGTTGATTTCCTCAAAGAAGCACTCCTGGATTGGTTGATTTTTTTTTCATAGTTCTTGTTTCTATTGGTTTTCTTTCAGCCACGAGTTTTATTATTTTGTACTGTCTACTCCTTTTGGGTGTATGTACTCCTTTTTTTTTTTTTCTAGAGCTTTCAGATGTGCTGTCAAGCTGCTAGTGTATATTTTCTCCAGTTTCTTTTTGGAGGCATTCAGAGCTATGAGTTTTCCTCTTAGGACTGCTTTCATTGTGTCCCATACGTTTTGGTATGTTGTGACTTCATTTCATTAAATTCTAAAAAGTCTTTAATTTCTTTATTTCTTCCTTGACCAAGTTATCATTGAGGAGAGGGCTGTTCAGTTTTTGCATGAATATGGGCTTTCTATTGCATTTTTTGAAGATCAAAAAATCTTCAAAATCTTTGGTCATCCATTAGGAAGCATGGGATTATTTCAATCTTCTTGTATCTATTGAAGCCTGTTTTGTACCTGAATATATGGTCAGTTTTGGAGAAGTTACCATGAGATGCTCAGAAGGTATATTCTTTTGTTTTAGGATAAAATGTTCTATAGATATGTTAGATCCATTTAGTTCATAACTTCTGTTAGTTTCACTATTTCTCTGTTTAGTTTCTGTTTCTATGATTTGTCCATTGATGATAGTGGGGTGTTGAAGTCTCCCACTATTATTGTGTGAGGTACAGTGTGTGCTTTGAGCTGTAGTAAACTGTATTTTATACATGTGGATGCCCTTGAATTTGGGGCATAGATGTTCAGGGCTTAGAGTTCTTCTTGAAATATTTTTGCTTTGATGAGTATGAAGTGTCCTTCCTTATCTTTTTGATAACTTTTAGGTTGGAAGTCGATTTTATTGGATATTAGAATGGCTATTCCAGCTTGGTCCTTGGGACCATTTGCTTGGAAAATTGTTTTCCATCCTTTTAATTTGAGGTTGTGATCTTTTTGGCTGAGGTGGATTTCTTGCCTGCCACTAAATGTTGGATCCTGTTTTCGTATCCTGTCTGTTAGTATATGTATTTTTATTTTATTTTTTTTTTAGTCTATGTATTTTTATTGGCTTATTGAGTCCATTGATATTAAGAGCTAAAGAAAAGTGATTGTTGCTTCCTGGTACTGTTGTTGTTAAAAGTGGACTTATGTTTATGTGGCTGCCATCTTTTGGTTTCTTAATAGGAGATTACATTATTGCCATTATTGCTTTTCCTAGTGTGGTTTCCGTTGTTGTGTTGGAGTTTTCTATTTATTATCCTTTGAAGGGCTGGATCTGTGAAATGATATTGTATAAATTTGGTTTTGTCATGGAAAACCATGATTTCCTCATCTATGGTAATTGAGAGTTTTGCTGGGTATCTTAGTCTAGGCTATCATTTGTGTTCTCTTAGGGTCTGAATGAGATCTGCCCTGGACCTTCTAGCTTTCATAGTCTCTGGTGAGAAGACTGGTGTAATTCTGATAGGTTTGCCTTTAATAATTTTTTAGAATATACTTAACATTTTAATTGAGGATACATCATTAAATTACATAAAATTTGGTCTATTAACACCATCAAACAAGAAAAGTAAAACAAAATATAATGTAAACAAATCCAAAACAGAACAAGGTAAACATGTAAGAAATAAAAATAATGGTACTTATTAAAACTACATTAAAATGAATGTTAAATGTGGCCACATTATTCTTTAGAAACATAAAGCTTTCCTGATCTATGAAAAAGAAAGTTCTCATAATACATTGTCTATAAGAAATTTAGGCTACATATATGACACATATAAAGCACACATACACAGAGAGACAGAGAGAGACAGACAGACTGACTGAATGACTCTTGGAATTAGCAGTCTGATATAGGATCTAAGTTTACTTTGGATCTCTGTGACTGAATTTCTGGTTCTTATATATTTTATGGGACAGGTTCTGGTCCTTTCACTATGTTGCTACATTTCCTTTGAATCTAAACTCAATGGAAGAGCCCTGGCTGATATGCAATAAAGTGGAAGAATCTTGCTATCTGGGGCTGATCTGACACACAGAGATCTGATCATACTAAGTGTGTGACCAGAGAAAATAATATGGGAGAAGAAACTACCTCCCTAGAGGGTTAGAACCATACTCTTCCAGACAAAATTCCTGGTCATAATTTGCATAATTAACCTTTCTTGCATATTTTTCATTTGCATTCAGATCACTGAGTGAGAGTTAGGTAATGACATTGATAAAGCATTAAATAAGCTAATGGATTTCATACTTTGTTCTTTTCCTCATGTTAATGGGGATGGAATTCAGAGCCTCAAGTATGCTGCTCTCACACTCTGACCCTGAAGTACACTCAAGTTTTACTTCCTTAATCTTATCCTGATGTTATTAGTAAGCCCAGATATCAGGTTTGAGGGACAGGAAGGACTAGCATCTCAGAGACAGCCAATGACTAGATTTCAAATATGAGAAAACTGATATCCACTGATAACTGCATCCTAGATATTTGGTTATTGTGAATTGTTAAGAAGAGGGTGGTGAAGATGAACTTCCAGGAGGGTAAGAAAAAAATGATGAACCCAATCAGCACTGTGTCCTGCCTGAAAACACGGCCTTGATCACTTGTACAAAGATACATACACAGAAGAGAGCTGTGTCTTGTCTGTGAGCATGGAACCCTCTCTGTGGACAATCGGATATTTATTGTAGTCCAGTAGGTGTCAGTGTGAAAATTCCAATCTGAAATGAGAAAAGGCAGACTCAGTTGCACACATTTGCCTCCAAGTCCTAGTTTCCTCTGTCTCTCTTTTCCACCTTTCTCTCTACCTTTTTCATTTGTTTCTGTTTTCTTTAAGTCATTCTTCTTTTTTTCTTAGATTTCTCTTTTTTTCTTAGATGTCTCTCCATCCTTCTCTTTTACCATCTCATCTCTCTTAAAACCTCCTATCTCTCTTCTCATCTTCTCTGCACAATGTTTCCCTTCTATTTTAGTAGCTGTGGACTATGTCCACCTATTGTAATTGATCATGGTCCACGCTGTCCTCCTAGACTTTGTCATCCATGTCCTAGTTTTAATTATCCTCTAGTTTCATATTTTTTCTCCTTTCCTTTTTTCTTTGATGTCTTTCCCTCTGATCTTCCATCTACCCTTTCTTATTTATTTATTCATTTATTCATTCATTCACTTTCTTCCTTTTGTCATACCCCTCTTTCTTCTCCTCTCTCATCTCTGAGTCTTTTCCTCTCTCCTCTGTGCCCTCCTCCTCTTGCATCTTTATCTATATAAACATCTCTGTCTCTATATCTCTGGATCCCTTTTTGCATGATAATCTAAGTGGGCAGAGGAAGTCAACAGTAGAAATATGTAGGAAGAACAATGTTCTAATTGCTATGAGTTAGGTCTGTTTAAACCAATAAATGTGAGGAAGAAGGGACAAATTTCTAAAGCCAGAAATTTTGTTCCTGTAGCACATCAAGTCTACAAAAAATATTATAAAAGAAAGCAGGATGATTCATTGCTTGACCGATAGTACCTCTCCTGGAGAATTCAGAATAACACAGCATTGGGAAATAAAAGACCTGAAATTCTTATACAGTGTTTTCTGTGGAATTTCTCCAATCTCTGCCTCTTGAGGAAATTTCTTGAGAGGTTGTCTTAGAAAACCAGCAGAGGTGTCATATTGTCTTTTAAGAGTGGCTGGTGATCATTAGAATATGCACCTTAAAGGAAGGCTTTAATAGCAATCAGTTAAGACATTCTGTACATAGACAGTTTTTAAATACTTTTGAGTCATTGACAATTTTGTAATTCTAAATTCCAGACTTGAATCTCACATACTTACTGTTTATACTTGGGAGCACACACCACAGGTATGGATTCAGGGAGCATCATTTGGTATGCAAAATGTGTGTGTAGATCTACACTTGAAAGAAAGGCTGTCTGGGTTGGATGGGTCTGAGAAGACAAAAGAAGTCAAGAATTGTAAGTTAGCCCAGCTAGCTATGCTTGATTCACCAAGGAAGTGAGGCCATGGATCATTAACAATCTGTTCTCTCCTGTGATTTCCAAAATCTCTCCATGCAGACCCACATCTGTCATGTACAAAAGGAAAATTGAACCATCTGCCTTGCCCTGTTACATCATAAAGTTCAAAATGAACTGAGGAAAGGAAAAATCATGCAAAATGTAAATAAATAATATATCTAATAAAAACACAGTAAAGGTGCTATGGGCATGGCCTAGTGCCTGCTTAGCATGCATAATAAAACATCATAAATCAAAAAGGAAGGTTTTCTCCTTTACTGCCTCTGTTTTCAATTTTGTGAATGGGCTCCATGACCAATGCAACATTTATAAAGAATTTAATCAGGGCTCCTTACAGGTCCAGAACTTCAGTCCATTATCATCACAGCAGATAGCATGGCATCATCCTGGCAAACATGGTGCCAGATGAGCAGAGAGTTCTACATCTTGTTTGAAAAGCAAACAGGAACATAAAATATCACAGGAAGGAAGAAGGGTTTCAGAGTTCATGCCCAAAGTGACACACTTTCTCCAAGAATGAGACTCCTACTCCAACAAGGCCATAACCTCTAATAGTGTCACTTCCTTTTGATCATTCATGACTACTTAAACCTGATGTCTAGACATTAACAATTTAAAATTTTGTCCTTCACTTCTAACCCATGTCTGCTTCCTTCCTGCCAACAGCACACTGATTAAATCATCATTTTTTCTGATGACTACTTCAAAAATCTCTCTGGGAATGCAGCTGTTGACATTGAATCCTTCCTCTGAGACCCATGGGATTTCTCCCTATTTGAAGAGGAGCTGCTACACTCCTTCTGATATGGTACTGTACTACTCACACGATCATACTATGACTCTTTCCTTTACTTCCCCTTCCATTCTCACTGGGTCACCAGATGTAACTACCCATCAGACAAATACATGCATGAGTCCCCACTTACAGATAGTAATCTTACAGAGAGTAATGGTTGCAACCCAGTTAAAAAAGTTACATTTCTGCCCAATGAACACGAAGTACTGCTAGAATTGAGGAGGTTAACATATAAAATGGAGGAAGACATGGTGAGATCAAGAGAGGTTTCAATGTTAGAGGAAGGAAGGGAGAAATTTAGAGCAGGCTTTTAGCAGATTCTCATTTCTATCTCTAAGTTCTGTATGCATATAGATGCTTCCACCTTGAGCCATTTAACAACTCTATTTATGTATGTACACTCACAACTATGCCATAATTTAAAACATCAAGCCTTTGACAACTAAAGTGAAATCAAAGAAAAATTGAAGAAAACAACAAACAAGAAGATACCATGTCCAAACCATCTCACAGGTCCTACATGTCAGTAATCTGCTAACCCATTCCCTAAGAGCACCCTGCTCACTTCAAATTCCCCTAGATTCTAGGTCCTAGATGCCAGCTTCAGTATGACCATTATGACAGACTCCACATTGGCCAATTCCTCATCAAATGACTTTTAGTTTTGAGGCACAGCATTACTGTTCACTCAACTTGGCACCAAATTCACTACCTATAAGTCTTATCGTCCTGAATGATGGGGGTCCAGGAGTGTGACAGTACACCCAGATTTTATGACATTATTGAACATTGCAATCTCTGCCCACCATGACTTAAAAGGCATTAAGTCAATATCCTCAGAACTCCAGCAGGTCAAATCCTGAAGTCATTCTTCCTGCATCCCTGTTATGCAGCTTCTGAGAACATCATATCCAGTTCTCCTTCACCCTTGTTTCTTCTTCATCCCTATACACCCTGCTTTCCTCATTAGACATTCATCTAATCTGCCAGGGAATTGTTTCTCTTGCAGCCAGTTCTCCCTATTTACCAGGATCATGACCCACCTGCATGTGGCTCAGGTCCCTCTCTAGGCTTCTCACAACATCCTCCCAATGTTGATGCAGTTGGAATATCTAACATGTGCCTTCAATTCCAAACAGTATAACTGAACCCTGCTGTCAAGGTTTGTCCTATTCTACAGTCCTATTCATGTTTATGAGAGGAGCACTTCTAACTCCATAAGCCCAATTGAAATCCTGCCCAGTCTGACTCCTCAGCCTCTACCCCTATTGCCTGGGTATCTGAATTACCCTGATCCCTCCTATACACACAAACAAGACTATCACCTTCTTATCCTCATTCCATGGTATAAGCTCCCAAACCACACCTGACATTACCTTCCCAAGGAGCCCTTCAACTCCTTAATTTTAACTTCTGGAGTATGGCGTTGGTTACATCATTCTTTTGCTCAGAATAGACCAGAGTTTTCTCTCTACTCAAAATCACTCTCTATTTTTACATTCCATCCTAGACAAGGTATGCCATGGTTCTCTTTGGTGATGTCAGTGCAGATCAGGCATCCGTTTCCAATACAAACCACAAATCCTAGCCAACAGAAATGATCACTGATATAGGATCTCAGTGTATCTCTCTCCAATGCTATCCCCTCTCGAATAAACTTTTTGGGCACCTCTTCCCAAGTCATCATGTCACTTTACATGTGACAGCCCTTCCTGTGCAACCCTCACTGTCCTATATTTCTCACCTGAAGTATATTGTGCACTTTGTCTAATGTGACTTGGTGCTCATTTTTTGTGTGATTTTCCTTCTGAGTCCCAAGTCACAAAAGGCCAATATCAGTTGGGCATAACATATTATTGAATTAGGCACAGCAGGAAGAATTTATACAATTGGAATGAAGAGCATCAGCACTTCCCAAGGTCTGAATAGAAGTTTTTGATCTCACAAAAAACACAAGTAATCCTCCTCCTTGGGGATTATATTTGTTGTTAGAAGAAATTTAATAGTTTTGTGAACTTCAGTCTTTGAAAATGACAGAATCATCAAAGGGACTTTCTAGGCAAGTAAATGTGTTTTCTTGAAAGTCAAAAGATGTATGCTCTACATGTTCAAACACTTCAAAATCTTGCATGTAAGATCATTTTGGTGTACACAAAGGAAGTACTTCTTCATAAATAAAATACACAATCATTAGAACAGACTCTCTTGGCTGACTTAAGTTTCATTTCTATACCTTTTAGGTATATGGTTGTAGTGGCTATTCCTGGTTGTCAACTTGACTATATCTAGAATGAACTACAATCTAGAATTGGAAGACTCACCTATGATCCTGATCTGGAGGCTCAGAGATATAAGTTTCTGACTTGGATCTTGGCATGGAGATCTTGAAGCATAGTGGCTATGAATTTTAGAAGATTAAGACAAGGAGATATCTGAATTCAAAATCATCTGGGATTAAAGGCATGGAGGCACACGCCTTTAATCTGGGCCACACCCTCTGCTGGAGACCCACAGGCCAGTAATCTGGGCCACACCCTCTGCTGAAGACCTACAGCCTTTAATCTGGGCTACACCCTCTGCTGGAGATATATAAGGACATTGGAAGAAGGAAGGTTTACTCACTCTTCCTTGGTTGCTTGCCTCGTGGGACTGAGCAACTGCTAGATCATTGGACTTCCATCCACAGCTGCTGCTGACCATTGTTGGGGAGTAGGACAATAGACTGTAAGTCATTGACAAATTCCCTAACTAGATAGAGACTGCCCCTTTGTTCTGTGACTCTAGAGAACCCAAGCTAATACAATGGTCTATGTACATTTTCTCATATATCGTAGCAAGCTACCATTCTCCACGCAGATTCACATGAAGTTGAAAGTTTGAACAATTACTCCTAGTAAGACATAAAATACAAAGAGCTGTAAAAGTGCCAGGAAATGCTCCTTTGATTTGAACTGCACACTTGATTATATATGCTCAGAGCCGATGATCTGGAATGAATTGACTCTGTGCACAGCAAGTTTTAGATAGGCTGTTTCAAAGAAACAGAAAAGGAATGCTTATTCCCAGAGGTCCTTTTGCTTACATGTATCCATCCTAATGTAAGAAGTCTGAGTCCTTCTTGAATGAAGAAGAGATCCTCCTCATGCTTTGCACAGCAATAATCTGGGACTCCTTCCTGAACAGGAATGAGGATATGGCTGATGTGATATTCCTCTCCAACCTGCCAGGAGAAAACAACTTGTCACAACTCTTGGAGGTCTCAGACCCATTCTCTCAGACACACAATAGGCTCCAGACCAGACAGTGCATGAATCTCATTTTTCTTTCTCACTTTGTGGTTTCAAATCCTTGGCTGCTCTTGTGCTTTGCTGAGATACAGTTAAAAAGGAACAGATGTTGAGTAGAAATGTAGATGTCCAGCTTGACACCTCCTGGGCTTAGGGTCTTTCCAGTAGCAGCCAGTAGGATTGCTCAGGAGTCCAGAGATGCCTAGGAAACTAGTGCTCAAAAGCTTACCAGAGTAGATACTCAGACCAGGACCTAAAAGCCATTGATTTCTGGTTACAACTAGGAAACTTGTCTGTTTCCCTGACTTATATCTGGCTACCTGCATTTCTGCTTTCGGTCTGCGTTCTTTTACCTTTAGGTAATATAGAACTCTGACGCTGAGGGGCCCAGTGTTCCAGACTTGAGGCAACTGTCCAGCACCTCTGCCTTACCTTACTGGTGAGCTTCAGTCTCACTCCTTTTTTCCTGACCCAGATGCAATTTGAACAACTTCTACACAAGGCTTGTCCAAGTGAGAAACCGATGATGACTCACCTGGCCATTCTAAGGTGCCAGTTTCTGCAGCCTCCTTGGCAGCTGGTGATGTTGTTGGAGCTGCTTTATCACAGGCTTCCTTTCCTGAAGGCACCACTGTTGGACTGAAAGTTCCAGTTGTTACTGAATAAGGCTGAGCTTCCTTTGATGAAATTGGTGCTCCAGGGCCCTCCTCCCCACCTTGTTTATTTTTCTTGAGAACCATACCGTTTTAGAATAGGAAAGGAAGCCCATTTTGAAAATCGGGTTCTGATCTTTCTTTTTTCCTCCCACAATGATTCCTTCTTGGACAGTTCTTCTTCTTCTTTCTTCTTCTGCAGGAAAGGAAAAGAAATTAGGCCACTACTTCAAATTTTGGAAGAAGCTTCTTTTCAGCCCAGATATGAACAAAGTGTACTTCCCTTAAAGTCTGACATTTCAGCCTAGGGCCTGTATCCATGGTGTTTTGGAAAATCCATTCTTCTACCTTACTCTTTTCCTGTTTTAATAAAGTTAGGTCTCAGTCTTCTTAGTATGCCACGACATTGTGTGTGTGTGTGTGTGTGTGTGTGTGTGTGTGTGTGCGCGCGCGCGCGTGTGTGTGTGTGCGCGCGCGCGCATGTTCATGTGTGTTGATTGGATTACAGAGGGCATGTAGAGCCCTTTCATTGACTCACACACTTCAAAGACACTGCACAAGACAGTTCTAGGAACAGACTGTGTAGATGTCACACAGTCCTCCTATATCCATGCATCTCCTCACACTGACCTTTTTTGTCAAGCAAATGAGATTTTCTTCAGAGTATTGATTTATCAGGTCTCTCTTCAGGTCCTCAGCCCTCAGAAAAATCTGTTTTGTTGTTTGCAATACAAAACCAAAATGGATAATTAGAAAAGTGCTAATGTTAGAAAAGAGAGAAAGAAAAGAAGTTGGCAGGGGCAGCAGTATCTCGTGCATGACTTGAACCCCATTCCCAGCCATCCCCTCTGTACAGAATTCTTAAAACAGCATTGACCCCCTTCCTTCTAGTGTCATCATCTGTGGCCTTTCGTTAAGCAGCTATGTTCTCCTTTGGAGATTTTTGGTGAGCCACATTAAGAATGAAAGCCTACCTAGAGGATATTTGATTTTTTATAAATCTCTAGAACATCTTTGTAGTTTTTATTCGCAGGGAGCTTTTCCACATAGAGTCTAAAGGAATAGAGCAGAGAGACTAAGCTGTGCAGAGAAATTAAAATGTCTAAATGAGTCCCTAAGGAATCTTGGACTCTGTAGTCACTGCTTCAGAAGTTACTGGTATTTAATAAGGCACACCCTGAGATCCCACATCAATTTCCATTACTTAGACTGGAGAAAAACTATCAAAATTCTTCCATGATACTGGCACATTCAGCAAACATTAGTTGTCAATAAGCATAGTTAAAGTGATACAGTGCCAGTTGGTCATTTCAACACCCAGGAGGCACCAGATAGATCCACAATCCTTGAGGAAACAGGTTGTACTCCTGGACTTCATACTAGGAAATAAACACAGTGGTCTGAGTCTTTCATTCCCACTATTAATCTTTGCTCACATAGCACTTTTGTTTATTGCTTCCTGGGAGTGTACCACCTTACCTCACCATCACTGGGCAATGAGAGGAGATACTGAGGGTGCTCAGTTCTAGGTGGTGATGTTCCCTGGGTAACTAGTCTCATGATGCACTGAAAGATGCTAGTAAACTGCTTCAACTCTCATGTCCGTCCAAGATTCAAGATTCACTGCCTTGTCAAAAACTCTTCTTGAGAAGAGGATATGACCAGAAACTCAGTCTGGGAAACTGATGTATGGGAAAACATGTGACTCCTTGGTAAGAGAGATTTGTTATTGGAAAAGGGAAGAAATGAGAGTAGATTTATTATGATCTCAAGAGGATGCCTTTATTTTACTGGAACCCACCAGTGGAAAACCAAGAGAAACCTTGTTGTAGTATGTGTACAACAAAGGGAATGCAAACTGTGGTACCTCTACTCATCTATAAATCTAAGCTCTCTAGTTGTGGAACAGTAATTGATGTACCTACTAAACATTCAGTCTTCTGAAGATCAATGAAATCATGTCCAGAAAACCCCTATACTATATATATATATACACACACACACACACACACACACACACACACACACACACACACACACACATACTATATCTCTTTATATTCTGTTTCACAAAATTTAAGGCCAACTAGGATTGGTGAGACTTTTCCCTTTTCCCCTTACTAAAGTCAAAGCACCCTTGTCACTGAGGCTGTAAGAACTATTTCATGGTGGCAGCTTTGCAATCTGTATTTTAGTCTTCCTACACAATACAATGAACAGTTTGGAGAAATCCCTAAGGATGGTTAACCACACTGAAGCCAGGTAGTCAACAATCCTCTGGTGACTGTGAAGCTACAGGAATGCCTACCTCTCTCCCATAGAACTCAATAAGCGTGGCCACCCATCAGAGACAATCCTGTGACTGTTTACATCAGGGGAGATTTGAAAATCAAAATAGCTATCAATTCAGATTCACACTGATTTTCAGCCCTATTTTCTTCCACTATGAGCTGGACCTTGTATGCCATTATAGTTCCTCATTTATAATAACACAACCTTTGGTCCTCATATCTTTGAATCACAAGAAAAAGTCTATGTGGGTAGTGCCTGAAATCTGATGAAAAGTTAACATACTCAAGTTCTATAACTGTGAACAAAGAGGAAAACCCTGAATAGAACAGCAGACTGAGCAAAAAAAGAGTTCCGGAAAAGGAGTAGAAACTGCAGGTTCTCACGTGAGGTACTTGTGGTAGAGCACAAAGGCTGCTTCCTTTTGTCCACAGTGATTGAGGTCAGCTGCCATTTTGGAGAAGTTTTTGCTCAGGCTCATGTAAAATGCTAATGAATAATTCTTGTTGATTTCGATGTTCTGCCCAAGAGCACTTAGCAGTTGGAACCGCTCTTGGGGAGGAAAAGTGGCATTATCATGCCTGGGAATGTTCTAAGACAGAAATGAAAAGACAGGAAACATCAAAACACGTTGTCTGGCATGCTGCCATTTCAGCTCTCTAGCACATTCATGCCTTTGCCCACAGACACACACACACACACACACACACACAATTGTGTATGTATATCTGTGTCAGATTCACAAATCTCTCTCCCTAAAGAAATTATAATGAATAGAACACCCCTTGTGTCAATTCAGCTTCATACATTTAGTGAATAATCATACTTTGGTATTTCTTATTATGCTAGTAAAGTGGTAGATTTTGGATTAGGGCTGTCTCTTCTGATTAAAAACATAATGCAAAGGAGCTCTGAGGGAATGTTCAAGTTAAGCAGCTGGCTTACAAATAGGCTATTTATTGAAATCAGGACCAGAAGACTTCACATAGCTGTGAGTGGTTGTGTACAAATAGGAGGGTTATGCATTTGCATGATCATGAGGAATGAAAACTAAGTTCCTGATGTTTAAGAGGTTCAGAAATTAAGGCTGAGAATCTTCAGTAGGCCATACAGGCTTTGAGAACTCTGAGCACCTTGGACCACAGCATTGTACAAGGCTGTCTTGGGTTAGAGTGTTTGAGGGCAGTGTTCAATATAGTGTGAAGACTAACTGGACAGAGCATTGACCTGTTTTCCCTGATCCCAGTGGCAATATAAGGAAATAATTATATATGACCAGTTTGGTGAAAACATTTGAGGATCACCAGTCTAAATACAGAAAAAGACATTGAGATTTTAAAATTGCCTCAAAGAATTCCATGCAAATTACCTTTATTTGTAGCTGTGTTGAGACCACAATTGTTGTTCCAGTACAGAAAGTTATATCATTGCCTAGACTCTGTTGGTCTGAGTGCCTAGGGCTCAGGAGGTTCCCACCTGTCACAAGATGAACAATAAGTTAGGAAAGGAAAACTTTGCTTCTCTGTGAATTAATGTTATATTACATAAATATATGCATTGCTAAATAAACCACTGTGCCATAGTAAGTCAATCTCCATTGAAAATTCCTGGTAATCCCCTACAATGCTGCACAAAACCTTTTCAGGACCAGGGCCCCCTCCTTCCTCTCCTTCTTTCTCCTTGGAAATGATTTGATATGTGAGAGGACAGAGAAGTGGGAGGGGGTTGATTTAGGAAGAGGCAAAGGAAAGAGGGCTTATGGGACTTATGCTGAGGGGCAAACCAGGAAAGGGAAAATCATGTAATGTAAACAAAGAATATAGAAAATAAAAAAGAGAAAATTCCTATAGTTGATAAGTGTTGATTTAATCCATATTTCAATTAAAATTGTAAGTTTATTACTCTGCAGAATGGGTTGTGTCTACCATCCTGCTTCAGTCACTGAATTATAGGAATAAAGATCTGTATCTCCATGGACCCCTAGTGCTCAGGTGGCATATCTTCACAAGTTGTGCTGGCACTAGCACTTTTTAAAAAGATTTTGCCTGGAAGATTACAGCAGGCAATATAGTTTCTCTGTGTCCTAGACATGACACACAGTCACATTTTCTGTCCTGAAATTTCCATTCAAACCATAAAGATCTGGTCCATGAGGGTTATACTCTGAGTCCCCAGTAGGACACAGCTGCCAATCCTGGCAGGCCAGACAGGACAAATCTTTCCATAGAGGGTTGGCAGATGTGGCAGCCAGTTTCCCTCCCATCACAACACTGCTACTGAAGAGCACTGCAGTTCAAAGGTTAATGTGGGAACTGAGTGCAGGATGGCTGCCACAATGAGACATCTTGGCTTTGAGTGTTCCTGTGTACACCCAAGCTCTCTGTCTGCTTCTCTGGAAGACCTCTCATAAACTACCTGGGTGTGTTATCTATACTGTTCTCTCCTATGCACTCTACCTCTAGGTGGGCTCAGAGCCCAGCCTATTAGTTTTGCTACTATGGAATGTGAAGATACTTATAATTAAAGAAGGAATGCTCTGTCCAAAATCATGAGCTCAGATATATCAGAGCCAAAACTGACACTAGGGCACCAGATTCTAGTTCAGTACATTCCCTATGCTTCCACACTGTCTGGACTTCTCAAAATATATGGGGATATCAGCTAAAGAAATGTTTAGATTTCTTTACTTACCAGATATTTTCAGGTTTGTAATATGAACACAGTTTGGGAAAATAGGTTTGTCCTTACCATAAGTACCCCAAGGTGATTCAGATTTTGATTGGGTAGTAGGTAGTATAGTATCATGAAATTGTACTGGTAGTTTTAGCCAAAAAAGTCCAGGTTCAGGTGACACAGACATATTAGAGATGGAAAACAGAGTCTTTAGGGATTCCTGTCTCATATTTGTAGCTTTATAATTCCTTGTGGTTACAACAATTATATTGTGTCTAGCGAGGTAAATGATTATAAAGCTGAGAAATTGCCTTTAGCATGATGCCAAATACTGAAGAGAATCCAGATCAAGATGATTTATCCAGTTCCTGTGTATGCTCCAGGTCAGAGTAAAAGAAAGTATCTAGCATACACAGTCTGACCCATTTGTCACCTATGAACAACAAGTGCTCAGAAAGAATTCTATTTCTTTTTATTAATGATTTGACTTCATGGCCAGAGTTTGCTTATAATTCATCATTCTTTCTAGAATGGACATAAACTAGCACCAATCCCTCTGCCTATGCCACCTGGGTACTAGAACTTTACACTTGAGTCCAGACATTGCACTAAGAATTGATTCTACAACATATACATAGAATTCTCATTTTCTTAATTGTAATGCATCATCAGTGTTTAGGGTCTAGGAAGACAAAAACTAAACATGAAAATGTTTTTTCCTGATAAGCTGATCCTCCTAGTCAAACCCTGCCCCAGCCTCAGGTTTCTTCCTGATCTCTTGAACTATTTGTTCATTAAATCCTTCAATGTTCGCCATGTACTCAGCAATTTGTACCCAGTGTTCCTTTTAAAATGTATTTTTAATATTATTTGGCTGCCTTTAGTATTCAGTGCTGAGCTTCCTGTGTTACTTGGTTAACACCTCTATATTCTGTCCTCTCCTTTCATCTATTCTTTCATATTCTCTTCTCCTCCAGTTTTGGCCCCAAACAATATAAAGTATCTTGGTGTGACTCTAATCAAAAAGGGAAAGATCTATATGACAGGAACTTCAAGTCTTTGAAGAAAGAAATTGAAGAAGACCTCAGAAGATGGAAAAATCCTCCTTGCTCTTGGATTGGCAGGATTAATATAGTAAAAATGGCCATCTTGCCAAAAGCAATCTACAGATTCAATGCAATCCCCATCAAAATCCCAACTCAATTCTTCATAGACTTAAAAAGAGCAATTCTCAAATTCATCTGGAATAGCAAAAAACCCAGGATAGCTAAAACTATTCTCACCAGTAAAAGAAGTTCTGGGTGAATCAGTATCCCCAACCTCAAGCAGGAATACAGAGCAATTGTGTTAAAAACTGCATGGTATTGGTACAGTGACAGGCAAGTAGATCAATGGAATAGAACTGAAGATCCAGAAATGGACCCACAGAATTATGTTCACTTGATCTTTGATAAAGGAGCAGAAAATATCCAGTGGAAAAAAGATAGCCTCTTCAACAAATGGTGCTGATTCAATTGGAGGTCAGCATGCAGAAGAATGCAAATTTATCCATTCTAATCACCTTGTACTAAGCTTAATTCCAAGTGTATCAAGAACCTGCACATAAGACCAGACACACTGAAACTAATAGAAATGAAACTGGCGAAGACCCTTGAGGACATGGGCACAGGGGAAAATTTCCTCAACAGAACACCAATAGCTTATGCTCTAAGATCTAGAATTGACAAATGGGACCTCATAAAACTACAAAGTTTCTGTAAGGCAAAGGACATTGTCAAAAGGACAAAATGTCAACCAATAAATTGGGAAAAGATCTTTACCAACACTACATCTGACAGAGGGCTTATATCCAAGATATAAGAAATGGTCAACATCCTTAGTCATGAGGGAAATGTAAATCAAAACAACCCTGATATTTCACCCCACACTGGTCAGAATGCCTAAGATGCAAAAGTTAGGAGAAAATAGGTGCTGTCAAGGATTTGGAGAAAGAGGAACACTCCTCCTCGGCTGGTGGGGTTGCAAGCTGTTACTATCACTCTGGCAGTTCGTCAGAAAACTGGGAATGATACTTCCAGAGGGCTGGCTATACCACTCCTGGGCATATACCCAGAGGATTTCAAAGCATGTACTAAGGATATATGCTCCACTATGTTCATAGTAGCACTATTTATATTAGCCAGAAGCTGGAAAGAACTCAGAAGTCCCTCAATGGAGGAATGGATACAGAAAATGTGGTATATATACACAATGGAGTACTATTCAACTATGAAGCTAATAGAAAAGAAACTGGGGAAGACCCTTGAGGACATCAGTATAGGGGGAAAGTTCCTGAACAGAACACCAATAGCTTATGCTCTAAGATCAAGAATTGACAAATGGGACCTCATAAAATTACAAAGTTTCTGTAAAGCAAAGGACACCATCAAAAGGACAAATTGGCAACCAACAAATTGGGAAAAGATCTTCACCAACCCTACATCAGATAGAGGGCTAATATCCAATATATACAAAGAACTCAAGAAGTTAGACCCCAGCAAACCAAATAACCCTATTAAAAAATGGGGTACAGAGTTAAACAAAGAATTTTCACCTGAAGAACTTGGGATGGCATAGAACCATCTTAAAAAATGCTCAACTTCACTAGTCATCAGGGAAATGCAAATCAAAACACCCCTGGGATTTCACCTTACACCAGTCAGAATGGCTAATATTAAAAACTCAGGAGACCGCAGGTGTTGGCGAGGATGTGGAGAAAGAGGAACACTCCTCCACTGCTGGTGGGGTTGCAAATTGGTACAACCACTCTGGAAATCAGTCTGGCGGTTCCTCAGAAATCTGGCCATGTCACTTCACGAAAGATCCTGCTATACCACTCCTGGGCATATACCCAGAGGATTCCCCAGCATGTAATAAGGATATATGCTCCACTATGTTCATAGCAGCCCTATTTATAATAGCTAGAAGCTGGAAAGAACCCAGGTATCCCTCAACAGAAGAATGGATGCAAAAAATATGGTATATCTACACAATGGAGTACTATTCAGCCATTAGAAACAATGAATTCATGAAATTCTTAGGCAAATGGATGGAGCTGGAGAACATCTTACTAAGTGAGGTAACCCAGTCTCAAAAGATCAATCATGGTATGCACTCACTGATAAGTGGATATTAGCCTGGAAAACTGGAATACCAAAAACATAATCCACACATCAAATGAGGTACAAAAAGAACGGAGGGGTGGCCCCTAAATCTGGAAAGACTCGGTATAGCAGTATAAGGCAAAACCAGAACAGGGAAGTGGGAAGGGGTGGGTGGGAGAACAGAGGGAGGGAAGGGGGCTTATGTGACTTTTGGGGAGTGGGGGACCAGAAAAAGGGAAATCATTTGAAATGTAAATAAAAAATATATCAAATAAAATTTAAAATAAAAAAATAAAAAATAAAGTCTTCTGAAACACTAGATAATGAAATCCATGTTTCAGAATATAAAATACTGTTACAGAATAGAAAATACTGGGTTTATCAATTCTTACAAATGTCCCACTAAAAGTGGGATCTTGATAGCAGGCAGGAATGTGAAACTGAAGGAAACTACACATCTTGCTATAAACATAAAAATACTGTTCTTCAAGTAATGGAAGGTCAACTTGAACTGTTTTTAAAATCAGTCTGCTGTTGAAATGTTTCCTAAAATATTACAAGTAAACAAAAGGATGAATATAATTCCTGAAATATTTTTTATTAAACATACTTTTTCCCCAAGGCTAATTAAACCTAAAAACATAACACCAAATTTATTTTATTAGGGTAATAAATCCTTAAGCTAATACAAAGCATATAAGCAGATTGCCTTTAGTTTTTTAGCAATATTTCAGTGTGACATATTCATATTACCAAAATATGTCACCTGCTGACCAAATGTACACTCAACAGAATTTAGTCTCCAAATAAAACCGTCTTTTATACAAAAAAAGGAGCATTTCAGAGATGTTTCTGCAAGTTTGCTTTTCCTTGCTAGTAAGTCATTCATTTAGCTTTATGGTTTCTAGAGTTTTGGAGTCTTGCACCCCTTCCCAGCCTTTGCCTGGTCCTTATTTGTATTATAGCTAATAGTTGTCATCTTATCTATTTTCAAAACTTCCCCATTTCTTATTGGTTCTTTGTGAGACAGCTCTGAGCCTGCTACACTGGAGGTTAGATGATAAGGAGACACAGCAGTTTTGTATAAGAGAATATAATTTCTATGCAATCTATATCTTCAAACCTGAGCTTTGATATAGTCTCCAAAAATGGTTTAAGATCCCTCCCTACCTCAGGTATTTTTAAAAGTCTCTTTTTGAGTGGCCACAAAAAATCATGAAGCCATGGGAAAGCTTTTTTGAAAGGCTGTTCTATATTTGCTCTGAACATGCCATTTTTAAAAATTATAAAGACAGAAAACTGTCACCGTTTCAGCTTGGGTTTGATGTTTGTCCTCTGTCTGTTTTGACACGTTACTGTGGAGTTCTTGGCTTTAACAAGGCACGATCGTGCAGACTTCAGGTGTCCTGTAGCTCGGATTCCCTAGAGCTCCACGAGAGCTATGGTCTCTGGATGCCCATGATACAGGCGAAGCTGAGTCCACAACTCCAAGGAGTCTGCTGATCCCTGGATGACAAGGCATGCGGAGCCTTTGGGGACAGCTGAAACAGGACGTTACTAATGAAGGACAGCCTTGCTGTGGAAGGACAGGGTGGAAGCAGATGTGAGGGCAAGATTCAGGTGACAACTGGACATCGGAGACACCAGGAGCTATGGAAGGGGGAGGGAAATCAGCTGACATTTGGCCGTCTGTGCAGAGGCGAGACCTGAGAGGCGGTGGTAGACATTGAGGCTTTCAAAGATTTCTGACCTTCTGCCTGCCAGCTTGGAATTAAATTTCTTGATGGATCGGGAGGGGAGGAGGGCAGCGGTGGAAGAGGCAGCTGCCAAGAGATTCCTGACCTAGCAGCCGGACAAAGGGCTGTGCTGCTGTCTGCACCCGAGGTGCAGGGGCCAGGTGTGGGTAGTTCCTAGATCTGACACAAAGGACTCAGTGCCCTAGTTTGAACTGCTTGAGTGGCCTGGGGTGACTTTTCTGAAGACAGTAGAAAGTGTACAGCAATAAAAGGGACAGTATTGTGAAGTTTTGAATCGCGCTTTTAGGTTGGTTAGTGGAAACATTTAGTGAGCTTTTTGTCCTGTCCAAGAAGCATTATAATCCCTTGTGGTAAGATTGATGATCCTTAACAAGAAAAAAAACACAGCAATATTGTCATCTTTTTCAATTAAAAAAAACAGAGATCTTGGGATTCAGTTACAGCCTACTCCTCCTCTGTGCAGAAGACTTTTTCCCCCCAACAAGGTGCTAAATATTGACCAACAATTATATCAGTGGCTGGGGAAATATTCAGGCAGGTAGTGGTGGTGCCTATGTCACAAAAATCCACTAGATGGCGCTGTGACTCAGGGCTTTGTGTTAGGGAATTAGGGCTGTGCCTTTTGTGCCCAGGGGAAATCCAACTTCAGAAGAGGGGGATAATACTGTGTGGATTTGAATAAGACCTTTTCACCTGGCATTTTTATCGAAAAACAGAGACGCAAAAAATGTGGTATATCTACACAATGGAGTACTATTCAGCCATTAGAAACAATGAATTCATGAAATTCTTAGGCAAATGGATGGAGCTAGAGAATATCATACTCAGTGAGGTAACCCAGACTCAAAAGGTGAATCATGGTATGCACTCACTAATAAGTGGATATTAACCTAGAAAACTGGAATACCCAAAACATAATCCACACATCAAATGAGGTACAAGAAGAAAGGAGGAGTGGCCCCTGGTTCTGGAAAGACTTAGTGAAACAGTATTCAGCAAAACCAGAACGGGGAAGTGGGAAGGGGTGGATGGGAGGACAGGGGAAGAGAAGGGGGCTTACGGGACTTTCGGGGAGTGGGGGGGCTAGAAAAGGGGAAATCATTTGAAATGTAAATAAATTATATCGAATAAAAAAAATTAAAAAAAAAAGAAGCTAACCACCAAAAATTAAAAAAAAAAAAAAAAAAAAAAAAAAAAAAAAAAAACAGAGACTCCGTATGTTGTGGTATTTGGTTGCTATTTCCCTTTCTGATTTTGAGCAGAAGCGACTGAATTAAATGTCTTCAAATGCCACTAAAAGCAGCTCAGTTTTTATCCTTGCATTCTTAACTGTCCCTTGCAATATCGCTTTTCAGCAGTATAATGAGGGTTGTGTCTTAGAGAATTTAGGAAACCACTGTACTTTGGGTGCTCTATATGAACTCCAAATGTTTCTCTCAGTCTCTCTACTGAGAGAAGTCATAAACTTCTCCAATGTGTCATCTTAAAAGACTTCAGTATGTCCCATGTTATAGGTGGGAATAGCAAGTTGTTTTTGTTTTTTTAAACAAATAAAAGTCATTTAAATACAACAGAACTTTAAAATGGGCCTTTGACATTGTGTACTTGGTGGTTCTGTCCTGCTGCTTGTAACAAGTATTCATTTTGTTACTAAGAATTGTGTGAAAGAAGTAAATCTGCCCCAGTCTGTATGATTAATTCCATCTGTGCTGTTATTTCTGACAGGAAAACATCTTCCTTCCAGACCTCAATTGATTGGAGGGAAAGTAGTTGTCCTGTCTGATAAGTCACCAATAAACTCTCCAGAACAGCCGGCGCCCAATCCTGCTGTATCAGTTCTGATCTGTGTAAACACTAGCATTTCCCATCTATAGTTGTAGGAAAAACAAATGCTGTTAGCTTAGTAGAGAAATTGTTATAAAATACCAAAAAGGAAAGAAAACTGTATCTTTTAAGAGAACAACCACTACCCAGATAAATGACTATATCAGGACTTCAGCTGCCTGTTAGTGCAGGGGCTACTGACCCCTAAACTAATTCTAAAAACTGGTTGATCATCAGTCATTTCTCATGAGTGTAGCTGTTTGCTGTGTCAAATTATTTACTTTTTTAATTTTGTCCTTTAAATATATTTTTTATTTGATCTTATTGGTATGATCCAAGAGATGTAAAATTGCAAAAAAAAAAAAGAAGAAGAAGAAGAAGAAAAGAAAGAAAGAAGAAACAATGAATTCATCAAATTCTTACACAAATGGATGGAGCTGGAGAACATCATCCTAAGTGAGGTAACACAGTCTCAAAAGAACACTCATGGTATACACTCACTCTTAAATGGATATTAACCTAGAAGCATGGAGTACCCAAGACACAATGCACATATCAAGGATGTCCAAGAAGAAGGAAAGAGTGGCCCCCCCCCCCGGTCCTGGAAAAGCTCAGTGCAGCAGCGCCTGGGAATACCAGGACAGGGACGTGGGAAGGGATGGATTGGCGAAGAGGGGGAGGGGAAAAGGCTTATTGGACTTTCGGGGAGGGGGGATCCAGGAAGGGGAAAATCACTTGAAATGTAAATAAAGAATATATCGAATTAAGAACAAAAGAAAAGAAAAAAAAGTGTGTACCACCACTGCCTGCTTCTCTGCAAAACCTCCCATGAGCTACCTGGGTGCATTCTCTATACTGTGCACTCTTAAGCACTCTACATCTACTTGTGCTCACAGGACAGCCTGTTAGTTTTGCTACTATAGAATGTGATGATTCTTATAGTGTAATCGGAAATGCTCTGTCCAAAATCATAATCTCAGATAAATCAGGGCCAAATATGACACTAGAGCACCAGATTCTAGTTCAGTACATTCCTTATGCTTCCATACTGTCTGGAATTCTCAAAATATGGGGATATTAGCTAAAGAAATGTTCCCATTTCTTTCCATACCAGGCATTGTAAGGTTTGTAATGTGAACACAGTTTGGGAAAACAGGTTTGTCCTTATCATAAGGACTGCAAGATGATTCAGGTTTTGATTGGCTAGTAGGTGGAATAGTATCATGAAACTGTACTGGTAGCTCTATCCCAAGAATTACTGGTTGGGGAGACACAGACTTATTAGTGGTATACAGCTGAGTCTTTATGGATTCCTGTCTTATCTTTGTAGCTTTATAATTCCTTCTGGTTATAAAGATTATACTGTGTCTATTGAGGTAAATGATTATAAAGCTGGGAAACTTGATTTAGCTTGATCTCTAATACTAAAGAGAATCTGGATCATCATGATTTCTCGAGTTCCTGTCTATGCTCAAGTTCAGAGTAAAACAAAATCCTCAGCACAGTCCCACCCATTTGACACCTGTCAACCACAAGTGCTCAGAAAGAATTCTATTTCTTTTTAGTAATAATTTGACTTCATAGCCAGAGTTTGCCTATAATTCATCATTCTTTCTAGAATGGGGATAAACTAGCATCAATCCCTCTGCCTATGCCACCTGCGAGCTAGAATTTTACTCTTGAGTCCAGACATTGCACTAAGAATTGGTTCTACAATATATGCACAGAAAGCTCATTTTCTAACTGTAAAGCATCATCAGTGTTTAGGGACTCAGAAGACAATGACTAAACATGTGACTCATTGTAGTTCCTCTTTCCAGGGCTCTTAGTTAAGAAAGAGTGTCACACATTTCTTGCTGTGAAGAACCACCATGACTGGGGAATTTTTTTTAACACAAAGTTTCCAATTGCTACTTCCTTATAGTTTTACAGATAGAATCACTGATGTCATATCAGAGTTTTTCATAATAAATCAAAGGATTCAAGAGACAGAGGAAGAGAGAGGAGAGAGAATGAGAGAGACAGAGAGGGAGACAGAGAGGATACAGAGAGACATAGAAACAGAGAGACAGAGACAGAAACAGAGAGACACACAGACTGAGAGAGATAGACAGAGATACATAGACATAGACAGACAGAGACCGACAGTAAGGGAGACAGAAACAGGACAGAATGAGATACAGAGAGACAGAGAAAGACAAAGTGAGGAGATAGAGACAGAGAAAGACAGATATAGACAGACAGAGAGAGCAGGAGACAAAGACAGACATAACTAGAGACAGTTACATTCAGGTCCTGTCACTGGTATCTTAAACCTCAAAATGCACCCTCTGTGAAACATATCCTCTAAGAGTCTCTCCTAGAAACCTAGCCCCTCTAATATTTATTTTGAGACTCCCTTTGACACATCTCATTCTACAGTCCCCCAGTTTCATTATTATTCCAATGGACACCATAATCTCAACAGGCCCATACCTTCTGACCTTCCATACAGTTCATTATTGGGGACTAATGATGCAAATATGTAAGTCTGTGGGGCTGTTCTCATTCAAATCATCAGGAAATGGAAGAAGGAGGGGGAACTCTACGCTGAACAAAGATATTATTGCTGAAAGTTTGTCATTCAATCTCACTGGACAATTTCCTAGAACCAAAGCAGGGTCCTAGATTGAAAAGCTCCTTTAGGGTAATGAGGTATATTTACATAGTGGCAGATTAGATATTTTAAAAAATAATGACAGCATGGCATTTGCAGACATAAGGTTGGAATCTGATGTCAGAAGGCAGATGAAAGCCAACAGCAATCTCACAAGCCATGTTTTAAAAGGGACAGACTTGACACCATGCTAGAAAAGAAGCCTAGGGCAGTCCGACATGGCTGGAATGAAGGCAGCTATAAGCACAAAACCCAAAAATGGTAGTTCCTATTTCCAGGGCTCTTAGTTAAGAAAGAGTGTCACACATTTCTTGCAAGTGTTAATAAGAAACTTATCATTAAACTGTGATTATACATCCTAACAGATAATATTAGTATATGTTATAGTTACAGATATGTCCTCAGTAGGTGTTTATTTGCTGTTTAATTGCTGTGAAGAACCACCATGGCTGGGGAATTTCTTTGAAGTGCAAGTATTTAATTGGGGCTTTCTTATAGTTTTACAGATAGAATCACTGATGTCATTTCAGAGTTTTTCATAATAAACCAAAGGATGCAGAGAGATAGATAGATAGATAGATAGATAGATAGATAGATAGAGACAGACAGACAGACAGACAGACAGTCATACAGAGACAGACAGAGGGACACAGAGACACAAAGACACAGAGACAGAGAGACACAGAGATAGAAGTAGATAGAGACAGAGACAGACAGAGAGAAAGGGAGACAGAAACAGGATAGAATGAGATACAGAGAGACAGAGACAGGCAAAGTGAGGACATAGAGACAGAGAAAGACAAACAGAGACAGACAGAGAGAGACGGAGACAGAGACAGGCATAACTAGATATAGAGCTACATTCAGGACCTGTTACTGGTATCTTAAATCTCAAAACCCACCCCCAGTGAAACACTTCCTCCAAGAGTCAACCACAGTGACCGACCTACCTCTAATATATACTTCCAGACTCCCATTGACACATCCCATCCTACAGTCCCCCAAGTTTCATTCTCCTTCCAATAGACACCATAATTTCAACAGGGCCATACCTTCTGACCTTCCATACAATTTATTACTGGGGACTAATAATGCAAATATATAAGTCTGTGGGTCTGTGCTCATTCAAATCATCAGGAAATGGAAGAAAAAGGAGAGAGACCTCTATGCTGAACAAAGATATTACTGCTAAAAGTTTGTCATTCAATGTCACTGAGCAATTTCCAAGAACCAAAGGATGGTCCTAGATTGAAAATCTCCTTTAGGGGAAGAGTGGTACATTCATATAGTGGCAGATTAGGTATTTTAAAAAAAATAATGACAGCATGGCATTTGCAGATGAAAGTTTGGAAATAAAAAAAAATCCAAAGTGACATAACCAAGATCCAGAAATATACATATTATATGAATTCACTTATATCTAGATAAAGTCACTAAATGTTACTAACCAACCTTTAATCCATACTACATCCAGAGATAGGGTATGAAGAAATGAACTAGGATGGATACATGCATCTCCATGGAAGTGAGAAATTGATTAGATTTTGCAGGTGACCTATATTAAAGACAATGGACACAGTCAGTGAGGAATGGGAAGGGAGCTAAGGGAAAGGAAGAGAATCCTGGGAGATATAGGTTCAGTTGCAATGGCATTTGAGGCATAACATGGAAACCTAATGTACTGGAAATCCTAAATTATAGGAAGGCAATCTTAGTGATTTCTACTGATGGGGGATACAGAGTCTCTACTGGCCACTTTTTGTCACCAATAAGGCTTCCATGAAAAGTGACTGCATTGCATTCATTTGAGTTGTTCTGCAAGGTCATCCCATGGAAATATACAAACAACCCAGGCTGTTGCTAAGACAACTATTTGGTCTCTGCTAACTGAGAATGGAGTTCAATTGCTTAGGCCAACACCTACTCAGCACATTGAAATTGAATTTGAGCTGATGCATGATTGACACCTTAATCCTTATGTTCTAGTTTCTTTGTTGTAGGAGAGTTCTCTGTTGGCCACCAAAAGAGAAGCAAATACCAACTCAGCCACAAAACCCTTCACCTACAATATTTTCTGTTGAAAGTCTGTTATTCAGTCTCATTGGGCAGTTCTACCTGGCAGATATGCTAGGGCAGTGGTGTCAGAGAACATCTAGGAATAATATAGAAATGTCTGATTTGACTTAAGGCCCAATAAATTAGATAGAATCCATACAAGACACTGCTTAGGTGACAAAACCATAGAGTCTAGATGGCCAGAGACCTACTTTAAAATCAAATCCTACTGCTCTAAACAATTAAATAAGAGAAACAATCTAGCAGTCCAATTCTTCTAATACTACTTATCAATGCCCTCCCTATTCAACCATTATAAGAAAGGCATTCTCCTGCAGCAAATGAGAACATATATTATGGGGGAGAGAGAGAGAGAGAGAGAGAGAGAGAGAGAGAGAGAGAGAGAGAGAGAGAGACAGAGAGACAGAGAGAGACAGAGAGACAGAGAGAGACAGAGAGACAGAGAGTGAGAGACAGAAAGAGAGAGAGGGAAAGAGAGCGACAGAGAAAGACAGAGACAGAGAGACAGAGGCAGAGGCAAAGACAGAGACAGACAGAGCAACAGAAACAGAGAGAAACACACAGGCAGAGACAGAGTATGAAACACACAGCCCTATGTGATGTGTCTCCATCAATCCTCCTACCCAGACCCATTCATATATCAAGGAACTGTGCAGAATGGGAGGGCAAAATGACGTCAAAGCAGACAGAATGCAAGAAAAGAACAGAGCCTTCCAATTCATCTGAGCAAAGCTAGCATGAAATGGAAAAGAGCAGCAGAAAGCCCCTTGCCTTTTTCTTGTTCCATTTATCGTTGAATATTATAATTTATTCATGTAAATGTCTATGTATTGCTCCATAGTATAAATGTACCACATTTTGTTTACCGGCTTTTCGGTTGAGGACCATGTAGGTTGTTCCAAACTTCTGGTTAGTGCGAATGCAGCAGCACTGAACATGTTTGAACATGTGTATCTGTGATAGGAAGAAGTATCTTTTGGATAGTATTGCTGCATCTTGAAATAGAGAAATCCACATGTTCTTGAGTTATTGCCACTGTGTGGCTCAGTGTTAGAACACCTAATTTCTGCCCTCAGAAACAGCAATCAGAGTACTCATTGTGTAGCACCTGGGCAGACAAGATATAATTCCTATTTACTAAACCCTGAATGAGTTTTATACTGTAGATCATAGAAGAGGAAGGTAATGGAGGCTTCTTCCTTCTGACTGCTACCAGTACACACTCTAGGGGGGTTGGTAATTCTAAGATTCAATATGAACAGGAGGAATTGGTATGAGTTGCTTCCCAGGCTGACAATGTGAGTTACTCCAGGACTCACATGGTGTAGAGAAAGGACTGATCTTTTTACCTCTATATGCATGCTGTTGTGCCTGTTCACATACATACCCACAGATACAAAGTAAGTAAAATATAACTCAAACAAGTTTATTTAGTATACATTTAGCAAGTGATATTAAATATGATGACAAGATGTATCAGTTTACTAACAGTTTCACAGTTTTTGATAATTGTGATATATGATAATACAGAATCCACTACCTTGGTCATTTATTTTGGAAAAGGATTCCACTTAATTCTTTACCTCAGAAAGGTACACACTCCTGACCCCTTTTCTCAGATGTTTATTACAATGTAATTGGGAAAATGTTTGAGCCTAGATTCTATATTATGTTCCTTGCACATCATAAGTTTAGGCTGAGGTGACTATGAACACGGCAGACACATGTCACAGGCAGGATGTGGATGAGGCAGGTGGAAGTCATTTAGTCATTTTTATCTCAGAGTCATTTGAAATCTCCAGGCATAGATAAATGCAGAAAAATATTCCTTTGCAGGATGAGATGTAAAAGGACTTCAACCTGATTGCTGTCAAATTCTCCAGCCTTCACTGTCTACACAGCTGTTGCCATTGGTTTCTGAGATCTCACTAGATTACCCATTAAGTTGTGCTTATTGGATCATAGGGTCTTTCTGTGCATCCCTCCAACTAATTCTAGATTTGGACTCTAATTCCATTTCCAAAGGGTAAGCAATACAAAGTCAAATTTAGTTCCAATAGCCACTTACATCCTGGTTCCAATTTTCTATATCAGGTGCAATTTTTCTGCATCTTTTGGAGCAGTCCTCATCTGCCTCCCAAGGCCTGGAGGAATCATACGTATCCCCTGGTCTTCAGTCCTTGAGTTGGAAGGCAGATGCAGCTGGGACTCATTGGCAGTGCATGAGTGCCATATTTCCTGAATGTGTTTAGAATTAATAATGTCAAAAATCAATATTATCTGTCATAGGTTATGACATATTAATTAGAAAATAAATATTCTGACTTGTATTGAACTGTGGATTAACTGTAGTTAATAATGACTCATATTTTTATTTGAAAATAATTAGAAGATTGAAGTGTTTTAACAGGAACCAATGAAAATGCTTGAAACAATGGATTTATTACTTATGCTGATTTCAAGTTTCCATAATGTGGATTATTTATTTACACAAGATATAATATCTCACTGATGTTTAGAATTGGTAAAATTCATTGAAAAATATTTTCTTAAAAAAGCCTGAATATCAGGCAGATCAATTGAATAGGATGTCAACAGTTGCATGGGTCCTCCTTCATCAATTAACAACCCCTCATAGATATGCCTAAAGACCATTTTCATCTTAGTGATCCATAGTTGCTATACTTTTCTCAGGTGGGGACAAGATATCCTCAAAGTTAACACTGAGATGTTTAAATGAGATTCTTTTAAGTACAAGTGCACATTTTATTTCAAATTTCTTCATATGATGGTCGACTATGCTCATTCTTTTACCTGACTCTTTTAAACATGGCAACAGTAAATATGTATGTGCAGTTATGCAAAGCTGACTTAAAGTCCTTCCACTAGAGATGGAGAAGTTGTATACCTAGACCAGATTTCATTTTTATTGCTAGTTTCTTCAATAACTACCTTATAAATAGCCATTCTATATCTCCACTGATCATCAACACAATACAGATATTTTTCACAGATCTACAGAAATAATTGTAAAATACCTATTGAACCCAAAATACCCTGAAAGCTAAAGCAATCATGGGCAAAAACGTAATACCAGATACCTCACAGAAACGTAGTAACAAGAATTGTGCAGCACCAAAAAAAAGGGGGGGGGGAGAATTATGAATGTAGTGGAATCTCAGACTCTTTTACAGTCTCCAGTTTAGATTAATTGCACTCTCATAAAGTTCTTCTTTTATTTTGATACTACACATTGGATATTACACTGAATCACATTAAGGTATGTTTTCCACTCACACCTCACTATAGACGAGAGAGATTCCATTTCTCTTGTGTACCCACTGTTATGTTCCTATTAATTGATCCCAGGCCATTGGCCATTATTTTTTGCTGATTTTTGCACCTGGAAGCAGTGTGTAACTGAGTATTCTCAGTGCACCTTCTATATAGTTCTTTTTTACACTGTCTCCTGATTAGTTTAATTCATTTATTTTAAACTCTTCTTGTCTCTTTTAAGAAATTGATGTATTTATTTTATATTTTATGCTTTTATTTCTTTTTTATTAGATCTTTCCTTTATTTACTTTCCAAATGTAAACCCAAAGGATTCCAATGCATGTAATAAGGATACATTCTCTGCTATGTTCATAGCAGCCCTATTTATAATAGCCAGAAGCTGGAAAGAACCCAGATGTCCCTCAAAGGAGGAATGGATACACAAAATGTGGTATATATACACAATGGAGTACTATTCAGCCATTAAAAACAATGAATTCATGAAATTCTTAGACAAACTGCAGAATTCTTAGATGAAGCTGCAGAATATCATCCTAAGTGAGGTTACCCAATCACAGAAGAACACTCATGGTGTGCACTCTCTGATAAGTGGATATTAGCCTAGAAGTTTGGAATAACCAAGACACATATCACAATTCACATATCAAATAAAGCCCAAGAAGAGGGAAGGAGAGGCCCCTGGTCCTGGAAAGACTCAGTGCAGCAGTGTGGTGGAATACTAGGTCAGGGAAGCAGGAAGAGGTGGATTGGGGGGCAGGAGAGGGAAGAGGGCTTATGGGACCTTCGGGGAGGGGGAATCCAGGAAAGGGGAAGTCATTTAAAATGTAAATAAAGAAGATATCAAATAAAAAATATTCTCCACTTTCCTAATTTACCCTTCAAAAATACTCTATCTCACACCCCCCTCCCCTGCTCACCAATCTACCAACTGTATCTTTCCTGTCCTGGAATTCCCTACACTGGGGCATCAAGCCTTCACAGGACCAAGGGCCTCTCCTCTCATTGATGTCTGACAAGGCCATCCTCTGCTATGTATGCTTCTGGAGCCCTGGGTCCCTCCATGTGAACTTGTTGGTTGGTGCGTTATTCCCTTGGATCTCTGGGGTTACTGATTGATTCATATCATTTTTCCTTCTAGGGGGTTGCAAACCCCATCAGCTCCTTGGGTCCTTTCTGTATATCCTCCATTGCAGATCCTGTACTTAGTTCATTGGTTGGCTGTGAGCATCACTTCTGTATTTGTCAGTCACTGGCAGAGCCTCTCAGGAGACAGCTATATCAGACTCCTGTCAGCAAGCTTTTGTTGACATCCACAATAGTGTCTGGGTTTGGAAAGTATATATGGGATGAATCCGCAGATGGGACAGTCTCCGAATTGCCTTTCATAAATTCACTGTTTTTAGTAGTTGCCTAGTGCTCTGTTGTGTAAATGGACCACATTTTCTGCATCCACTCCTCTGTTGAAGGAGAAATGGATTCTTTCCAGCTTCTGGCTCTCATAAATAAGGCTGTTATAAACATATTGGAGCATGTGACCTTATTACACGTTCGAACATCATCTTGGTATTTGCCTAGGAGTAGTATTGCTGGGTCCTCAGGTAGTATTTTGTCCAATTTTTTAAAAGAATTTCCAAAATGATTTCCAGAGTGCTTGTACTGGCTTGCAACCCCAGCAGCAATGGAGGAGTGTTCCTCTTTCTCCACATCCTTGTCAGCATCTGCTGTCACCTGAGTTTTGATCTTAGCCATTCTTATAGATTTTGTTAGAATCTCAGGGATGTTTTGATTTGAATTTCCTTCATGATTAAGTATTTTGAACATTTCTTTAGGTGCTTTTTAGCCATTCAGTGTTACCTCAGGTGAGAATTCTTTGTTTGGCTCTGTGCCTCATTTTTAATAGGGTTACCTTGTTCACTGGATTCTAAGTTCTTGAATTCTTTGTATATATTGGATATTAGCGCTCTATCAGGTATAGGATTAGCAAAGATTTTCATAATCTGTTGGTTGCCATTTTGTACGATTGATAGTAGGTGATGGGGGAGCACCATCATACAGGCAGGGGCAGGGGGATGGGAGAGGGAGTTTAAGAAGAGGAAACATTAGCCGGGTGGTGGTGGTGCACACCTGTAATCCCAGCACTCTGGGAGGCAGAGGCAGGCAGATTTCTGAGTTCAAGGCCAGCCTGGTCTACAGAGTGAATTCCAGGACAGCAAGGGCTACACAGAGAAACCCTGTCTTGAAAACATCCAAATCCAACCCCCCCCAAAAAGAAGAGGAGACATTGAAAGTGGATACATTAGAAATGTAAATATAGAAAATATTAAAAAAGAAGAACAAAAGCATTATTAAATAAAGCCGGTTGAATCGTGTTCTGTACATAATAAAACTGTATAAATGTTTGCTTCTTATATAAAATCCTATATTTAATGGTTCCCCCCTCCCCAATGAAAAGAATACAGCAGTGTAGGTATCTAATTTATGGGTCTGTTTATTACTCAATGTTTTTAAGCTTATACATCAATCCAGTAGTTCCTTCTCAAGTTCCATGTGTCTGACAGGAGGACAAAAATACTACAAGACTTTGGTAGTGAGAGGACAGAAAATATTTTCTTTTACTGTAAGTCCATTATTTTCTTCTTAGAAGGTATTCGGTGAGGGTGATATCCAGGAGAGTGAATATCATGGCTTAGTGTCTTCTACAATAATACAGACTCATTTCTTACTCTATTCTACCAAAACAAAGAACTGTAAAGCATTGTCAACTTTTATAAAATGATCTAATGTACACATAGTTGAAAAAGAAAAAAAAGAAACTGAAGGACAAGAAAACAAAGGCCTTATTTTTGGAGCAAAATATTGATGGTAAATTATCTGCTTACAAATAAATCTATGATTAAATTTATTTATTAAAAAGAAGAAGAAGAGAGAAACCAGGCACATTTGTGCCTGAGGAGAAGGCAGTCCTCAGAAGGGCTTGAGAGACGGTGCTAAGCAAATGGGCATCTCCATCTTGTCACACCCATGGACGACTTTCCAGGATGACAAGATATGATCCTGGCATTGTTTAGACTTCATCTCTTATATTAGTTTTTAATCAGAAAAAGGTTTTAAATGAAAAATGTCTTGACAACAGTCAAATAATCTTGTACAATGTATCCATATATTAATCTAAGTATAAGATTCAAACATTTAAAAGTAAGTTTTATAAAATGCAAAGATTCAGTAACTTGATTAATTACTAAAGAACTACCCAGTACTCCCAGAGCTCCCAGGACTAAACCACCAACCAAATAGTACACATGGAGGGACCCAGGGCTCCAGATGCATATGTAGCTGAGGATGGCTTGTTGGACACCAAAGGGAGAAGAGCCCTTGGTCCTGAGAAGGCGAGATGCCCTAGTATAGGGGAATGCCAGGACAGGGAAGAGGGAGTGTGTGGTTGGTGAGCAGGGGGAGGGGGGAAGGGTTAGAGAGTTTTGGGGGAAAGCAGAACCAGGAATGGGGACAACATTTGAAATGTAAATAAAGAATACAACTAATTAAAAAACCGAACTAAGTGCAGAGGGCTTACAAAGTCTACAGTAGTTTGTTATAATGGCCCAGGTCCTCAAAGTCACACACCATTCACTCACCAACTCACCCACGGCTTTAGGTTTGTAAACTCCACTCATAGAAGTGCACACTATGTATGCTTGATTTTCAGCATTTCTACTGTGTTCTTTTTGTATGTTTTCTGTATTCAGATGTTTTTAAATATAAAAAATATCTGTTCCGGCTGACTACAATATGCAGAACAGAAATACGCTGTATAGTCTTGTGACTTAGGAGCAAGATAATGTATCACA